>NC_142490.1:20604296-20973209 GCF_965113065.1 Corylus avellana | reverse complement strand
AAATACATCAATCACTAACAAGAGGTGGTCGGGTCTCTCCGAAAAATAGTAAGGCCGGTCGGATACATTGATCACTAACAAGTGATCGGGTCTCGCCGGAAACTGCTACTGGAAAAAAACTTCACCGAAACTTGCTGGAGAAGAAGACATAATACTGCGGCCACCCAAAAAATAGTGGCTACAGAATCAATAGAAGACCACAGAGTAAGTTTTCAAGAACACAAACATCCACGCCAACAACGTTTGATGTTTTTTTTGTTTATTTTTTTTTTCCGATGGCCGCTGAAACTTCACCGCCCACCGTAGAACGCTCTGGTCAACCACAAAAGTACACCCTGTCTGAAAAATATTTTTGTTGAGGGAACAACTTGCACCCCAGCAGAAACAACATTGTTGTTTTTTTTTTTTTTTTTTCTCTTCACTGGAGGTGTTCCAGTCACCATAAACAAAAAAATAAAAATAAAAAATAAAAAATACTGCTCTACGAAGGTACTGCCCGTGTGAGCTAAGCCCACATGGGCAGTGCCGCCAACAACAAGAGAAACCCAAAGATTAGCCCAAAATTGAAACAAGCTTTGATACCATGTTAAGATTTGTAGAAGAGGGAGAAGGAGGCTGCTGCCTCTCAATATTATTCAGCTTATGTTGACATAATACAAGCATCCTATTTATAGGATTAGAGAAATGACACAAAGACCAAACTACCCTTGAAACCCTAATGACTCAAATCCTAACTCTTCTAACAATTTGCAATATTTATTACACAAAAAATAACAAAGATGTATTCACTTCATGATACCAAATATCACATGGATAAAGCAGATTTTTGCGAAAGAAAACTTTTGCTATTTTTTGGGTACATACGAGAAATGGAAGAAAATGAAAGAAAAGATAAATTTTAGTTTGAGAAATGCTTGAGGTACTAACCTATTTATTAACATATGGGTACAAACATGATTTGGAGCTTATTCTTTGAAGAGGATCAAAACAATTAATAAAGAAAAATGCTACGAATACTAATAAATAAGCTCTACATTATTATGATAGTACTCATCTTAGTAAAAGAGTTAGTAACTTAGAATGTACCCCTAACATTTCTCTTTTAGTTTAGATCATAATCATTGAACTACTCTATTTACATAGTGGAGAATGTTGACAAATTTTTTTACTACTCAATATTCTAATCTGCTCTTAGACTCTTAGTTTAGTTCTCTTAAAAAATTAAATATGTGCTTATACAATAAATACATATTAAATATATTTATAATACCTTGTATATATGATACTGTATTTTTAAAAGTAAGTATCACAAAAATACATTACACTAAGAATTAAGCACATGCCTTGCACATGCACTCTAACTAGTTTTGTATCTAAGCCTCAAACTGTAAAATTATAAGGATGCATTTCATTTTCTTTCTAGGAAAAATATTTTATGGTCCCAAAACAAAGAAAGCCCATACTATCAAGATGGACCGTAAACCCCTTATTTTTGAGAAAGCCTATTTTACATGATATGGGTTGAAAAAAATGCCCCTACTATCATGGACACACCATCATAAAATTTTTGTTTATTTGAAGAGCATCCATATTGAGCTCTTCAAATAAAAGTTAAAATTTGAAGAGAAAAAATTTCTTTTTTAAATTTGACGAGCCACTTTTAAAATGAACTAAATATCAAACTCACTATATCTTCCTTTACTTTAGTTAAATAGCTTTCACTATCCTCACTGGTCTTATTAAGAGCTTTAGATTTGTTTTGGAAATTGGTATATTACCTAATATATTTTTCAATACAATAAAAATATTTGAGTTTGCACATTTTTATTTTTTTTCCACCTATGGTTTAAATCCTATCATAAATGGTACTTGATTTACGGGAAAAGACCAACTTAGTACTTCCGTTAGGTTTTGTCACACATGTCATTATGTAGAACTGCCACATGTCTTAAAAAAAAAAAAAAAAAAAAAAAAAAACTAAACCTATAAAAAAAAAAAATTGACAATTTATGGGGTGGCCGAACCCATAAATTTTCAATATATATTTAGGTTTTATTTTTTTAATTATTTTTTTATTTTTAATATTTTTTTAGAACATGTGGCATTTCTAGGTGACGACTAGGGGTGCAAAGGCGGGCGGTTAAAAACCGCCTGCTAACCGCTAACCGCTATAACCGCCAACCGCCTAACCGCTTAACCGTCTAACCGCATTAACCGCTAACCGCCTAACCGCTATAACCGCCTAGCGGTTAGCGGTTAGCGGTTATTGGGTCTACTAACCGTAACCGCTAACCGCTAACCGCCTTTTTTATATAATATATTTTTATAATTATAATTATAAAAATATTTATACATATAACATAATCACTTCATCGTTAAATCACAATTTTTTTAAAAAAATAATTAAATCACAATTTGAGTATTAATATATTATCACTATAATTTATATGATTATATCATATAATCACTTGGTCATTAAATCACAATTTTTTTTAGAAAAAATAATTAAATCACAATTTGAGTATTAATATATTATCACTATAATTTATATGATTATATCATATGAGATTAATCATTAAATCATTTGATTATATAATAACAAATTATACATATATAATATGACATAACTCATAAGTATACCAATTCATACTAATACAACAATTAAATATCTAGAGACTTATTTCCAATGTATGTTATATATGTTATAAGTCTATATAAGTCTACATATGTATATGAATAATATAAATATATAATATCAATACTTAATCATATGATTCAATGACAATTCAAATACTTTATTCAAGACTTCAAGTGAATCATATTATTAATGTACAATGATGATATGATTCGTATAATATCAAATTAAGTAATCGACATTGGATTAAACAATGACCAATGTGTTACTTATAAACACAATTTAAGTATTAATGTATTATCATTATAATTTTAGTAATTTATATATTATCACTATAATTGATACGATTATATCACATGATGACTTGATCATTAAATCATATGATTATATAATAATAAATAATACATATATAATATGACATAACTCATAAGTCATAAGTCTACAAGTTAATCATATGATTCATGTACAATGATAATCACATTGATTCAATTGAATTAAACAAGATATTACTTATAACTACAAGTCTACAATTTAGTTAAAGCATTATTAGATACTTTAGGAATTTAGGATTTAGGAGTTTGAACATTACCATTTACCATTAGATATTAAGTTCAATTCAAAGAAAAAAGATTATAAGTAAATATGATAAGAATTTAAATAATTAACCGGTTATGATTTAATATTTAAGGAAAGTTTTTTAAAGTACAAGTAAATGTAAATTTTGGGTCAAATATATTTGATTTTTCAATATAGGCTCTTTTTATAGCAATTGGGCCCAAGAAGATATTAAAAATACAAGAAGAAAAAAAATGAGGGTAAAAAAAAGCCCAATTTTAAAAAAGCGGTTAGCGGGCGGTTATCTATTTCGCTAACCGCTAACCGGCGGTTAACCGCTAACCGTTAACCGCTAGGCGGTTAGCGGTTGCGGTTAACCGCCGGTTAGCGGTTAGCGAAATAGGCGGTTAGCGGTTGCGGTTAGTAAAATCTACTAACCGCTAAGGCGGTTACGGTTAGCGGTTATTGCTACTAACCGCTAACCGTAACCGCCTTTACACCCCTAGTGACGACACATAGCATTCCGTTAGTTTGGGCTAATAAAGGTACAAAGTTGATCTTTTTCTATAAGTCAAGTATCATTTATAATAGAATTTGAACCTTAGGTGAAAAAAAAAAAATGTACAAACTCATATACTAATGAAGTATTTAACTCAGAATATTTTAATAATTTCATCAAAAAAGAAAAGCCAAAGAAAATATTAAACTTTTTATTTTATTATTATTTTATAATTTTTTTTGAATTTTATAAAGGGTAAAGGGTTCTTCAAGTTCAAGGATTCATAGACCGGAATGGTGGTTTGCCTGGTGATACCACACGTGCCTGCAGGTAGACTATGTCGGGTGGTTTTTCCTTCGTGGCTTGCTAAATTTTTATTTATTTAACTGAAAGAACATTATTTAAGGAAGGCCTTGGCAGGAGATTATTAAGGATAGTGTTTGGTATTCTTGCTCAAAAAAATTATTGAATTTGGAGAAGGTCATAGACTGCCCCGACCCAATCAAGTAGAATACTTCTTGCAATTTTTTTTATCAAATATTTGTTATGTAAAATCATAATTTTGGTTTAAATTCGTGTTTTTTTAAATAAGCACATATTCACTACAAAAAAACAATTTTTTTTTACGGAAATTTTCTGACATTTTTTGGTGTCTGACACGTCAGAAAATTTTTCTGACGTGTCGTTTCTGACGCGTGTTGATTGTCAGAAACGTAGGTGTCAGCAAAAATTTTTTACTGACGTGTTAGAGGGTAGAACGTCAGAATTTTCTGACGTTCTAATATACCACACGTCAGAAAAAATTTCTGACGTGGTAAATGTTACCACGTCAGAAAATTTTCTGACGTGGTACATGTACCACGTCAGAAAATAAATTTTTTTCTGTTTTTAAATTTTTTCTGCAGGAGTGGTCTAGAGATTAAATTAATTTAAATTAATCAGAGATTTTTTCTTTATTAATTTAAATTAATTTTCAATTTAATTATTTTTTTTTTAGGAATTTCTCTGCACCCCACTCGAGTGGCCGGTGCAGAGATTTTCGTTTCTTTGCAGAAGTGGTGCAGATAAACGAAAATTTTTTTGCTTCTTTTCTCAATTTTGCTTCTTTTCGTTTCTCTGCAGGCCAGGAGTGGCGCACCTCTTTTGCTTCTTTTCTCAATTTTTTCTTTCTCTCTTCTTTTCTCCGGCCAGCTCTCCATTTTCTCACTCTCTCTCTCTTCTTTTCAATCTCCATTTTCAAAAATTCAAACCCAAAAAATCTTCAAAAAATCAATCTAAAAACTCAAAAACCCAAACGTCAAACTCAACAAATCTTCAAAAACCCAAAAATCTTCTTATCTTCTAGAAGAGATCGATCTCTTCTTCTTTCTTTTTTTTTTTTTCTTTTTTTTTTTTCTTCTGCTTCTCTTCTCCTCTTCTCCTCTTCTTTTTCTTCTTCTTCTTCTTCTTTCTTCTTCGATCTGCTGCTTTCATTGTTTCCCTCTAGATCTAGAGGGAGCTGCCGTGCAATCATGTGCAGAGAAGCAGGCCAGGAGATTGAGAGAGGAGAGAGAGAGTGTGTGAGAAAACGTGCAGTGTGTGGAGAATTAATTAAAGGGAGAATGAGAGAGGAGAGAGAGTGGGAGAAATAAATGAAGGGGGAAAGAATAAAAAGAGTAAAAAGTTGAAGGAAAAAAGAAGAGGGAAAACTTTTAAAAGGGAAAACTTTTAAAATCCCGCCCATATTTTTGCAACAGTATTGAGGAGATTTCTGACGTGTCATGTGTAGCACGTCAGAAATTCCTGACGTGCCAGGTGTAGCACGTTAGGAATTTTCTGACGTGCCACACATGGCGCGTCAAGAGTTTTTATAAAAAGATTAAAATATAATTACTATATTTTCTGACGGGCAAAGCACCACGTCAGAAAATTCAGAAAAAAATTATATAATTATTTATTTATATATATACAATAAATAATGTTTTTTGTTGTATCAGAATTTTTCTGACGTGGCGGTGTGCCACGTCAGAAAATTCTGACGCAGCAAATGTGGCAAAGTCAGAAAATATATTTTTTTTTATGTTTAAAAATTTGTAACAATTTTCTGACGTTGGAGTATTTAACACGTCAGAATTTTCTGACGTGTTAGTTTTAACACGTCAGAAAATTCTGACGTGGTACTATTCACACGTCAGAAAAAAATTCCTGACGTAGTAAAATTCCAACGTCAGAAAATTAATGACGTGGCAACAACACATGTACTGTAGCCACGTCAGAAAATCCTATTTTTTTTTTTTTGTAGTGATTTAGAACATCCATATTGAGCTCTTCAAATAAAAGTTAAATTTGAAGAGAAAAACTCACTTTTTTAAATTTGAAGAGATACTTTTTAAATTTGAAGAGATACTTTTAAAATGAACTAAATATCAAACTCACTATATCTTCCTTTAATTTAGTTAAATATTATTATTTTCTTATTTTTTTAATTCTTTTTTTAGTTCTAGGTAGATGTGAGAGAGAAGGAAAATTAATATAGAAGATTAAAAAATTAAATAACTTTCACTTTTTGGCACTTGATATTTGGAGAGCCTTTTTTATCAAAGATAAATTTGAAATAGAATAAAGAACTTGTTAAATGACTTTTTTTTGTGAAGTTTTTCAAATTTTTAAAGAAAAGCCAAAGTTAAAGAACTCGTATAGATTGTTTTCCTATTTTAGATTAAGGATTGGTTCGTTTCACCGTAAAATAATTTACAAAACATGTTTTTCGTATTTTCGAGTGTTTAATGCAATGTAAAATAATAGTCAACGGAAAATATGTCAATTTTATATTAAGATTTTATTTTATTTTATTAGAACTTTATTTTCTTTCCTTACTAGGGTTGGATTTGCTTTAATTATTTTCACTAGGATTATGTTTACTATTACTAATAGGATTAGATTTACTTTCTCTACAAGTATTTCCCTTCTATAAATAAACTAGCTTATTATGTAAAACTCAACCAATTGAATTATTATCAAATTAGAGAATTCTCTCTCAAATATTCTGCGCTTTTAGCGTGCACGCTTGTTTTATCTTTTGGATAGAAGACGAAGATGCTTTTCCTTACAGAATCAAAGACGTTGCTGTTTTGGTTAATTTTCTTAATCTTCTGCTACGTCGTTATATCGCATCATTGGCATTTTATTATTATTCAAAAACTCTTGCTCCTTCCCACTTGACGAACACCATATCTGAGCTTCTCCCCCTATAAATTGACATTATCAACATCCTTTACTTTTCACCGCCAGACATCTTGTTTCCTCTCGCCAAAGAACCCTTTTCCTGCTCTGTGCAAGTTCTGGTGTGTGATGTGGTGGGTATTTGTCAAAGTTTAAATTTAGTTGTAATGTTCTACTTCTCCTACTTATATTACTCTTTTTGATCATCATTGCCAGTTGTGAACTGTGAAGAATATGCCTGGCTTTTATCACTTGCCTTCTTGGCGGATAGAGTTTTGTCGGTCCTTTCGTTGGGTTAAGCTTCGCTCATTCTGTACAATATTAAATGATTTGTCTGTCGTGGATTTTGATAACAGTTCTAACTTAAGTGAAGCTCGCAAGCAGCTAATGGTTGCTTTGTCATCAAAAGTCCCCTTTTGTATGAGCAGTGATGCTAGGTTTCCTGAAAATGATATGTACGTCTGTGTCGACAAACCGCAGATGTTTGCGCAAGTGGCCGAAGTGATACGGGTACTTGCGACCCCTTACAAAATGTTAACTGCGGCAGACATTAAAGACTATTTTTCTACGATAATTCGCATGCATGAGCTGATTCATAATACCGGAAGGGACGGAGCTGATCGTGTAGTCTTTTGTACAAAAACTTTTGAGGCTGAGTTTCAGTTGAGATGGAGGAGTCCATGATTATAATTTTCTAGTGTTGTTGTAGAATGAAGATGGTCTACTATGTTATCTTTTGGAAGTTTGTTTCTTTTATGTTGCGTATTCCTAGCCATTATTATTATATAATGACCCTGTTCTTGAGTGTGATTACTCTTTACCCTTCTGTTGCTGTTCTTGCTTTGATTTATTTCAAAAAGTAGAGAGATTAGTGAGGAAATTCACGTACAAAATCAAGTCACGACTTGTTTTTATCACACAACTTTACTTTGGCTCTATCTATGTCTTCCCTTTTCTGAAGTTACATTTCCACATGTTTGTGCACAATTTTTAAAATGGAACCCAGATTAAATAGAGTAATGCTACAGAGCCTTAAAAAATCCTCCCTCAATCCGTAATTTGATGAGTTGTACCTTTCCTCTCCTTCTCTTTGTGTGGCTAGCTAACTCGCCATTAAAGACAAACACATACTCGCCAAAATCCTTGCGGCTGTCTAGTAAAGCCCATTTTTGTGCCCTCCGGTGACCTGGGTCTCGGGTGTATGGCATGGTGTGGGTTGGGAGTAGTACATAAATTGTAACCTTATTTTATGATAACATAATGATGAAAACTTAACATCTCGCTCCGCCAACAACAAAATTTGAGCAGAATATTACATAAAGAAGTCTTAAGACACGAGTTTGCAAACACCATGATATTTGAGTAAAAGTTACTCTTCACACCCATTGATGACACTTAGGGCTGTAAATGAACAAAGTTACCCGTGAGCCCGCTCGGGCTCGGCCCGATAAAGCTCGGCCTGTGCGCAACTCGATTATTAAATAAACTGCTCGTGGACACGAAACTAAACTCGATTATTAAACGATACATACCCGTATAAAACCCGACTTGCTCGTTTAAAGTTCGCGAACATACTCGTATAAAGGCTCGGCCCGCTTATTAGCGCGGCTCATATATATTTATTATATATACATATTAATTAATAAATATACTTATATGTATTAATTTAATAAAAGTAACTTATATAGTATATTACTTATTATTTGTTAAGTAACAAATTAACAATAGTCCATGTATATTAATTATTAAGTATTTCTTAAAAAAAATATTAAGTAACAATAATTAATTTGTATACAATGCATAATTATATCTATGATTATAAGTATCTATATAATATATAATTGACTAATAAAAGTTAATCATATGGTTATATCTTAAATGACCTAACAATTAATGATAGTTGAAACTTGAATGGACAATTTGAATTATTAATCATATGATTAAATAAAAATCATGATACTTAATCATATTATTAATATAATCATATCGATTGATATAATTCATATCATATACAATGACAATGTGGTTTAGAATAATCTCAAATGAAATGATTAGCATTAGAAATTTAAAATTGACAATAACAAATTAACATTGTCGTTGGAAATTTGGACTTGATACCATGAGATGATATTGTTGATAAGTTAATGATAACTTAAGAAACAAAAAATAAAAAATAAAAATAATGATATTATTAATATGAATGATTAATCATTACATAAGGTTTATGAATACAAAATAAAACAAAATCTTTCACTAAACACTTAACGCAATCAAACCAACCAATGCTAATATTTCTTTAGTGTTTCGAAAGTATTTATGTTCATTTTATGTAGGGGTGAAAAGGCGGGAGGCCCGCTAACCGCTAACCATATATAATAATAATAATAATAATAATAATAATATTTATACTTATAACATGATCAATTGATCATTAAATTACAATTTAAGTATTAATGTATTATCACTATAATTTATATGATTATATTACATGATCAATTGATGATTAAATAATATGATTATATAATAACAAATTATACACATATAATATAACATAAGTCATATAGAAGATTACAAGTTTTCTAGGCGGGGTCTGTAACCTAGAGGAGGAGTACAAGTTTTCTCAAATCCTCTACAGGATTGTGAGGGTTCTATCTAGAAGATTGTTGCAATCTCTGGTTCGGAGGATGGCTGACGATCTCACTTTGAGATGGGGAAATCTCACGTTGACAGAGGAGGAAGGGACGGTTGATGAGGTACCGGAGGAGGAATTCAATGACATTGAAATAAAGGGAAGAGACTGCCTGGTGGGGAGATTGATGTCAGAGCGGACCATTGCGAAGGAGACGCTAAGAGCAAAGATGATCGGGATTTGGATGCCTTCTGGATCGACGCTCTTCAAGGTAGTGGGGGAGAATACTTTTCTCATTGAGTTTGAAAACTCGTGGGATAGATCCAGGGTGCTGGAAGGCCGGCCGTGGACTTTCGAAGGTAGTCTGTTTTCTGTGTTAGAATTTGTAGGCACATCATCACCCACTGAGCTTCCATTTAACATGGCCTCCTTTTGGGTGAGAATGTATAACCTTCCATTGGCTTGTATGGGGAAAGTAATTGGTGAAAGATTGGGCTCTCATATTGGAGAAGTGGAGGAGGTGGATACAAATGAGGAGGGAGTCGGCTGGGGAAAGTCACTCCGAGTGAGAGTCAAACTGAATCTGTACAAGCCACTTCTTCGAGGCCGGATGATCAAAGTTAGAGACAAAACCCATTGGGTGGCTTTTCAATATGAAAAGATACCATGGTTTTGCTTCTATTGCGGGTTGATTTGCCATGGAGCTTCGGGCTGTCCAAAAGGGAACCAGATGAAGGCACTGGGGGAGAAACAAAAGAAGGAATATGGATCGTGGCTCAGAGTATCGTCCCAAAGCAGGTTTCGTGACAAAGAAAGGAGCCAGAAAAATGTATACAATAAATCCTCTGGTAGTAGCGCCGACTGGGAATTCCATAGTTTCCGGCGGCCGGAGGAGCAAACATCACCGGGGCAAGGGATCGACAAGCAGAGCGGAAATCGTGGGGAATCAATGCAGACAAATGGAGAAAGTCTTAATGGCTTTAATGGAGATACGTTGGCAAAGGAAAATATAACGGCCAAATTTAATGAGGGGGAATCATATCACATAGCTGGGGGGAGGAGCTTGAATAAGGTAAGCCCAAATATGGAAAGTGGTGCAGAAATTCCGTTTTCTTTTGAAAGGGAATTTAATAGGGGGGAGAAGATACCGCCAAAGTCATCAATTCATGAGACACACGTTGAAGGAAGGTTTAATTTTACTAAGGAAAGAGCTAGGCCGGAAAAAGAGGTAGAAGAGGGGGGTATTATTGAGGCCGTGACGTGTCAATTGGAAAAAGGAATGCATGTACAAGCTGAAGGTCAGCAAAAGAAGGGGACTATGACGTGGAAGAAACGTGCAAGGATGGTGAATTCTCAGCCCAATGTGAGCTCCGCTATCCCACTAGCGGGAGTACGCAAGGCTGATGCACTAACAACTCCGGAGTTGTCTGATACAAACAATAAGAAAGGAAAGTGGGAGGGTAATGGAAAAGAAGACAAAAGGAAGGCGGTGGCTGTTGAACAGCCCCGCCGGGGACCATGAGTATCCTAAGCTGGAACTGCCGAGGGCTTGGGAACCCTCGGACAGTTCGGGACCTTCATCGTTTGGTGAAGGACAAGCGCCCCAATTTAGTTTTCCTGATGGAAACTAAATTGCAAGCCCACCGTATTGAATCTATTAAAGTACGGTTGGGTTTTCACAGTGTGTTTGTTGTGGATAGTGTGGGACGAAGTGGGGGATTGGCACTATTTTGGTCGACGGATGTAAAAGTTGAGATTCAAAATTATAGTCGACGTCATGTCAATGCCAGTGTTACAACGGAGGGCAATAGTCAGCCATGGAAGTTAACGGGCTTTTACGGACATCCGGAGGTGGGCCATCGGTTTGAATCATGGACCCTATTAAGTCATCTCCGCATTTACGACCCAATTCCTTGGCTTTGTCTGGGTGATTTTAACGAAACTATTGATGATACCGAAAAATGGGGAGGAGGGCGAAAAGCAAGATGGCAAATGAAGAATTTCAGGGAGGCCCTCACCAAGTGCCAACTGGATGACTTAGGTTATGTGGGACCTGATTTCACATGGTGTAACAATCAAGATGGGGGCCAATTTATCAAAGAACGACTCGACAGGGTGTTAGCAAATTCTGGATGGCAAGCTTTATATCCATTCAGACAAGTTAACATCTTGTCGTCTTGCTCTTCTGACCATGCCCCAGTGTATGTGTGGTTTCAATGTAAGCGAGAGAGAAGAATGAAACCCAAGAGAAAATTCCAATACGAGGCAGCATGGAATAAAAAAGAAGTGAACGATGTCATCAAACAAGTATGGAGGATTAAGGAGAGAAGCGTACGAGGCTGGACCCAATCATCCGAAAACTGGAGAGAAGCAGGGGATCACTACTCAGATGGAAAAAATTAAACCGAGACCCAACGGAAATGGACATTCAGGAAAACCTTGCTAAAATAAATGATCTTCAAGCAGAAGACGGGATATGGAAGCTGGATATTATTGAACAACTCCAGGAGCAGACCCAGTCCATGATGGAGAAGAGGGACCTAAAATGGCGTCAGAGGGCCAAGGAGTGCTGGTTGATACATGGGGACAAAAACTCCAAATATTTCCATGCGTGTGCTTCTCAACGACGACAAAAAAATATGATTTTTTCCATAAAGGATGGCGAAGGGGTGTTGCGGGACACTCCTGGGGGAATTGAGGCAGCTTTTGTGCAGCACTTCTCGGACATACTCTCCTCCTCTGGGCCGCGTGGGATTGAAGGTTGCATTCAGGTGCTACCAGAGATGATCACGGCAGACATGAATGGACAACTGTTGGGCGAGGTGTCGAAAGAAGAAATAAATCAAGCCTTATCCCAAATGGCTCCCATGAAATCGCTTGGTCCCGATGGCTTTCCAGCGGCATTCTACCAGGAGCATTGGAATCTGGTAGGGGATGAGGTAGTAATGGCGGTAAGACATTTTTTCAGTACGGGCCTTATAGACTCGGATATTAATTTTACCCACATTACTCTTGTGCCAAAAAAGAAAAATCCCTCGGGAGTGTCAGATTTTAGACCCATTAGCCTATGTAACGTGGTTTATAAAATTCTTGCAAAAGTGTTGGCTAATCGCTTAAAACTGGTCTTACCGTCGATTATTTCTTGTAACCAATCGGCTTTTATCCCGGGCCGATTAATTTTTGACAATATTTTTGCAGCATATGAAACTCTTCATACTATGCATACTCGCATGTATGGGAGGGTGGGTTACATGGCGGCGAAGCTTGACATGAGCAAAGCCTACGACCGGGTTGAGTGGCTCTTCCTTGAAAAAGTAATGACGAAAATGGGGTTCGCAAGTAAATGGGTTCAACTCATAATGAAGTGCGTCACCTCTGTAACATACTCAGTGCTTGTTAATGGCACTCCTGTTGGGCTCATTAAACCCTCAAGGGGGATTAGACAGGGAGACCCGCTATCTCCTTATCTCTTTATCATATGTGCGGAGGTTTTGAGTGTAATGCTATCTCATGAAGCCAATGTTGGTCGTTTGAAGGGGGTCCTAACTTCTTTCAAAGGAATGAGAATAAATCATCTACTTTTTGCCGACGACAGCCTTCTTTTTTGTAAGGCTACAGAGCAGGAATGGAATTGTTTGAAAACGGTGTTGGGAGTGTATGAGGAAGCGTCAGGACAGAGGCTAAACAACGACAAAACTTTGATCTTTTTTAGCCGCAATACTAATCAAGCGACTAAAGATCGAATTATGGCTGTTGTGGGTGTTCCGGTGGCACAAAGATTCGACACCTACTTGGGACTTCCGGCGTTAGTTGGCAAGTCAAGATCCCGGGAATTCCAGAATCTAACGGATAGGGTAAGGAAGAGGTTGTTAGATTGGAAGACTAAATTCTTATCACAAGCCGGGAAAGAGGTTCTCATCAAAGCGGTGGCCCAAGCGATCCCAACGTATAGCATGGGGATTTTTTTACTTCCGACAGAATTGTGTAGGGAGCTCAATAGATTGATGCAGAAATTCTGGTGGGGCCACAAGGAAAATGATAAGAAGATACACTGGATGAGTTGGGAGAGAATGGGTCGTGCAAAAAATGTGGGCGGTTTGGGTTTTCGGGATTTGATTTGCTTCAATAAGGCTTTATTAGCTAAACAAGGGTGGCGGTTGATGCAATACCCTGACAGTTTGGCAGCAAAGATCATCAAAGCGAAGTATTTTCCTACAGGATCTTTCATGTCAGCAAATTTGGGTAATAAGCCTTCATTTGCTTGGAGAAGCATTTTGGCAGGGAGGGAATTGCTTGAGGAGGGACTGTATTGGCGTATTGGAAATGGGAGATCTGTTAGGATCCGTGAAGACAGATGGATCCCTGTACCAATAATGTATTCACCACAGACATGCAGTTTGTTAATTGGAGAGAATGCAAAGGTTGCTGAATTAATTGAAGATAATCCTGTGCAATGGAATAGGCCTCTTATATGTCAAAATTTTGGTGAGGATGAAGCGAAGGTAATCTGCAATATCCCTCTGAGTAGATACCATCATGAAGACAAACTTATTTGGCGTGCAACGAACTCGGGTGAATTCACGGTGAGGAGTGCGTATCACCTTGAGAAGGAAAGACAAGATAGAAACAAAGGGGAATGCTCAAAGGGGGAAGGAAACCGTGCTATCTGGAAAATGATCTGGGAATTGAAGATCCCACAATCAGCAAAAGTATTCTTATGGAGAGCATGTAGCAAGATTCTCCCCACGAAAGATAATCTCAAACAGAGGCGAGTATTGGCGGACGATACATGTATTTTCTGTTGCAGGGCCAGAGAGACTACCCATCATATTTTATGGGATTGTCCATCATCCCAGGATGTTTGGTGCGTAAGTGGTAGTAAGCTTCAAAAATGTACATCAGGAGGAGATGATTTTTGTAAGCTAGTGGAACTTATGATGGAGACTCTAACAAGAGAGGATATGGAGTTATTTGGCATCACTGCAAAGAAGATTTGGAAAAGAAGAAATGATGAGGTGCATGGGCAATCATTTTCGCATCCCAGTGTAGTAGCGACTCAAGCAGTAGAGCAACTCCAATTGTATCGCAAGGCAAATGTGAAGTGCGAGGAGACTCTGGAGCCTACTCTGCCGCACAGACAAAAATGGGAAGCACCAACCTCAGGGCTATACAAGAGTAACTGGGATGTTGCGGTAGACCAAGGTGAAATGCGGATGGGAGTAGGGGTAATCATCAGAGACGAGAGGGGCCAGATTATTGCAGCACTCAGTCAGTATATTGAGTATCACCATGAACCAGTTGCTGCCGAAGCTGTAGCCGCGTTGAGAGCAGTGGAGTTTTGCAGGGAAGTGGGAGTCCACGAGACCATTTTGGAAGGGGATTCACTAATGGTTGTGAATGCAATCAGAAACCAAACCCAAAGTTGGCTTCGTTATGGACAGATCATTGCAGATATTAAATGCGTTCTGGAATCCCTTACCCAATGGAGTATACGGCACATCAAGCGAGAGGCAAATTCAGCGGCTCATGGACTGGCAAAGTGGGCTATAAGGAATTCAGATACTCAAGTATGGTTGGAAGAGGTCCCTAGCTGCATCTGAGAAATTGTTTTTTTGGAGCAGATGGCTCTAATATTGTAAGGCTTAGGCCTGAATTTTTCAAGCTTTGAATGAAATGTTCCATCATTTCCCTAAAAAAAAAAAAGTATATAAATTCATATTAATACAACAATTAAGTACTATAGACTTAGTTCCAATGTTAATGTATGTTAAGTAAGTAATTGACATTGAATTATACATATATGCATATTGAATAATATAAATGTATAAAATCAATACTTAACCATGTGATTAAGTGACAATTCAAAATTTCAAATACTTAATCATATTATTCATGTACAATGATAATGTAATTCGTATAATATAGAATTAAGTAATTGACATTAAACTAAACAATCTGTTACTTTTTTTTGAAAGGAATCGAGCGATATATAAATCAAAACAACTTAAGCACAACGCTCTATAGAGATAATGTCTAAAATGCAATTAGGAACTTTGTCAATAAGGACTTGTTCCACACTACGGGATAATGCTTCCTTCACCGGGTTATGAGCTGCGCCATTGAGATGTCGTTTGACATGGTTAACCTTCCAGTTTTGCAGATAATTAAACAATGTGTTACTTATAACCACAATTTAAGTATTAATGTATTATCATTATAATTTATATGATTATATCATATGATCAATTGATTATTAAATCATTTGGTGATGCCAATAGCAGATCTATGCCATAAATGAGTTTTGTACATGGGTGAAATCAGAAGTTATGGATACGATTTGATTGTTAGATTTTTCGATGTATTTACGATTTTGTAACCACGTAGCTTTTGCCTATGTTTTTAAGACCTTTATGCTCTCATTCTTTTATGAAATGAGAAGAGATATACCTATTAAAAAAAATATTAATATGAATTATAAGATAATATGATCATATAATTTAAGTATGAGTGTATGAGTATTAGATCATGAGGAATTTAGGACTTAAAGTTTGAGCATTACCATTAGGTTATAAGTTCAATTAAAAAAAAATTTTTTTTTTAAAAAAAGATAATAAGTTAATACGATAATATGATAATAATTTAAATCATTAATCATATGTTCTAATTTAATGAAATCGTATAAATCAAGAAGAATAATTCAAATATGAATAAGGCTTGAATAGGGATATAGAGAACAAATTAAAATTTAAAAAGATATGATTTTATAATTGAATAAAATATTTCAAAAATTTTCATCTTATAGCATTTATTTATTTATTTATCTCATAATGAAAGTGGTTGATTGAGTTTTTAGTAATTAACATTTATATATAATAATATAAATATATATCTTATAATAATAATAATAATAATAATAATAACATCACAGCAAAACCATGTCGTTTTAGAGGGAGAAAGTTGCATTAAGGGCTAGGGATCTTAGGGTTTCATCTTATTCTCTTCTAGTTCTACTTTTCTTCTCTTCTCTGAGCCGCCTCCTCCCTCCCTTCTCACTCTTGCCTCTCGCTCTCTCTGCCCTATCTCTCTCTCTCTGCTCTTCTCTGTCTCGCTCTCTTTCTGAACATGTGACAAAACGACGTAGGCCACCCCTTAGAACGACCTCGACGCTCTGGGATCTGGGTGTTTTTGTGTGTTAAGGATGGAATCGGAGAGGGAAGGTGGTGGTCGGCTACGACCTGCGACTAGGTTCAATGCTTTTCTCCTTTTCTTATTTATTTATTTTTTTTTTGGTTTTCTATGCTTCTTTCACGTTTTGTCAATATCCTCTATTATTTTCTGTTTGGTTGCTGAGAAAATTTGGGAAAGGAAGGAACTTGAGAAATACTTAAACTTGGCTGGTTGGTTTTTTTATACATTGCGAGCCGGGTACCCGATAAGGGGCTTGGCTCACCTAAGAGTCGAGTTCGAGCTCGGTCTCGCACAAGGAATTATTCTTGGCGAGCCGACTCAAGCAGGTGATTTCAAGCCCGTTACGAGCTCAAGCCGGGCTTGAGTTCAGTAACTATTTTCACTGAGTCGAGCTTGAGCAGCCCTGGCTCGCCCAAGCTCGGCTTGTTTACAGCCCTAAATTTATTCACTCATCTCAAATTGGCAGGCTTAGCACATTGTAAGCCTACTTAAAACACGACACATCAACTAATGCGATATGAGTGTAATAAATGGGTGCGAAGTAGAGCATTACTCATGATATTTATACAACCAAATTCAAACTCAGCCCGCTGCACATACAACATTGGTCTAATAACATAACAAAACTCACGTGTAAGGGCAATTCAATCATACATAATAGAACAGAAACCATGTTATTTAAAAATGGTTTTCCTCTTCCTGCTTCTTTTTCTTCCTTTTCCTTTCTTCCCCAATAATCGGCAAGGTAGGAGTTTTTTTTTTTTTTTTTTTTGTCAATTTTGGGTATAAAAAATGTATTCAAGTATGTTAGTATATATATTGAGACTAGGCAAAAGTGATAGAGAAAAATCTAAACCCTACAAAAAGCAAAAAATTATGAGGTTTTGTTCTGCTACCTGAACTCACTTGGGTTTTCTTTGCTCCGGATGGGAGGAACACTATTTTCCCTCCAAATTATCCGCACTTCACACAATGCTCCTGTCACCTCCACATATAGCCAAGGCTCCTAATTTGAAAAAATAAAATAAAAAAACAATAAAAATGTCACAAAAAGGAATCGCACCCAAGTGGAAAGTTTATGCCCAAGAATCCTCTAATTGTATCATTCAAGAGGGTACTTCTCCTCCTTCGTAAGACAGAGGTCTGGGATTCAGACAATCAAGGATGGAGGATCGGTGAGTTTAGAGGTTATTCTATCATTTGGCACAAAAAGACATAAAATCATTCAATAGGAACCAGCCAGAACTTGGTGTTACTATTGTCCCAAAGTTAAAACAGTTGACAAATGACTAATGATTCAGGTTTTCTCAACTTTATTGCACAGGAAAAACCTAACACACCCTAAAGAGAGAGAGAGAGAGAGAGAGATGAGGGAAAATTATGATGCGCCCAGCGTTAAAATCACATTACCTCTCGAAGAACTCGAGTTGCCAGCTCCTCTGCAGTGTCGCTAGCAAGCACAGGGACAACACGTTGAGCAAGGATACGCCCAGTGTCGTAGTGCTCATCAACAAAATGAACTGTTGGACCTGAGTATCTAACCAAGCACAAATCAACAAAAACATAATATTTGGACTTCTCTTCATATACACTATAATTAATGGAAATAAAAAAGTTGGATAAATATGGGCAAATCCCATATGCTTGGTCAGGAAACAATATTTGCTTAGATATATGACATCAAATGCTGCAACCTACCTTGCTCCAGAAGCAATGACTGCTTTATGCACCTTCATACCATAATAGCCTTTGCCTCCAAAAGCTGGAATGAGTGATGGGTGGATGTTTACTATGGGTCTGGGATAAGCTCGGATTAGCTCCACCGGTATAAGTTTTAGGTATCCCGCTAGGAGTATAAAGTCAACCTCAAATCTCCTGAATATGATAACACGACAAATGTTAATATATTTTTGTACCATTTCGACACAACAATCTTTCCTTGGCTTATGAAATTAAAGAAATCACTTCCAAGAATCAGGCATCTTTTAACTACAACTATTAAAGAAGAAGGATATCACAGCCATCTTATATAGACTATTCTTGCATGATGTGATTTTGATACATTTTTCTTTTGACCTCTAACTACTAGCACAAGAACCGGACTTAAGGCTCTATATATTTTGGCTTAAAATATTTTCCAGAATTTTTTTTTTTCCATATTTTCCGGTGTTTGGTCCATGAAAAGTTGTACCCAAAGAGACGGAGAAAGTCCAAACTTCAGTTTCACTGTGGCAAAGTCCAAATTCACCATTGCTGATCTTGATCAGCTGCCTTCCCAACTTGTGGGCTTTGGGGTTTTTGATTTTTATGAATTTCAACCAACAGAATTTTGGTGCAACCAAATAATTTCCTGGAAACTGCTTACGATGTGAGTGGATCTCATCAAGTACTTGGCAGAGGTTAGATAAAGGAACAATTCTTCTAGGTAACAGGCAGAAGCTACAAGTCCTCTAGGATAAGCCTAAATGAGATCTGCCACCCCAAGAAAACACAATTTAGATAGGTAAGATCAAGCTATATAGTGGCAGCACAAAAAAGGATGCACAGTTGACAAGTTACATTAAGAATTCAAAATCCATAGGAGGCATCTCAAGGATTGGCTACAAGGAACATCTTCGTTAATGGTTGATCTAACAGACTTCCTTCACATAACAAAAATTAGACTAAATTGTATTCTCCTTTACTGAATAATTTCTCCACTGCCTGTGGCAGAGAATGTAAGAGATTTTATAGCAATAATTAATATAATTTGGGTTTCTTCATACAACTTCTTTCTGAGCAAAAATCAAGAACCTTCTTAGAGCATTCCCAGCAGACTCCCTATAAAAGGGTATGTTCCTTATGTTTAGAGAATATGTCCAAAAAATCACAAAAAACGTCCCACAGCATATTCCCTATATGGTTCCTTAAACCATCAGCTGCTACAGTTGAACCCAATGTTTTGGGTTCAACTGTAGCGATCCATATGATTATTATATTGATAAAACTGATGCTCTCTCTCTCCTCTCTCCTCTCTTCGTCTTCCCCTTCTTTCCCCCAGCATTTTCTTTTCTTCTTCTCCGTTCAAGCAAACGCAGAAGGAGAAGAGAGGCCTTCTTTGACCCACTTTGCAAGCTTAATCTCAAGAGACCTCTGATTTTGTCAAGTCATTTCCAATGGCCAGCAACAACATCAAAGAAGGTGGAGGATTTCTTGAGGTTTCAGAGGAGAAGAGAAGGAATGAACATGGTGAATCAGAGGAGAAATTGCAAATCGCAAATCAGAGACTGAAACCATCAAATCTTACTGCTTCAACTTCAGTCTGAGAGACGATCTGAACCCCGTCCTTGTTCACGATCAGATTTCCATCCATAAACGTACCACTCCGAGTCCTCAAATTTAATGCAAATCGGAGAAGAAATCGCAGATCGGAGAAGAAATCGTAGATGCAAATTGGAGAAGAAATAGAAGCCACAAAGTTGAACCATTTGAGAAGAAAAGGGCAAAATCACAGATTCACATGGAAGAAGAAATGGCTACAGCCGGAAGAAAGA
This sequence comes from Corylus avellana, assembly GCF_965113065.1. NCBI lineage: Eukaryota > Viridiplantae > Streptophyta > Magnoliopsida > Fagales > Betulaceae > Corylus > Corylus avellana. Next base: position 20,952,969 of record NC_142490.1, on the reverse strand, counting down.
AGAAGAAAATATGAGGGAGAGAGAGAAAGTATAAATTATAGGAATAAAATATAAAAAAAGTAAAATAAACAAATAATATTTTAATGGTATAGGGAAGCATTTAAGGAAGCTATTGGGGTGTAAATTGACATATGGAAGCAAAAAGTAGTTTGGATCCTTAAACTTAAGAAATATGACCGGGTAGCTGCTGGGAATGCTCTTATTAGTGAATCTAGGGCTGGCAATTTTGACACGACCTGCGAACCCGACACGAATACGACACGAAATTAACAGGTATTGGGTTTAGGGTTATCGGGTTCGAGTCTTAATCGGGTCTACCCGATTAAGACACGATTAAATTCGTGTCTGGCGGATCGACTCGGCGGGTCCACGGGTCGACCCGCCAGACACGTTTAATAAATGGGTCTGGCGGGTCAATCGGGTCTGTCGGGTCTGGCGGGTCTCGGGTGACCCGCCAGACCCATTTAATTTTTTTTTTTTTTTTTAAAAAAAAACCTATGTCTAAGTTCTAACTAAGTTAACCCTAACACTTACTGACTCACTCACGGCTTCATTTCACTCTTCACTTCACGACTTCACAGCCTTCACTTCACTGGCTTATTCCTTGTTTTTCCGTTACTTTTTCTACGTGAGTCTATATATTAAAACATTATCTTTTAAATCATTATTTATATATTAAAACATTCTCTTTTTAAACTTTTTATTCTTCTTGGATGGATAGGATAAATTTGACTAGTCCTTTGGTCTAAGAGATCCATTTATTAAATTATTTTTTCCAATTTTGATTAAGGTTTTTTTTTTAACGGGTCGGGTCGGGTCTACCCGATATGACCCGGTTATGCTAAACGGGTTAAGCGGGTCGTGTCGGGTTACTCGAATATTTTCCGTGTTATAATCGTGTCAGACCCGCTAACCCGTTTAGCTAAACGGGTCGTGTTCGTGTCTCGGGTAATCGGGCCGCGGGTCCTAATCGGATTTACCCGATTACCCGTTTTGCCAGCCCTAAGTGAATCTACCAGGAATAAACGAAAAAAAAGACAAGCAGACATAAATGTTTCATTTTTGGGAGAAGAGCCTGACCTAAGAACAGATACAAGGTCGCTTGGGGAGAGTCCGCCAGGTTCCTCCTTTGTTTTAGGGAACAAAACAACTGGGATGCCCTTATCTCTTGCATACTCTGCCCCTCCACAGACTGTCATACGAAGGAAAATAACACACATGAATGCTGCTTTGGGATTCCATTAGGCTCTTCCTAAGACATCAGTTCAAAAAATTATTAACTTTATTGAATTAAAAATTTCCATATAAATTTCCACTGTTTTACAGTTCGTAAGGAATTAAAAATAACGACTTTCAAGCCCAAAAAGACGATCAAAATAATAAAATCAGAACCATATAAAGATAAGAGAGAAAACCGCGTTTATTTATGACCAAAACAACGATGTCTCCATGAACTGATCCTCGAAGAGAAGCTTCATGAATGGACCTGAAATTCGACCCGGCCATCACCGGACCGCTAGCTTTTTCCTTCTAACCCCATTTTTCAAATCTTTCCCATGAGAAATAGCATCATTCTCTACATTTTCTACGCCGTTTTTACACTTCAATCTTTGCTTAGACCACACCCTTTGCAGAACAGAGTGACAGGTTCTATTCGAGACCCATTTGCGGGGTTGAGAGAAAGATGTTGAAGAAATAGGCGGTGACGCCACAAAGAATGGCTTTTTGGTGTTTAGGACTGGTGGGATCGTTGGGTTTGAGCAAAACCCAGAAAGCAAGCTCTGGATTTCCGTTGAAATACCGGATAAAATAGAGCTCAAAAGAGTTTTATTAATTGGAAAAGATAAAATAGGGAAAATAATTGATGATAATTTGACAGTGTTTTTTGTGGGTTTTCTGTTCAACGGCAAAGCTTGAAACAAAAACGGCGGTGGCTGTGGCGTTTAGCCTGGGCGGTGGCGATGGGGCTTGGGCGGTGGCAGTGGGTTTTTCAAGAGTAAACCTTTATACTGATATATGTATCTAGCATCAGAACATGACCATTATTGACCAACTAATTGCTTCTATCGTGGCTGTTCTCTCTCACTTTTCTCACACACAAGTGCACAACACTGCCTCTCATAGCTAGCCACAGAGAGCCAAACGCTCTCTTCTCTCTCCTCTAGAATCCCCCTAACCCTCGTTCGGCAGCCATGGAGGAGGGAGACGCTGTCTTCCTCCTCCCCCCTTTTTCTCTCTTTTTCCATTCTCCTTACTCCCCCTCCCCTTCTTGCCTCTTCAGAGGCCAAAACTGTCTCTTTAGAGATCCTATCGGCCTCCTCGGAGGCCTTATCTCTGCCCAAAAATTGTAACGGTCCATCTTCCACCACAAAACCTCCAACCACCTCCATCACCAAAAGCTCCAAGTCTGGATTTCGTAAATTTTTTGAAAGCTTTGGATATGTTTTTTTCAAAATTTATTTTCTTGTTTTCAGGAAATCTTGGGTGCACATGAGCCATCCCACTGGGTTCCAGGCTGTCTCCGCCATTGTCTACCAACAGCGATCCACCCATCCGACTCGACCACCACGCGCCGATGTGTGTTCAACACGCGCCTGCGAGTAGATCTTACTCGCAAGTGCGTGTCCCTCACGCACCGCTCCACCTCCATCAACCTCAAACGCCGATCTTCTGGTTTCCTTTCCGGCTCGGTGGCCTGTGCGTCTCCGATTACTCCACTGTTGCTATTTTTTGGACATTTTTATCTACTTTTTAGCTTGCCTTTGTTTTCTGTAATGTTGTTGTGGTTATTTTCTGTAACTTGTTTGTGTTACTTTCTAATAAACTCGATCTGGTAAGATTTTAGACTCTTTGTAAGTGAAGTGGTTTTTTTCTTTTCTTTTTGGTTTCCTTTTGGAAACCTTTTTTCCACGGTTACTATGCATCTAAATCTCCATGGCTTTTTTAAAAGTCAGTTTAGATGCTTGATAGGAGTATTCGTACTCCCGATGATAGTATCCATCAGATTGCGCCGCGGCAAGAGTTTTCTCGGACTGCATTCGCAGATGACTTCCATCTTCACCTACTTTAAGGAGTTCGTAGTCTGTTTAAATTGGGTTTATATGTCTAAGCTTTTTAGCTTCAAGTGTCTGTCCTGTAACTTTCTTATGCTTTAATGGATTTCGGTTTGTTACCAAAAAAAAAAAAATTGCTTCAATCGTGAAAGTAGATGTTTTAAATTTCTTTGACTTTAGAAAATTTACTCATAAAAAGGGAAAAATATGTCTCATATGATATCTTTTATGTGCAAAAAACCTAAACAAAAAATTAGAAAATATATGATTCATGGACAGTGTTACGTGAATCATTTTGTAAACACGTAATATGTAAGAGGCTAATTTTATGATTTTTTTTTTATTGATTGAACCTCCTTAAATAAGAAGGAAAAGATAAAAATACAAACGAAACTCTAACTAATGGATAACAATTGAAACTAGCTATGTCTCCTTAAGTAATTAAACTACTATTACGCTAAAATATTTATTAAACTACACTACTCTAGGATAAGGTAGAGACTTGATAACTTTAAATACATCAAGAGCTTTATAAGATATATGCTTGCAAGTAGTTTGTCCGTTGTATAATTCTACCTTCATAACAGTAAATAGTGAGAATTAACCACTCTCTTAGGAATCACTCGTTTAAATAAAGAGGCATGTTAGTTACACAATCATCTTTTAGCCTTTTTTTTTTGTAAATTTAATATCATGTGGATCTCACATATATTCAATGATGGATTTATCCATTCACTATATGGAGATGGATGAAAGAATAAATTTTATCATTTATCTTTAAATAAAAGAAAAGATAATAATTCGGCCGTACGACATTTAAATGCAATGTGCTTCGGTAGCGTAGAATTAATATATTTGTACCATAGTAATGTATCAACATGGCGATCGTTCTTCTATTACAGTATCCATATTGAAATTACTTCTTTAGCCAAATTTGAGTATTATTATTGTAGTAATACTAGAAGAAAAATGCATGACTCTTTTTATAATTGATGTGACTTTAGAAATTACCGTTTGATCAAAATTCAATAATTACTATAAATTTAATAGTAATTTTAAAAGTCATGTAAATTTTAGAAAGACATAAATCTTTATTTTAGCATTACTCTTATTATTAAAAAACTAAATAACTTTCACTTTTTGGTACTTGATTTTTGGAGAGCCTTTTTGATCAAAGTTAAATTTGAAATAGAAAAAAGAACTTGTTAAATGACTCTTTTGGGGAATTTTTTTCAAATTTTTAAAGAAAAGCCAAATTTAAAGAGCTTAATAGGAATGCTCTTATAGAAATCGCAGATTGTTTTCCTATTTTAGATTAAGGCTTCGTTTGTTTCACCGTAAAATGATTTATGAAAAATGTTTTCCGTATTTTCGAGTGTTTAGTGCGACGTAAAATAATAGTCAACAGAAAATATTTTCCCTTTTACCGAAAATTGTCACAATTCTTGCTGATTGTCAATTTTATATTAGGATTTTATTTTATTTTATTAGAACTTTATTTCCTTTCCTTAATAGGGTTAGATTTGCTTTAATTATTTTCACTAGGATTAAGTTTACTATTACTACTTGGATTAGGTTTACTTTCTCTACAAATATTTCTCTTCTAGAAATAAACTAGCTTATTATGTAAAACTCAACTAATTGAATTATTATTAAATCAATGATTTCTCTCTCAAATACTAGAAGACGAAGACGCTTGTCCTTGCAGAATCAAAAACGCTGTTTTTTTTGTTAGTTACCTTAATCTTCCACTACGTCATTATATTGCATCAATGGCATTTTATTATATATCATTCAAAAACTCTTGCTCCTTCCCACTTGACGAACACCATATCTGAGCTTCAATCTCCCCCTATAAATTGACATTATCAACATCCTTTTGTTTTCACCGCCAGACATCTTGTTTCCTCTCGCCAAAGAAGCCTTCTCCTTCTCTGTGCAAGTTCTGGTGAGTGATGTGGTGGGTATTTGTCAAAGTTTAAATTTAGTTCTAATGTTCTACTTCTCCTACTTATATTACTCTTTTTGATCATTGTTGCCAGTTGTGAACTGTGAAGAATATGCCTGGCTTTTATCACTTGCCTTCTTGGCGGATAGAGTTTTGTCGGTCCTTTCGTTGGGTTAAGCTTCGCTCATTCTGTACAATATTAAATGATTTGTCGGTCGTGGATTTTGATAACAGTTCTAACTTGAGTGAAGCTCGCAAGCAGCTAATGGTTGCTTTGTCATCAAGAGTGCCCTTTTGTATGAGCAGTGACGATAGGTTTCCTGAAAATGATATGTACGTCTGTGTCGACAAACTGCAAATGTTTGCACAGGTGGCCGAAGTGATACGGGTGCTTGCGACCCCTTACAAAATGTTAACTGCGACAGACATTAAAGACTATTTTTCTGCGATAATTCACATACGTGAGCTGATTCATAATATCGGAGGGGACGGAGCTGATCGTGTAGTCTTTTGCACAAAAACTTTTGAGGCTGAGTTTCAATTGAGATGGTAGACCCCATGATTGTAAATTTGTAGCGTTGTTGAAGAATGAAGATGGTCTACTATGTTATCTTCTGGAAGTTTGTTTCTTGAGTAATGATAGAGGGACCACTGGTGTGCTTGAATAGTAAGCACGCCAGTGACATGGCACATGCTACGTTTGTCCCGAATTAAAAATAAAATAAAATAAAGATAAAAAACGCGTCAAAACCCATTCCCCAACAAAAACCATTCCCACAACCATTTCCCCTCAAATTTTTCCCCAAACCCATTCAAAATCGCCTTCCCCTCTCTCAAAATCACTTCCACAAAACGCTTTTCTCCCAAAATTGGGGAAAATTTTGGGAGGAAAGTATTTCGCGGAAGTGATTCTGAGAGAGAGGGAGGCGATTTTGAATGGGTTTGGGGAAAGTTTTGGAGGTAAATGGCGTGGGAAAGGTTTTTGTTGGGGAATGGGTTTTGACGCGTTTTTTATTTTTTATTTTTTTTAATTCGGGGCAAACGTGGCATGTGCCACGTCACTGGTGTCCTTACTGTTCAAGCACGCCAGTGAAACCTCCAAAATAAAAAAATTTACACCAAACCAATTAAACAAAACCTCCCAAAATAAAAAATCTCATGCTCTTTTCATTCACTGAATCTATTGTTCCACTCCTTTTTATTTTACATATGCACATGAATCATCGCTTTCCAGCTAAACAAAACAAAACAAAAAATAAAAATAAAAAGATGCAACCATACAATAAAAACAGCCAAAACCAATAACAACCACCTACACCAACCCCCCAATTTAATAAAACCAGATGACCAAAACCTAATAAATCCAAAACACCATCCCAAGAAAAACTGAAGAACAAACAAGAACCTTCAAGCACAGAAGAACATAACACAAAACTGACGAACAACATTTAAAAAATAAAATAAAAGCCAAACAAATAGCTTAATTACAAATGACAATCTACATACGCAAAAAAATAACACAAGACCCAAAAGCAACAAGAACAAAAACCCTCCAAATATTAACCAGAATAACAAACAATAATTAGAACCAACAAATGATAAAGAAAAGTAACTAGAGCAGAGGGCTAGCTGACCAGCTGCACTATTGATAAAATCTCCGTTCAAGGCCAAAAACAATGACTTTAGGTGACTTGAAATGCTGCCACACACCTTAGTAAGCCTAGGCATCGTTCAGATCTACCTTAGACCCCTCAACCTGACACCGATGTGGCTGAGTCCACTGCACCACACCACCACCCCTCTCGTCTTCTTCGGCTGGGTGGACCCAGACCCATCATCCGGTTTGGCCTGAGCCTCGGTACCGACATCCTCAACGTAGATTTTCCACCCACATTTCGAAGTGTTGGGTGACTCGGAGGACGAGAAGGATGGGGACAAAGAAGAGGAGCCTCTAGATTCGGCCAAAGAGTCCGAACCCATTTCCATGCGCACCCTATACAACCCATAACACTGCATTTCTAATGGTGGGTGTCTCTGCGTCAAGTGATTAGAGAGAGATTTGTTTTGGGAAAGTTTTGGGAAGAAAGCGTTTCACGGAAGTGATATTTAGAGAGAGGGAGGCGATTTTGGACGGGTTTGGGGAAAAATTTGGGGGGAAATGGTCGTGGAATGGTTTTTGTTGGGGAATGGGTTTTGACGCTTTTTTTATTTATTTATTTTTTTTTTTTTAATTCGGGGCAAACGTGGCATGTGCCACGTCACTGGCGTGCTTACTGTTCAAGCACACCAGTGAAACCTCCAAAATAAAAAATTAACACCAAACAAATTAAACAATACCCCCAAAATAAAAAATCTCATGCTCTTTTCATTCACCGAATCCATTGTTCCACTCCTTTTTATTTTACATATGCACATGAATCATCACTTTTCAGCTAAAAAAAAAAAAAAAAAAAACAGATGCAACCAAACAATAAAAATAGCCAAAACCCATAACAACCACCTACATCAACCCCCCAATTTAATAAAACCAGATGACCAAAACCTAATAAATCCAGAACACCATCCCAAGAAAAACTAAAGAACAAAACAAGAACCTTCAAGCACAGAAGAACATAACACAAAACCGACGAACAACATTTAAAAAATAAAATCAAAAGCCAAACAAATAGCTTAATTACAAATGACAATCTACATAAGCAAAAAAATAACACAAGACCCAAAAGTAACAAGAACAAAAACCCTCCAAATATTAACTAGAATAACAAACAATAATTAGAACCAACAAATGAGAAAGAAAAGTAACTAGAGCAGAGGGCTAGCTGACCAGCTGCACTGTTGATAAAATCTCCGTTCAAGGCCAAAAACAATGACTTTAGGTGACTTGAAATGCTGCCACACACCTTAGTAAGCCTAGGCATCGTTCAGATCTACCTTCGACCCCTCAACTTGACACCGATGTGGCTGAGTCCACTGCACCACACCACCACCCCTCTCGTCTTCTTTGGCAGGGTGGACCCAGACCCATCATCCTCTTTGGCTGGAGCCTCGATACCCACATCCTCAAAGTAGATTTTCCGCCCGCATTTCAAAGTGTTGAGTGACTCGGAGGACGAGAAGGAAGGGGACAAAGAAGAGGAGCCTCCAGATTCGGCGAGAGAGTCCGAACCCATTTCCATGCGCACCCTCTACAACCCATAACACTGCATTTCTAACGGTGGGTGTCTCTGCGTCGATTGATTAGATAGAGATTTGTTTTGGGAAATTTTGGGAGGAAAGCATTTTGCGGAAGTGATTTTGACAGAGGGGGAGGCGATTTTGAATGGGTTTGGGGAAAATTTTGGGGTGAAATGGTTGTGGGAATGGTTTTTGTTGGGGAATGGGTTTTGACACGTTTTTTATTTTTTTATTTATTTTTTAATTCGGGGCAAACGTGGCATGTGCCACGCCACTGGCATGCTTACTGTTCAAGTACGCTAGTGAAACCTCCAAAATAAAAAATTAACACCAAACCAATTAAACAAAACCCCCAAAATAAAAAATCTCATGCTCTTTTCATACTGAAAATTAACACCAAACCAATTAAACAGAACCCCCAAAATAAAAAATCTCATGCTCTTTTCATTCGCAGAATCCATTGTTCCACTCCTTTTTATTTTACATATGCACATGAATCATCACTTTTCAGCTAAAAAAAAAAAAAATGATGCAACCAAACAATAAAAACAGCCAAAACCAATAACAACCACTTACATCAACCCCCCAATTTAATAAAACCATATGACCAAAACCTAATATTTCCAAAACACCATCCCAAGAAAAACTGAAGAACAAACAAGAACCTTCAAGTACAGAAGAACATAACACAAAACCGACGAACAACATTTAAAAAATAAAATAAAAAGCCAAACAAATAGCTTAATTACAAATGACAATCTACATACGCAAAAAACATAACACAAGACCCAAAAGCAACAAGAACAAAAACCCTCCAAATATTAACCAGAATAACAAACAATAATTAGAACCAACAAATGAGAAAAAAAAGTAACTAGAGCAGAAGGCTAGCTGACCTGCTGCACTGTTGATAAAATCTCCGTTCAAGGCCAAAAACAATGACTTTAGGTGACTTGAAATGCTGCCACACACCTTAGTAAGCCTAGGCATCATTCCGATCTACCTTAGACCCCTCAACCTGACACCGATGTGGCTGACTCCACTGCACCACACCACCACCCCTCTCGTCTTCTTCGACAGGGTGGACCCAGACCCATCATCCGGTTTGGCTGGAGCCTCGATACCCACATCCTCAAAGTAGATTTTCCCCCCGCATTTCAAAGTGTTGAGTGACTCGGAGGACGAGAAGGAAGGGGACAAAGAAGAAGAGCCTCTAGATTCGGCCAGAGAGTCCGAACCCATTTCCATGCGCACCCTCTACAACCCATAACACTGCATTTCTAACGGTGGGTGTCTCTGCGTCGATTGATTAGAGAGAGATTTGTTTTGGGAAAGTTTTGGGAGGAAAGCGTTTCGCGGAAGTGACTTTGAGAGAGAGGGAGGCAATTTTGAATGGGTTTGGGGAAAAATTTGGGGAAAATGGTCGTGGAATGGTTTTTGTCGGGGAATGGGTTTTGACGTGTTTTTTATTTATTTATTTTTTTAATTCGGGGCAAACGTGGCATGTGCCACGTCACTGGCGTGCTTACTGTTCAAGCACGCAAGTGGTGCCTCTATCACTACTCTTTCTTTTATGTTGCGTATTCCTAGCCATTATTGTATAATGACCCTATTCTTGAGTGTAATTACTCTTTGCCCTTCTGCTCTTCTTGCTTTGATTTATTTCGAAAAGTTGAGAGATTGATGAGGAAATTCATGTACAAAATCAAGTTCCGACTTGTTTTTATCACACAACTTTACTTTGGCTCTATCTATGCCTTCCCTTTTCTGGAGTTACATTCCACATGTTTGTGCACAATTTAAAATTGAACCCCGATTGAATATCATAGTGACACTTTAAAAAATAAAAAATAAAAAAGTAATTGCCTGCTTGAGTCAAATATGCGTTTTTTTTTTTAATTTTTTTTTTTTTTTTTTTTAATTTTTTTTTTTTTTTTTTTTTTTATGGTTTCAAGTCAAAAAAAATTGGGAACAAAATAAACATTTTGTTGAGATGAAAAATTAAATGGAACAGTACATAAATTGTAACCTTATTTTATGATGACATAATAATAATAAAAAATTAACATCTCGCTCTTGGGGAAAATTCTATGTATTGCCAACAACAAAATTTGAGCAGAAATTTGCATAAGAAGTCTTAAGACACGAGCTTACAAACACCTTGATATTTGAGTAAAAGCTACTCTCACTACAAGAAATTAGGTCTTTAGGGCGACTTTGAGTCGACCCTAAAGGTCCTAAAGTGGACGCTATTGCCAACAGCTTCAACTTTTAGACCCTAAAGGTGTCGACGCTAATAGTCCGACCCTAATGATCACTTTTAGCGTCCACTTTATTGACCCTAAAAGTCGCAATGTTTTGATCCTAAAGATGATGTAAACGGAAGCGAAAGTCGACCCTAATAGTCAACTATTAGCGTCCACTTTTACTTAACCATTAGCGTCCACAAAGTGGACCCTAATGGTACTTAAAAATAAAAAAATAAAAAAATAACTATCAGCGTCCAAACCAAAGTGGACGCTGATAGTTAGCCATTAGCGTCCACAAAGTGGACCCTAATGGTCCTAAAATTTTTTTTAAAAAAATTAACTATCAGCGTCCACTTCGAGTCGAACCTAATGATCACTTTTAGCGTCCACTTTATCGACCCTAAAAGGCGCAATGTTTTGACTCTAAAGATGATGTAAACGAAAGAATTAGTCGACGCTGATAGTCAATCATTAGCATCCACTTTGTGGACGCTAATGGTCCAAAAAAAATTTAAAAAAAAATTGACTATCAGCGTTCAAATCAAAGTGGACACTGATAGTTAACCATTACGGTCCACAAAAGTGGACCCTAATGGTCCTAAAAAATCAAAAAAAAAAAAAAAAATCTACGATCGATCGCACTTGGAGTGCGATCGATCGCAGCATCATTATGTTTTCGACATTTTGAGATCGATCGCACTCGATCGCAGCATCAGTAAGTTTTCAAAATTTGGAGATCGATCGCACTTGGGTGCGATCGATTGCAGCATCAGTAGGTTTTCGAAATTTGGCGATCGATCGCACTCCAAGTGCGATCGATCGCAGCATCAGTAGGTTTTCTAATGATTTTCAGTTCAAGTGAAGAACCACTTGGTTTTGTTCACTGCAAATAACATCAAAAGTCAACTGACCATATCTAGTCTTAGTAAAAGAGTCACTAATAGAGCTTAGATCTTGAAGGCTTAAGAATATAGCATATTTGTAACTCTGGCAAATGACAACTAAAAGGCCAAACTGCAGTCCATTCTTATCCATGCAACACATGCATATCAACTGATGTTAAAAATTAGACTTTCAGTCAGCTCATTATTTATCAACCCACTTAGCTTGTATCAAGTGTCATGGAGAGATCAAGACCACATGAAATTAGTCAAAATACAACCACCAACCTCTTGTTGAATGTGGACACCGAAATCTCCAAATACAATGTTCCCAGACGCATCTTTAGCATTAGTTTTCTGAAGAAAATTCTGCATCAGAAAACGACATACTGAATTTTACTCTTCATCTTGGGAAAAAAATATAATGAAGAAGTTATAAGATCTATGCAATGCAATGAAATGAACACAGGCAGTTTTTCATAGTATTTCATCAAGCCAAAAAAGGACTGCACAATTTAAATCACCTGATCAATTAATAGTATTCAACCCACAAGCGAAAATATGAATTCCTTACGTAACTCACCTGCCCTGCTCCCTCTACGACACATATAACAGCCGAACCCTTTGTCTCAATCAGGTATTTCAGATGACTCAAAACACCATGAGGCCCATGCAAATTAAAAGATACCTTAGATGTGCATATCAGTAGAATCAGTAACAGCTCACAAAGATAACTATCCAATTAATTGCTAGTAATAAGTACCTCAGGAATCAAACATATGTCAATTTGTCCACTAGCTAGGGATGCATGCATAGCTATATATCCACTGCTACGGCCCATCAATTTCACAATGCCAACACCATGACAAGCACTGTGCGCCTAATAACAAGATTGAGACAAAAAAAAAAAAAAAAGTTCACTATGAAGAAACCAACACTGAAAGAATTCAACAGGAAAACTTATCCGGAGAAACGTAACTCCATGCATGGGCAAGTAAAATGCACGTAGAGTACCTCTATAAGAAACATTGCATTTATGTTTAAGTACACAACAACATTGTTTGATGAATCAATTAATGTATGAAATAATCAAACTAATCAAAATGCCCACACGAAACGACTGAAACGTCACTCAAATGACTAACCTCATCAAAATCATAAAAAATATGTGAGAACTACCCCATTAACCAAACCTGCTAAGGGAGAAAACTATTAAATATATGTTTTACAATCCATGAGCAGCAAAATTCCAGAACCCAAAATAAAGTACTTATCTGCATCCTCTTCCTTGCCAATTCATCCTCATAAGCAATTTGAGTAATCTACCACAATGAACCAATATATAATATCAAAGACAATGAGAATGAAACCCAACATGATAGAGAAAGAGATACTAAAAATGTGTTTCTTCATGAAATATATTAAAGCGAGAACCTGCTTGGGTGGTTTAACTTTCTTGTACTCTTGTCATCCTACATACACTTAAAAATAAAATTTAGAAAGATATTATTACTTCCTTACATTGTTTACTCAAAGTTCTTTAACTTTGATAACCATGTCAAGGAAGATTTACTAACTCAAAAGTTCTTGAACCAAAAATTTTGCGAATATCTTAACATAATATAAACCAAATAAAAAGTACCAACAAATATACATTATCAAACATATCACGATCAACAAATAGTCAAATACACATTAGCAAATAGAAAGTACCAACAACTATCCAAATACATAGTATCAAAAAATATATCCCAAATAGATGCTATCAAAAAGTACATCCTAAATAAATGGTTATTCCAAAGCTCCCTCAATTGTTGACTTCACTTGATGCACCTCCAAGCAAGCTCCCTCCAGACCTAAGAAGAATAAAATTTCATATAATGATCAATAAGCTTTTTAACGATTACTTAGTATGTGTGTTTTTGTAAAATTAATGCATAGGTAGAGTTTCACTAACCCTCCAATACATGACATTAAGAACTCAACAGTGGCTTTCAATTTGTTCGTTTCCTCAACGTTGGCTTGCAAATTCTCCCTGTACTGATGAAGTTCGATTCTAGTATGTTGAAGCTCGCTTTGAGTATCTTCTTGTCTTTTCCTACACTCGTCATGGTTGTCGAAGTGGGTGAACGCTTGAGATGAAGTACTTCAAGGGGTAGGAATAAGACCGCATCCCATTCCTCTAACGTGCCCAGCTCGTCGGCCCCCTAGTACTTGTGTGACTATTTCTTGCATTCGGTCATCCACACTTGTTCCCTCCACATTGCCTTCCTCTAAGGCCTCACTGGTTGTTAATTCTTGCATGTGAAGCTGCACAAGTCATAGTTGGCCTTAGTTTAATATATACTTCATGCAAGTTTACTATTCCTGTTCTTCACTAATCAACTTAATGATCGGAGCGTAAATAGTTACTTACATATAGACTTTTGCATTTGTTGTTCACAAACTGTTTATCCTTTTTTCTTTTATGGGTAGCCTCATATAGTTCAACAAGATTGGGCTTCACTTTTGTTTCTTGTTCCTACACATAATACATATAATCAAAGTTTACACTAAATAATGTTACTTTCATTAAATTATGGTACGAGATACTTACCTTTTTGTAAATAACGTTGACAAATGAACAAGTCCCAGCTGTGTCACTACAAGAAACTGAGTCATCAGGGGCGACTCATTAGGGGCGACTATAAAGTCGCCCCTAATACTCAACTATTAGGGGCGACTTTTGAAAGTCGCCCCTAATAGTTATGTATTAGCGTCCACATCCAAGTGGACGCTAATAGTCGACCCAAAAGATGAATAATAGCGTCCACTCTAAGGTGGACGCTAATAACTCGACCCTAATATACTCGCGGGAAATATTCAAAAGGCGGGAAAAAGATCATTAGCGTCGACTTTTCAAGTCGACGCTAATGCCTAATCATTAGGGTCGACTTTGTCGACCCTAACGAGTGTATGGATGAATTAAAAAATTAAAAAAAAAAAAAATCATTTTATTTACCAATAGCGTCCACTAAGAGTGGACGCTGAAGAGTGATCATTAGGGTCGACTTGAGTGTCGACCCTAATGCTTAAGTATTAGGGTCGACAAAGTCGACCCTAAAGAGTGTGTGCAAGAATTAAAAAAAATTAAAAAAAAATACATTTAACCACCAATAGCGTCCACTTTTTGTGGACGCTAAAGAGTTATCATTAGGGTCGACTTGAGAGTCGACTCTAATGTTTAAGTATTAGGGTCGACAAAGTCGACCCTAAAGAGTGTGGGAAGGAATTAAAAAAAATTAAAAAAAAAATCCATTTAACCACCAATAGCGTCCACTCTTAGTGGACGCTAAAGAGTTATCATTAGGGTCGACTTGAGTGTCGACCCTAATGCTTAAGTATTAGGGTCGACTTTGTCGACCCTAAAGAGTGTGGGGAGGAATTAAAAAAAATTAAAAAAAAAAAATCCGTTTAACCACAATAGCGTCCACTAAGAGTGGACGCTAAAGAGTTATCATTAGGGTCAACTTGAGTGTCGACCCTAATGCTTAAGTATTAGGGTCGACAAAGTCGACCCTAAAGAGTGTGTGCAGGAATTAAAAAAAATTAAAAAAAAATACATTTAACCACCAATAGCGTCCACTTTTTGTGGACGCTAAAGAGTTATCATTAGGGTCGACTTGAGTGTCGACCCTAATGCTTACGTATTAGGGTCGACTTTTGTCGACCCTAAAGAGTGTGGGGAGGAATTAAAAAAAAAATTAAAAAAACCTAATATTCATAACCAATAGCGTCCGCTTTTAGTGGACGCTAAAGAGTTATCATTAGGGTCGACTCTCAAGTCGACCCTAATGCTTAAGTATTAGGGGCGACAAAGTCGACCCTAAAGAGTGTGTGCAGGAATTAAAAAAAAAATTAAAAAAAAATACATTTAACCACCAATAGCGTCCACTAAGAGTGGACGCTGAAGAGTGATCATTAGGGTCGACTCTAGAGTCGACCCTAATGCTTAAGTATTAGGGTCGACTTTGTCGACCCTAAAGAGTATGCAGGAAAATTTAAAAAAAAAAAAAAAAAAAAAAAAAAAAAAAAAAAAAAAAAAAAAATTGATGCCCAATAGCATCCACTAAAATTTTGTATATATCACTACATTGTTTAAAATTTTCAAATAAAGTGACACAATATGCACCGTTAAATATAACGAAATAAAATTTTAACCTTGGGTGCGATCGATCGCAGTCACAGAATGAACACGTTTGTACATTCTGTGACTGCGATCGATCGCACCCAATGTGCGATCGATCGCAGTCACAAAATGTACAAACGTGTACTTTCTGTGACTGCAATCGATCGCACCCAATTTGCGATCGATCTCAGTCACAGAATGTACAAACGTGTTCATTCTGTGACTGCGATCGATCGCACCCAATATGAGATCGATCGCAGTAACAGAATGTTAAAAGAGAGGCAGAATTTAATTTTTTTTTTATTTTAATTTTTTTTTAATTTTTATTGAATAATGTACAACAACTTTGATAGTGATACAATGAAATGATAGGATCAAGTGACAATCAAAATTGAAACAATTGAAATTAAAGGTTCATTCAAATATCCGGTTGATCATAGTACATTTGTTCAGTCGATCATGATAGGATCAAATGATCGATGAAACTTGAAACAATTAAATTGAAGGTTTGATCGAATATCCGATCAATCATAATGAATTAGTTCGATTGATCGTGATAAGATCAAATGATTGAAACAATTGAAATTGAAGGTTTGATCGAATATCCGATCAATCATAATGAATTAGTTCGATTGATCGTGATAAGATCAAATGATTGAAACAATTGAAATTGAAGGTTTGATCGAATATCCGATCAATCATAATGAATTAGTTCGATTGATCGTGATAAGATCAAATGATTGAAACAATTGAAATTGAAGGTTTGATCGAATATCCGATCAATCATAATGAATTAGTTCGATTGATTGTGATAAGATCAAATGATTGAAACAATTGAAATTGAAGGTTTGATCGAATATCCGATCAATCATAATGAATTAGTTCGATTGATCGTGATAAGATCAAATGATTGAAACAATTGAAATTGAAGGTTTGATCAAATATCCGATTGGTCCTACCTAGTGCATTCGATCGATCGATCGTGATAAGATCAAATGATCGAACAAAATTCAAACAAATTAAATGTTCGATCG
This sequence comes from Corylus avellana, assembly GCF_965113065.1. Lineage (NCBI taxonomy): Eukaryota > Viridiplantae > Streptophyta > Magnoliopsida > Fagales > Betulaceae > Corylus > Corylus avellana. Next base: position 20,936,462 of record NC_142490.1, on the reverse strand, counting down.
AACATTGAATTGAAGTCTAAGCATTTTATATTATATTAGTGCATTACTTAAATTGATCGGGATACAATCAATACAACTTGACATGATTGAAGGTTCAATCAAACATTTGCTAAAATCAATTCTGATCGATACTATTACATATTAGTCTGATCGATCGTAATGGGATCAAATGTTTGATCAAACATCCGATTGATCATAATGAATTAGTTCGATTGATCGTGATATGATTAAATGATCAATCAAACATCCGATCGATCTTAATAGATTAGTTTGATTGATCGCGATAGGATCAATCATTCGATCAAACATCTGATCGATAGTAATGAATTAGTTCGATTGATCGTGATATGATTAAATGATCAATCAAACATCCGATCGATCTTAATAGATTAGTTTGATTGATCGCGATAGGATCAATCATTCGATCAAACATCTGATCGATAGTAATGAATTAGTTCGATTGATCATAATAGAATCAAATGTCCGATCGATCGTACTGAATTAGTTCGATTGATCGTGATAGGATTAAATGTTCGATCAAACATCCGAGCGATCCCAATGAATTAGTTCGATTGATCGTGATAAGATCAAATGTTTGATCGAACATCCGATCGATCCTAGTGAATTAGTTCGATTGATTGTGATAAGATCAAATGATCGATCAAACATCTGATCGATCATAGTGAATTAGTTCGATTGATTGTGATAGGATCAAACATCTGATCAAAAATCCGATCGATTCAAGTGAATTAGTTCAATTGATCGTGATAGAATCAAATGATCAATCAAATGTTCGATCGAAAATCCGATCGATCAAACATCCAATCGATCCTAGTGAATTAGTTTGATTGATCGTGATAAGATCAAGCATCTGATCGACAATCCAATCGATCCTAGTGAATTAGTTCGATTGATCGTAATAGAATCAATTGATCGATCAAACATCCGATTGATCCTAATGAATTAGTTAGATTGATCATGATAAGATCAATTGATCGATCAAACTGAATACAATTGAAGGTTCAATCGAACATTCAATTGAACTATAAGCTTTTTATATTATCTTAGTGCATTAGTTATATTATCTTTGGATTTTGTATTGATCTTATAATTAATTATAAGATAAATATCAACTTAATGATCTTTATTATAAAAATTTATTAAACGGAAATTATTAGTTAATATTATAATAATAAAAACATATTACATGAGAAAATAAAGAAAAACAAAAATAAATAAAATAAATAAAAATTAAAAAATTATAAGTATAATTTTTTTAAAAAAAAAATAAATAAATTTGAGGCTCATTAGGTCGCCCCTATTGAGTGCGAAAAATAAGCGCCAACCAGTGGCGGGTATCTGAAATTTTCGGATCAAAAATTTCATAAACCGCGTCTTTTTTTTCCCCAAACCTTCAAAACACCAGAATCCTCCTAACACCCCTCTCACTCACCTCCCTCATCACTCTCACTCTCAATCTCTCTACCGCTGCTCTCCCAAACTTTAACCGACGAAAGCTTTCATACAAGGCTTTGCTGAGAAGCTGAAAGAGGGAGAGAGAGAGAGGGGGAGAGAGAAAGAAAGAGAGAGGGGAGAGAGGGTGGATCGTTCGGGGAAACCAGAGAAGAAAAAGAAAAAGAAGGGGAGAAAAATCCTCGAGGTAACCTCTTTAAACTTTAAATTTTTGCAATTTTTGTGGCCGGTGTTCTTGTTGTTGTAGAAGATTTGGATTAGTTTTTGATAATATTGAATTTGCTTGAGGTGGATTTCGGTTGCTGAGAAGAGTGGTGTGACCTTGATTTTTATTATTTCTCATTTTTGTTGGGTTAGATTTTGTAGTTGACTTTGATTTGTGTTTGGAGATTTATGTTGAGTATCTCAAATCTGAATTGGGTAATTCTAATTTGGCGTTGGGAACCCACGGATTTCATTGCGGCATTCAGTCATATATGTAGTTTCAGGCTTTAATCACCAATGTGCACGTTCTTATTTGCTCTTAAGCATTTCTCTGACTTTATTTTGTCAAGAGTTTGCAATGCAGTGTGGGTTACTCTCTGTTTGGTTTCTGAGAAAGTGGTTGATGTTCCTTGTTCCGAACGAGGAGATGTTTATTGACCAACCAAATAATTGTATTAGAAATGGGTGCCAAGTTATTCATCAAAAGGAAAAAGGGTTATTAATTGCATTGATAATGGTGATGATAATGTGGCAATGATATTAGTTCTTGTGTCCATCATTGTTATATAATAATTTTTGGAATGGTAGATTGTGTTGGTTGTGGAGAATATGATTGTGAAATCTTTGTAATTATCACATTCTGATGTAATTCAACCATTTTTCTTCCAAATGGAACTATCTGGCAGATGATGGAGGCTAACGAAATCTTGAACCCTGTGAAAAGAATTGGTGATGTTCCAGGCTTGTTGCTTTTTCTTACACTGCTTTTCTGGTTATATGTGTTTTAGTAGCAGTTTGCTTGTTTATCATCCTATAATATTTGATTTTGACTTTTGCATTATCAATGTGAAAACCATTTATTAAGAGGTGTTAATAAGTGCTCTTGATGACAGGAATTAAGGTTGGGCATCAGTTCTATGCACGGGCTGAAATGGTTGCTGTTGGTTTTCACAGTCACTGGCTGAACGGGATTGATTATATGGGGCAGAGTTACAGTAAAGGGGTAATTTAATCATGTTGCTCTTTGATTAGGGATGTCTAAGAATGCAATCAATTGGCAGCCAATAAATTTTCTTCCTGTAAATTTTCATTTTTGATTTGAGTTGGAGTTCTGTTCATTTTGATTGAATACATGATTGATATAAGCCAATAAGGCCTTCTCATATTAAATACTCTTCTGAAATTTATCAGTCAATGCGTGGACGAATAAGTAGTTGATTACTTTTTGTTTACTTGTTTGGTAGTCACAGAGGTGGTACTGGAATGTCTTTTATGTTTTTCAAAGCCTTGTGAAATGATATTGCTCAAGCTAATTTGCAGCTCATGATCCTTACACTTCTCAATAGCTTATGGTTTATGTACCTAAAGCTTTTAGTGCCTCTTAGGACCATTCTATCTAGGGATGCTAAGCTATTTACCACCCGCAAACATAGCATAGTTAGTTGAGGCTCTGCCTTGGGAACTAGAGATCTTAGTTTCGACTGTTCCACAGTACTAGTGCTAGTGATTTGCAACTTGATTGTATGCATATAACAATCAAAAGAAAACAAGGCCAACCTATTTACAGTTTTCTTGGTGTATAAGTTTTTCTTGTTCTAGCCTAATGTGTGTCATGTTATCTATTGTGTTAATGCTGCTTTTCTGTAAACCAAGGATTGAATAATTAAAGGCTATTCCTGACTGAGTAGTCTTTCTTCTTGTTGATGTAGTTAGAAATTTAATGTTCTTCCACTTAGTAATCAGAATTAAACTAGAATTGATGAGGAAATTTTTTTTTTCCTAAATAGGAGTATAGGAACTACACGTTCCCAGTTGCAGTTGCCAATGTTTTGTCCGGGATGTATGAAGATGACCTTGATAATGCTGATGATGTTGTGTATACTGGTCAAGGTGGACATAATTTAACTGGCAATAAGCATCAGATCCAAGACCAAAAGATGGAGCGTGGAAATTTGGCACTCAAGGTGTGTATTTTATAGCTCTCCTAAGTCCTTTGTCTATTGTTACTTGTAAAAAAAAGTGATTTTCTATTGTTACCTGCAATGGTACTTTCTGATCTGTTCTCCTTTTAACCAGAAGCTCAAAGTGATATTGTTGTCATGTTGACCAGTGAGAGTGTGTGGATCAGATCAACACACTCTCACTAGTTGTTGATCCATTCTGCTTTTATTTTTAATTTTGTTGGGTAAGTCATTCTGCTTTTAGCCCAGAAGCTCTAAGTGATATTATGAGCAAGAATCAGTTTAGCACAAGAATCAGTGAGTGTGTTGAATGCCTTCTGAATTTGAAATCATATTAGTTGACTTGTACCTGCTATGCGCTCAATGGCAGAACTGTGTGGAGCAACATGTGCCTGTTAGAGTCATTCGTGGCCATGAATCTAAAAGCAGTTACACCAGTAAAGTTTACACATACGATGGATTGTACAAGGAGAAGAGCTGAGTAGCACCGGTTGACTTGACACCCATTTCCTTTTGATGAATAACTTGACACCCATTTCCGGTAAAGTTATAAAATGTATTAAAAATTACATTTTATAGGAGTCCAAGAAGTGGAGCACAACTTGCTCTGACCTTTAGTTACTTATTTTTATGCTTTGAATGATTTGTCCATTGAAGCTAAATATTCTCCATTCTTTTAATGGTTATATTGTTTCTTGGTTGCTGTCTGAGTATTCGTCTTGTTCTCTCTGATCTCTGCAGCCAGCAGCTGGAACTCCAATAACAGGGAAAGGTGTTGTTATCTGCAAGAACCCCTCTGATCCAACTGTCGTTTTGGGGTATTTGTCTGTAGCATTTCTCATTGCTACTACTGTGGCTGGGTTTTTGTCTCTGTTTTACCCTTACAAAGGAAAATCTATTCCACAAAGTGCCTTATTTAGAAGCGCCAGTTTTGTTGTTTTCTTCAACATTGCTATGTAAGCATTCTGTTCTCAGTTCTCACTCTCCCATATTTTTTGATATTCTTATTCTGATATCTTGAAGAGACAAGCACTATTCATGCTCATTTTTCATCCTTTAACACACATGCATGCACTAAATTATTATGGGAGAGTGAATTATTAAGGAAAAGCTGCTCTTCATCTGAATCATTAACACTTTTGAATGTCAAAAGGAGGTGCAGTGCCAGAAATTATTTATAATTGAAGTTGACCAAATACCCAGAAACTGGGGTATATTTTCCAGTAGATACATGTGTGTGTGGTCGTTTAATCTTGGCGGTCCATAGGGATTGTGGTGCCAGTTTCAACAAACAATGATAGTAGGTTTTTGTTATAATATAGGCAAATGTGGGTTAAGAAAGTTTATATTGTAGCTGTTTTAATGTCTCTTTGCTGCCTGTAACTGTCAAAATCTACAGGGAAGGCACCCTTCCCCCTACTCACCAAAAATTATATAAAAGAGATGATTTGAAACCTGCCCAACGCTAGGTTGGATGAGAGGACCACCTTTTTTTATTGCTTGCCAATTTAGTTTGGTGGCAATCTTCTTGCGGGAAATCTACATTTATATGAAAAGCAGACGCTTATCTTTCATCTTTGGAGATAATTATTTCATTAATATAAACGAAAAATATACAATAGAAAAGTAAAAGGTACTGCCATTGAATTCGCTGTAATGACAACAGAACCTGACAAGGTGCTTGGACTGAAGAACGTGTCTCCCAGCTGATTCGCTTTTTGGATCAAACCATTGGAAAAACTAAACTTCCTAGCCTTGTTAACTGTCTTTTTCATATGTGAAATGAATTGTTTTTTACATCAATTATACCTTGAAGCCATTGAACCTATTAGCTTAACATTCCCTTTGCTCCCCATTTTACTATTAATTATTATTGAGTTATTGATTACCAATATTATTATGCATATTTAGATCAAATGTTTGTGCAATAATTCTCTACTTTCTGATGGTCCGACTTGTTTCCTACCAACTAAATTAGTGTCCTGTAGACCCAACTCTTGACCAGCTCACTATTTTGGCTGTGAATGGGATTTTGACTTGATAGCCTTTGTAAGAGTCATGTTTCATGGGGGCTGGCGGGCATTTTTTCAATGATTGTCTTGGGACTGTAGATGTCTCACTTTGTTACTTCATTATATTGGAGTTAACATGTATTAGTGGGACTGTTATTGATATATGTTAGAAGTATTGTGGTTAGGAGTTAGCCGATGTATGTTACTCATACCAGTGTTCCCTGGTTCTGCGATCGATCGCACTCCAAGTGCGATCGATTGCAGTACCAGAGGGTTTTCAAGCAGGTTTTTTATATTTTGCGATCGATCGCACTCCAACTGCGATCGATCGCAAAATGTCGAAAACCTACTGGTACTGCGATCGATCGCACTCCAAGTGCGATCGATCGCAGATTTTTTTTTTAAAATTTTTTAGGACCATTAGGGTCCACTTTGTGGACGCTAATGGTTAACTATTAGCGTCCACTTTGGTTTGGACGCTAATAGTTAATTTTTTATTTTTTTTATTTTTTATTTTTTATTTATTTTTTTAATTTTTGAGGACCATTAGGGTCCACTTTGTGGACGCTAATGGTTAACTATCAGCGTCCACTTTAGTTTGGACGCTGATAGTTATTATTATTATTTTTTTTTAATTACCATTAGGGTCGACAAAGTGGACCCTAATGGTTAACTAAAAGTGGACGCTAATGCTTGCCTATTAGGGTCGACTTTCTCTTCCGTGTACATCATCTTTAGGGTCAAAACATTGTGACTTTTAGGGTCGATAAAGTGGACGCTAAAAGTGATCATTAGGGTCGACTTTTAAGTGGACCCTGATAATCAAACATTTGATCATTAGGGTCGGACTATTAGCGTCGACACCTTTAGGGTCGAAAAGTCGACGCTGTTGGCAACAGCGTCCACTTTAGGACCTTTAGGGGCGACTTTGAGTCGCCCCTAAAGACCTAATTTCTTGTAGTGTGTGCTTTGTTTCCAATTTGCTTCTGCTTTTTATATTTCGTTCAGACTTTTTCTATGAAATTTGGAGAAAAAAAAAAAACACAATTATTCATAAAATGTCTTCAAGTGCATGCAAATTATATGAATCTAAATTTTCTAATCAGTATAATAATGTATATTTACCTTCCATTTACCGTCATCAAATGAGTCACATATTAGGTTCCACTGTTCAGGACCATACCTTGCTGACACGTTTTCCCTCCCAATAGCCTTAGCCTTGGCAATCCCCTCATCATCGTCTTTATCAATGCCGTCAAAATATTTCTTATAATGGTCCTTATACAAGTTCGAACGAAGCCTAGCATATGCACGACCCAATTTATGTTCAACAGCTTTGATGTGCTCGTATCGTTCCATATTCAGTGCGAAGTTTGACTGATACATAATAGATAAGAAAACAATGGTAAAAAATGTGTCACATTATTTTTTCATACGAAACATATTATTAAACATTACATTGATATTCATACCTGAACATGAAATAACAACTTGCTATTTTCCTCAGCTGGGACCTTTTTCCATTCACTGTGATGGAGTTCGCACATGTTACGAATAATCTCCCCAATCTTGCTTGCAAACCATGATGCATTCTCGCCTACAGGTGTCCGGTGTCTATTTGGGATGTTTAGCACTAAGGGACCATTCTTAAGTACGTGGTCACTCAACTTCTTACACTTGGCCTTATCCCTTACACTTCTGACAGACGTGGTAGCTGTTACGCAAAACATGGTAACGTACTAAGTTATATTTGGAAAAGTATATTGTCAAATGTCTATAACAAACCAAAATAATACAAAAATAACATTTCATAAACATATAATTCATGAACTTACAAGATGCAGTAGGGGCGGCTCCCTGTGAATCCAATCCTGCCATTGAGTGAATAGGATTATTAGACTCGTGCGAATGATGCCCATCCACTGACTCGAGGAGGAGGGGGGCGAGGGCGACACTTGCATATCTGTATCACCAAACCCAGAATTGAGAGTCGGACTCTCATGCTCGTCAATAAGGTCCCGACCTTGACCTTGGCCTCGGCCTCGTGCTGCTGGAACACGTTTGCGTCTGGTTGTTATCATTGTTATGATCAATCTGCTAACAAGTCAAAAACCATAAAAATTATATTAGTCAAATTATAACCATATAGCATGTTCAATATTTTTGACAAACATACAATAATCATGCTAGTAAAAAAAAAAAAAAAAAACCACAATATATATATATAGAGAGAGAGAGAGAGAGAGAGAGAGAGCATAAACTTCATTAAATATGCTAATACACTTTGTACTTACACCAAATGTAGCTTATGTTCAACACATTTCATCATCAGATTCATATTCAGAATCTATATCACTGTTACTTGAAGATGATTGTTCGTGTTCAGAGTTCTCTTCATGTTCAGAGTCTATATCGTTGTCGCTACATAACTCCTCTTCCTCATCAAAATTTGTATCATGGTCCTCGTCCGGCAAGTTATCGTTGGCAAACATGCTTGCATCAAGTTGAATATATAATTCGTCAATTGCTATTGTCGCATCATCTCTACGTAATTGAGTAGAGGCTTCAACATTTGCTTCATCAACAAAGACCATATTACCCCCAACACATTCACCTTCCTGGTATACGTCATCACTGAGTCTTTGGTCATCTTCTGTATTATCTCCCTTTTGTACTGTTGGAATATCATAAATGTCTCTATTGATCCACTTCTGCACCACTTTCCAATTACCACCCAATTTGGGATCATCCAAGTAAAACACTTGCGAAGCTTAACATGCTAAGATGAACGGGTCGGATTCACACCATTTACGAGAAGTATTCACAATCGTGAAGCCTTGGTCCATTCGTACTCCTGTTGCACTCCCAGTGTCCCACCAATCGCACCCAAACAAGTACACGAGATTTTGGCCAGGGTAACGTAACTCTAGAATATTTTTTAACTCACCATAATACTCCGTTATTGAGGTTTCGTCCTCACCTGAAACAGAAACACCACTGTTCTGGGTAGTACAAGTTTCTGCACATTCTTTCGTGTGGTACCTAACCCTATTCACGATGCAACCTCTATACGATCTAACATGACGATCAGGCCCACATGCAAGATCATATAATTGTTTTGAGTCATTATCTGCAGTACGCCCACTATTGTATAAACGTTTATGGAACCAACGTTCGAAATTAGCCTCATGCTTTTTATCAATGTCACGGTCGCCTTTTCTTTTGATCATATTATAATGTTCACTGCATGAAAAATAAACGTATTGGTAAATGATCATCAACCCTACAATTATAACATGTCGTAACAGGTAAAACACAAAGACCATTACTAAACTTACTCCAAATATGAGGCCGTTTCGTTACAGTTGGTAAGCACATACCATCGTGCCCTACCAAAATCATTAGCATCCAGTGTTACTAATTTAGCTGCTCTTAACGGCCGAACTCGTTGGGAGAACACATCCAAGCGCTGGCTCATTTCTACAACATCAACGTTAACATTTCTCCGTTCACGGTTCCATCTTGTCTCAATCTCCCAAAGATACCTGGAACAGAAGGTCAAGCTCTCCTCAGCTAGGTAACACTCGACAATACACCCCTCTGGACGCGCTTTGTTACGCGTGCACTTCTTATATCTTCCAAGTTCTCTTTCGAACGGATACATCCAATGGTTTTGTACGGGACCGACAAGCTCGGCTTCCCGAGGTAAATGAAGTGCTAGATGGATCATAACATCAAAAAAAGCTGGCGGAAATATTTTTTCCATTTTGCATAAAATTATTACAATGTCGACTTTCATTTGTTTCAGGATGTCAACTTTCAACGTCCGCGCACATAACTGCGTAAAAAAGGTACTGAACTCGGCCAATGTTGATCGTATTTCCGACGTAGAGAAATTTCGAATTGCAACAGGAAGCAAGCGCTGTAAGAAGACATGACAATCGTGGCTTTTGATACCCGAAATTTTACCAGGAAGCTTGTTCACACATCGACCAATGTTAGATGCATACCCGTCAGGAAATTTAACACCTTTCAACCACTCACATAAACTCTTCTTCTCATCTCTTGTCAAGGTGTACTTCGCAAGTGGCATCCTATAAGTTTCACCATTTGGCTGCACATGCAATTCTTTGCGTATACCCATCAACTGTGAATCTCTTCGTGCCTTGATATATACACAATTTTAGTAGACGTTATTGGGCAGCAATAAAAATATATATATATATATATATTTGAGCCTTTCTGTTATTGCGATCGATCGCACCTTGGGTACGATCGATCACAGTAATCGAATATTGGCTTTGAACATTCTGTTACAAGGTGCGATCGATCGCACACATGGTGCGATCGATCGCATTCGGACAGCACACCACGTGACCTAGGTCACTTATTTTTATTTTTCTACATACTCTTTAAGGTCGATAAAGTCGACCCTAATACTTAAGCATTAGGGTCGACTTTCAAAGTCGACCCTAATAATGCGTCTTCAGCGTCCACTTTTAGTGGACGCTATTGCTCATCAATTTTAATTTTAATTTTTTTTTAATTTTTTTACCTACTCTTTAGGGTCGATAAAGTCGACCCTAATACTTACGCATTAGGGTCGACTTTTATAATGTGTCTTCAGCGTCCACTTTTAGTGGACGCTATGGCTCATTACTTTTAATTTTAATTTTAATTTTTTATTTTTTTACCTACTCTTTAGGGTCGATAAAGTCAACCCTAATATTTAAGCATTAGGGTCGACTTTCTAATAATGTGTCTTCAGCGTCCACTTTTAGTGGACGCTATTGCTCATCAATTTTAATTTTTTATTTTTGTTTAATTTTTTTATCTACTCTTTAGGGTCGATAAAGTCGACCCTAATACTTAAGCATTAGGATCGACTTTCAAAGTTGACCCTAATAATGTGTCTTCAACGTCCACTAAAAGTGGACGCTATTGGTCATCAAGTTTTATTTTTTATTTTTCAACCTACTCTTTAGGGGCGACAAAGTCGACCCTAATACTTATACATTAAGGTCGACTTTCTAATAATGTATCTTCAGCGTCCACTTTTAGTGGACGCTATTGCTCATCAATTTTAATTTTTTATTTTTGTTTAATTTTTTTACCTACTCTTTAGGGTCGATAAAGTCGACCCTAATAATGTGTCTTCAGCGCACTTTTAGTGGACGCTATTGGTCATCAAGTTTAATTTTTTTTTTTTTTTTTAATTTTTCTACCTACTCTTTAGGGTCGACTTTGAGAGTCGACCCTATTGATCTTTTATTTGTTTTTTTTTCTTTTTATTTTTTTTATTTTTTTCAGCTTTTAGAGTCCACTTAAGTGGACGCTATTGGTGTACTATCAAGGTCGACTATTGTCGACACTAAAAGTTTTTTTTTGGCCCCTTAAATTTTTCCCGCCCCTTTAATAATTCCCGCGTGTATATTAGGGTCGACTTATTAGCGTCCACTGTAAAGTAGACGCTAATAGTCAACCTTTCGACCCATTATTAGCGTCCACTTTTATGTGGACGCTAATACTTAACTATGCAAGTCGCCCCTAATAGTTGAGTATTAGTCGCCGCCCCTACTGAGTCAGTTTCTTGTAGTGTCTTTACACCCATTGATTACACTCATGTCATATTGGCAGGCGTAGCACATTGTAAGCCACTTAAAACATGATACATAAGCCAATGCAATATGAGTGTAATATGTGAATACGAAAAGGAGCATTACTGATAGAGTCCTGCTATTAGGCTGCCAAGAGTCAGACAAGTGTTTGCCAAAGTCTGATGTGGCTTTATTAAAAAAAAAAAAAAATTGTAGAAAAATCTCTCTTCCTAGTCCTGCTAGATTTTTTTTTGGTTAAATTTTTATGAGTTAATATTTAGTTTCTAATGCCTCAAAATTTATTTTTGGATTTAAAACTAAAACCTAGAGGTGGAATGTTAACCCTTTAGGGATGGTATCACTTAAAAGAGATTTTATCATCCTAAATTTAGTTCTAATACCTCAAATTTGAATTTTCCTTTAATATCTCTCTTTTTCAATCTTTTTTTTTTTCTTAAAAAAAAAAAAAAAAAAAAAAAGGTCAAATGTCTGACGCATAAATGCCTCATGGCAGCCGAAAATCTCAATTCTTACTCATAATATTTATACAACCATCTTCAAACTCTACCTCTTGCACATACAACAATGGTCTAACAACATAACAAAACTCAAGTGCAAGGCGATTTAGTCATACATAATGAAACAGAAACCACGTTACTTAAAAATGGTTTCCCTCTTCCTGCTTCTTTTTCTTCCTTTCCCTTTTCCCCCAATAATCGGCTAGGTAGGAGTTTTTTTTTCTTCTCAATTTTGGGTGTAAAAATGTATTCAAGTATGTTTGTATATATATTGAGACTAGGCAAAAGTGATAGAGAAAAACCTAAACCCTACAAAAAGCAAAAATTTCTGATGTTTTGTTTTGCTACCTGAACTCACTTGGGTTTTCTTTGCTCCGGATGAGAGGAACACTATCTTCCCTCCAAATTATCCACTCTCTCCTAATTTGAAAATAAATAAATAAATAAATAAAATAAAACAATAAAAATGTCACAAAAAGGAATCACACCCAAGTGGAAAGTTTATGCCCAAGAATCCTGTAATTTTATCATTCAAGAGGGTACTTCTCCTCCTTCCAAAGACAGAGGTCTGGGATTCAGGCAATCATGGATGGAGGATCGGTGAGTTTAGAGGTTATTCTATCATTTGGCACCAAAAGACATAAAATCATTCAATAGGAACCAGCCAGAACTTGGTGTTACTATTGTCCCAAAGTTAAAACAGTTGACAAATGACTAATGATTCAGGTTTTCTCAACTTTACTGCGCAGGAAAAACCTAGCACACCCTAAAGAGAGAGAGAGAGAGAGATGAGGGAAAATTATGATGCGCCCAGCGTTAAAATCACGTTACCTCTCGAAGAACTCGGGTTGCCAACTCCTCTGCAGTGTCGTTAGCAAGCACAGGGACAACACGTTGAGCAAGGATACGCCCAGTGTCGTAGTGCTCATCAACGAAATGAACTGTTGGACCAGAGTATCTAACCAAGCACAAAGGAACAAAAACATAATATTCGGATTCCTCTTCATATACTTGTCAGGAAACAATATTTGTTCAATTATTAATCCGGTTTTCCTACTCCTAAAACTGCAACCGCCCTAGGCAGTTAGCGGTTTTTTATAATCGCCTACCAAAGCAGTTAGCGGTTATTAAACACCCCTACATGTGATCGTTGAGTTGACATTATCTATTCACCTATAATTAAAAAAATATTAAATATGTTGGGAGATAAAGCGGTTATGGAGTTTTTACCAAGAGTATATTAATATACATAGTTGAACACAACTCTAGCGCAAAAGCTTAAGCTAATGAGCTAAGGTCCATTTAGTTATATTAAGCAGAAAAGGAATTCAACTGGAGAGGAACCGGTCCCTTTCAAGTGAAGGGCATAATTGTTATTTTACACTTCATTCAGTCAGAGCATTCATAATGGGTTCTTTATATTTAATTTTGGACAAAGTTTTCCTCCAAACTAGGTTGGAGGAAATTCCTCCAACCTAGTCTTTAAAATTGACATTTGTCCTCAAACATGTGCTTCTCACATGTTTTTTTTTTAATACCCTAATTTCCCCAAACCATAGTTAACTCCACCCTTAGTTTCTCTCTCTCTCTCTCTCTCTCTCTCTCTCTCTCTCTCTCACGTTCTTCTCTCTCTCTCTCTCACACACGTTCTCTCTCTCTCTCTCTCTCTCTCCTTCCCCTCCCGCACGAGACCAAGCTGTCTTTCCAACCCAAAAAATCTCTCCATGGAGAGTTTCAAAGCAACAGAAGAGCACGACACTCCTTCATCAACCCTCGCGTCGTCGAAGCCCTTGATGGTGAGAGTTTTCTAAGCTTTAGAATTTTTTTTCTATTTTCTGTTTTCTCTAATTTTCTGGGTTTGTAACGGCTAAATCAATTTTAAAACAAAAGTTTTTTTTTTTTTAGCTGCTTTGTCTATAATTTCATCTTATGATATTTATGGCTTTAGAATCAATCCTGACCTCTATTTACTTGAGTTGGAACAGAGGAGTTTGTGTGGAACTCCTCTTTTGTTGAGGTCAGTTCTTATGGAACTTTGTTGTTGAGGTGTTTGAGTTGTTTATGAAGTCTTCTTCCTTAAAAGTCTATTCAATACAATTGCAGAGAGTCACCAATATGCTTTATAGATAAAAGAATTTTGACAAAAAAAATTTTTTATTTTTTTATTTTTGAGAATATGTGATTTAAAGATAAAAGAATCTTGATTTTTTTTTTTTTTTTTTCCAGAGAAATTGTTTGTTAGGAAGAGAAAAAGAATTAGCAAGTATATCTTTGTAATATTTGTAAATATGCATGTTCATTTAACCAATTTGCTTACACTTTTTTTTTTTTTTAATTTATTTCGTACTGAATGTTAAATGCACTATTTTCATTGTAGATATTGGATACTAATGAAAGATATGCATTGGACAATGAATTAAATGAACAAGAACATGTTCATGATCTCTTAAGCAAATTAAACACCCCAAGTAAACAAAGCAGAGAAATTGCTGAAGTGCCGAAAATTGGTATGAAATTTGATTGTGATGATAGTGCATATGAATTTTACAAAGAATATGCTCACCGAATAGGCTTCAGTGCAAGAAAACAATTTGTGAAGCGATCCAATTTAGGAATTGTTCAAAGGAGAACATTTTGTTGCTCAAAAGAAGGTAAATGAGTTGTTGATAAACGGAAAGAACAAGTATCTTTTCATCACCCAATTTCACGTGTGGGGTGTTTAGCACAAATGACTTGTCAACTTCAAAAGGATGGTATGTTAGAAGTTGTTTCTTTTTATGAGCAACATAATCATGCGTTTGTTTAGACTCCCATGAAACACATGTTAAGGTCGAAAAGAAAGATTACACTTGCTCAAAAAGCTATTGCAAATGATGCCGAGAAGTCTGGAATATCAATCAAACAAACTATAGATTTGTTGAGCATGCAAGCTGGAGGTCGTGAAAATCTTGGTTTTTTGGATGTTGACTATAAGAATTATATACATTCTAATAGGAGGAGGGCTTTGAAGAAAGGGGATGGCCGTGCTGTGATGGAGTACTTTCGTAATATGCAATTAGAAGATCCATCTTATTTTTATTCAATACAACTAGATGACAATGATCTTATCATGAATATTTTTTGGGCAGATGCTAGATCAGTGGTTGATTATGGACACTTTGGTGATGTGATATGCTTTGACACAACTTATCATACAAATACGTATGATCGACCTTTTGCACCATTCATTGGGGTTAATCATCATAAACAAACAATTATCTTTGGTGCAGCATTACTTTATGATGAAACTGTAGATTCATTTAAGTGGTTATTTGAAACTTTTTAAGTGCAATGTCGGGAAAGCAGCCAACAACTATACTTACAGATCAATCTGCTGCAATGGCCAAAGCAATAAATGAGGTGTTTCCTAAATCAAATCATCGTTTATGTGTATGGCATATTTATCAAAATGCTGCTAAGCATCTGAGCCATGTATTTCATTCATCAAAGCAGTTTGCAAATGATTTTGGCAATTGTGTATATGATTATGAAGATGAAGATGAATGGCTACTTTCATGGGATAATATGCTTAAGAAGTATAATCTTACGAATAATAAATGGCTGGATGGGATATTTGATGTAAAAGAGAAATGGGCTATGGTATATGGTCGACATATGTTTACTGCTGATATGAAAAGCACCCAACGCAGTGAGTCCATGAACAATGTGTTGAAGAAGTACTTGAAAGCGAAATATAATCTTTTGCGATTTTTGGAACATTACTCTAGACTCTTGGCTGACAAACGACATCAAGAACTACAAGCAGAGTTCAAAATGAGTCAAACAACACCTATTTTAAAAGTTGATGTTGAGATGTTGAGACATGCTGTAAAGTTATACACCCCAGAAGTGTTCCAAATGTTTCAAGATGAATACATGAAGATGGGCGATTGTACTATTTACAAGGCTAGTAAATCTGATAATATAACAGAGTACAAAGTTAAATATAGGCAGAGACCTCAAGAACACCTGGTTAAGTTTGAGGCATCAACAACTATGGTCCAATGCAGTTGCATGAAGCTTAACTTTGTAGGAATTCTATGCGTCCATGCTTTAAAAGTTCTTGACAAAAAAAAATATTAAGAAGCTTCCAATCAATTATATATTGAAAAGATGGACAAAGGATGGAAAGGTTGGTGCTATCAAGGACTATCGTGGGATTGATATTAAAGTTAACTCTCAAGAGTCAATTGGAAAGCGTTACTCCCATTTAAGTCACAATTTTCGTGAAATTTCTACACTTGCAGCAGAGAGTGTGACGATGTATGAATGTGCCAATAGATGTTCTAAAAAATTATTAAAGTATTTGCAAGAAATGAGAAAAAAAATGCTATTCTGAGGGTGTGGAGTGTCAATTAGAGGTCCAAGGTGAAGCTAATAGTAGTTCTGATGAGGATGTAGCTTTGCAAGCCATACTTGGGATTAAAACAAAATCTTCTGTTGGACGTCCAAAAAGAAGGTTGAAAGGTGCATTAGAACGACGGAAAAATGTTAAATCTCAAAACAAAATAGTATATGCCTCAAGTTGTGTTAGCAACTTACAGCAAGAGGTTTGCGGGGCAAGACAAGTTCAATCACTTGAATATCTAAGTAAAGTTAGATATTTTACATTCTTCTATATTACAATAATTTTTATAGGTCCATCAATGTATTTTGGATTATGTTAATAATTACTTAATGCTATATATAGGAGCACTCTATTGATGACAATACTCAGAGAGAGGATGGCAATGACAGACAAGAATTCCAGTTGTTTAATAGCTTAACTCAGGTATAATTCTAAGAAATAACTATCTCTTCTTTTCTTTTCTTTTCTTTTTTTTTTTTTTTCGAATTTCTTGCTAGTCATTTACTTTTAATATGTAAAATTAAAGTGAAAATTTACAAAAAAAAAAAAAATTATATGCAGGAATCTGTGATGTGTAATAACTTGGTTGGAGAAGAACCAGAAGACCATATAGTTGGACATAACTTCCAAGAGAGCAGCCACCAAAAAGTTGAGCGGCATCTAGAATACACGGAAGAATAAACTAGTAAAAATGAGATAACTTGATAGTTTTGGAATGTTTTCTTTGGTAGTTTTGTAGCAATGTTTCCTTTGGAGTGAAATTGACTTGTTGCTTGGAGGTTTAAACATTAAGGATATGTTTCAACATTATTATTTAATTTATTTCTCTTTTTTCTTCGCTTTGCAATAATATGAAATGTACCAAATCTTTGTGGCTCATTTTTTACAAAGTCAGTTATCTTTAGTTAAGTACTTGTATTTTTATTTGTTCATGTGTTTACATTTGTGTTCTATTATTTATATTATTGGTGTCATCTATTTGGTTTTAAAAAAAAAAAATCAACTCTCCCACTCTGTCGAGTAATGACTTGCACCTTCACAAGTCACTGTGGGTTCCATTTTTTTTGCTGGATTTTGTGGTTTATTTTTAACCACAAAGTCCTTTCTCTTTTTATTTTACTTCTCAGTGAGATATTTTTTTACTTTAGTTCATGAAGAAGCACTTCACTGACTACCATTTATTTCAAGCATTGTCGACTTTGTGTGGCTTTGTGTAAAGGCAGCAACTTCGTAAAAGAACACATTATGGCTTTTGAAGAACAAACAACACATACCATGACCCAAAAAACTTAAAATTCTAAACATAAAAAGTGAAGGGATGACAGAAGAACAAGATAATTGCCTTGGTCAAACTATCAAGGCATCCCTTCTCTAAAACAAGAGCCTGAACCGAATTGTAGTCGGGCTATGCAATTGTCTGCACCAGATAGCTGTAAATGCAATCTTCTCGTGGACTATTAGGGGCAGGTTCTAAATTTCAGCAAACAATTGATAATAATAACTCTACTATGTATTTTAGCAAGCAATTGATGTGCAAAAAAAAAATTATTAAACTTCAACTGCCATTCATGCATTTCAACAAACACGTTCATACAACACTTTTTTGTTAAAAGAAAAAAAAAGGAAAAAAAAAAAAGAACTCTCAAATCCCCGTCAGGTAAATTTCTCTCAATACAAACAACAACTGTATAAAATCATCCCCACACTTCCCCAGCAACCATGAGCTTTGTCACGGTGGCGAATCTCCATCTAGATCTAGTCACAAAATCTCAAAAATTGATCACAGAAACCATATCTGAGAGATGGGTTGACGTCGATTGCTCCTTTAGATTGGTCAAATCTGAAAAGTGGGCAAATGAAGACGTTGATGCTTTGAGGACGCGAGGGCAATGAAGACGTTGAGGCTTCGACGATGCGAGGGTTGATGAAGGAGTGTCGTGCTCTTCTGTTGCTTTGAAACTCTCCATGGAGAGATTTTTTGGGTTGGAAAGACAGCTTGGTCTCGTGCGGGAGGGGAAGGAGAGAGAGAGAACGTGAGAGAGAGAGAGAGAGAGAGAGAGAGAGAACGTGAGAGAGAGAGATCGAGAAACTAACCGTGGAGTTAACTATGGTTGTTTGAGGACACATGTCAATTTTAGAGACTAGGTTTGAGGAATTTCCTCCAACCTAGTTTGGAGGAAAACTTTGTCCTTTAATTTTCTCTAAAAATGTAACAAAGGATTAGAATCCCCTCAATTTTCTTCTAAATTTGAGATTCTCTTATAATTAAATCCTAACTATACTTTACATCTAACAATCTACAATGTGCCACCTGTCACGCCAAAATAAATGCTAATGTCAATGAAAATTTATTTTTTCTCCTAGTTCATTGAGGCATTAAAGTTTTTCATTAACTTTAGCATTTATTTCGTGTGACAGCTGTCACATTGTAGATTGTTAGATGCAGAGCATATTTATGATTTAATAATAAGATAATTTCAAATTTGAAAGGATCCACAAAACTCTTAAAAATACCCATTTAACAAACTCCTTATATTACTTATATTACTTTAAATTACTTCAGATTTTTTTTTTTTTTTAAATGATCGCATAAAAGAATTGAGCCAAAATTGTGTCGTCTCTAATATTATTTCTCCTTTTAAAATCCCGCCTAAACGGTCTTCTTTCTTTTTGCCGAGAGCCGTTT
The DNA here is from genome assembly GCF_965113065.1 of Corylus avellana. Lineage (NCBI taxonomy): Eukaryota > Viridiplantae > Streptophyta > Magnoliopsida > Fagales > Betulaceae > Corylus > Corylus avellana. Next base: position 20,917,624 of record NC_142490.1, on the reverse strand, counting down.
TAACGTAGCCTTTCCTTCATGAAAAAATTATTTTCTTCTCACCCCTAGCTACCTTCACGATGAAGTATCCGTGATAAAATTCTTTTCTTCTTACCACCACATATTCGACTTTCAAACTCTCGAAGACTCTTTGCTGGCAACACGCAACAGCTCCCTATCGTTTCTTTCACATGTCCGAAGACCCTTTTTTTTTTTTTTGCCGGCTAATTTTTCCATCTCATTTTTTCTTTATATCTCGTCAATGGCATTTTATTATTATTCAAACTTGACGAACACCATACCTGAGCTTCTCCCCCTATAAATTGACAATATCAACATCCTTTTGTTTTCACCGCCATCTTCCACACCTCAGCTACCACTTCCCCATCTCCATTTTGTTCGACCTCTTGTTTCCTCTCGCCAAAGAAGCGTTCTCCTGCTCTGTCGTGCAAGTTCTGGTGAGTGATGTGTTGGGTTTTTGTGAAAGTTTGAATTTAGTTGTAATGTTCTACTTCTCCTATTTATATTACTCTTTTTGATCATCGTTGCCAGTTGTGAACTGTGAAGGATAAGCCTGGCTATAAATCTTATTTGCGGATAGAGTATTTTCAGTCCTTTCGTTTTGTTAAGCTTAGCTCATTCTCTACCATATTACATGATTTATGTTTCGTGGATTTTGATAACTTGAGTGAAGCTCGAACGAAGCTAAGTGATGCTTTGTCAACAGCCTTGATCCCCTTTTCTGAGAACACTACGTTCCCTGCAAATGATCCGTACGTCTGTGTTGACAAACCACAGTTGTTTGCGCAAGTGGCAGAAGTGATGCGGGTGATTGCAACCCCTTACAGTCTGCTAACTGCGGCGGCCATTAAAGACTATTTTTCTGCGTTAGCTCGCATGCGTGAGCTGATCCATTCCCCAGTGGACGAAGATCGTGTAGTCTTCTCTAGAGAAACTTTTGAGCGTGAGTTTCGCTTGTATCGGGGTTGATGGTTGTATTGGCGAGTTACCTTCTTTTATTTTGCATATTACTTGCTATTATTATATAATGACCCTGTTCTTGAGTGTGAAACTCTTTGCCCTTTTGCTGTTCTTGCTTTGATTTATTTCGAAAAGTAGAGTGATTGGGAAATTCATGTCCAAAATTTCAAGTCACGAACTTTCCTGTGGCTCTATGTCTTCCCTTTTCTGAAGTTACATTTCCTCATGTTTGTGCACAATTTAAATGGAACCCAGATTGAATATCATGGTGACACTTCAATTCCTTGCTAATATGAATTTGCTAGTTTAACAAAAGGATATAGAATAATGCTATAAATGAATACAGTCAAAATTTATGGTGTAGTGGGATAGAAAACTCTTTTCACCGGTTTTGCATTATGAAGAAAAAAAAAAAAAAAAAGATGCAAACTGAAAAGTAATTGCCTGCTTTAGTTAAATACCTCAGAATTTTGCTTTTTGAATAAAAAAACAAAAAGAGGTTGAACTGTAGGAGAATGATACGGATGAAATTCTAAGCCTCAAACAGTAAAATGATAAGGATGCATTTCATTTTGTTTTTAGGAAAAATATTGTGGACTCATCATCATACATAAGATGAAAAATTAACATCTCGCTCATTGGGAAAATTTGGAAAATTTGTGTATAGCCGACAACAAAATTTGTGCAGAAATTCAAATGAACTGGAAAATATCTAATTAGTTATACTTTAAGGGTATTTTTGTCTTTTCAATTTTTTCACATAAAAATATCAATCCACTATAATTAACTGGATATTCTCTAGTTCAAATATTATGGTCTAGTTCAAGAATATCCTCTTTGGTTCAAATGAACTGGAGATGATCCTATTCTCTTCGAAACACCATGATATTTAAGTAAATGTTACTCGATCTTCACATACATTTATTACACTCATGTCATACTGTGGAACATGATCATCTCCAGTCCACTTTGGATTTGAGAGTATCCAATTAATTGTCAGAATCTCTCTAGAGAGATCCTGAGGCTATAAATGGAACACATGTCTCATTAATAAAAAATAATTAAACAATATATATTTTAAAAATAATTATAAAAGAAAATAATATATATTTTTTTTAAAAAAAAAGAGGTGGCTTCGGCCAACCCAGACCGCCGGTCTAGCGGGCGGTCTGGGGTGGCCGAAGCCTACCCCAACCCCAACTGGAGTGTCCGGCCACCCGTTAGTTTTTTTTAATTTTTTATTATTTTCTTTTTTTTTTAATTATTTTTTAAAATATATTTTATTTTATAATTTTTTTTTATTAATAGATATATGTCTGATTTATGGGCTCAGGATCTAGACCAATAACTGAATATTCTCCAGTCCAAAATGGAGTGGAGAGGATCCAGTTTCACATAGCGCATAGTAAGCAACTTAAAACATGACACGTCCCCCTCCCCCCTCTTGTGCATACATGTCAAAAAAAAAAAAAAAAACATGACACGTTAGCCAATGCGATATACGTATAATAAATAAGTGCGAAGAAGAGCATTACTCATGATATTTATTCAACAGTCAAAAATCAAATCAATCATTTTTTTAATTAAGTTATATTTATATTGATAAACTTGATAACAATATTCTCGCAGTCCTTAAGGTTTGACATCTTCTATATAACTTTATCCCACAAGGATTCATTTTATTGCAAGTTGTTATTTTTATTATATATGTGCTTTAGATTTGTTTCGGAAATTGGTATATGACTTAACATCAGGGACGGAGGAAGGGGGGGACTGGTAGGGGCCAGGCCCCCCCCCCCCCCCCCCCAAATGACAAGAAAAAAAAATTTCTAAGGTAAAAATAAATTTTTATAGTTAATTTTTTTTTTTTTTTTTGCTAATTGGCTCTTACTAGCTAAATTTTTTAGACATGGGCCCCTGCCCATTTGTAAGTCTGGCTCCGTCTCTACTTAACATACTTTTTAATACGTTAAAAATATTTTGATAATTTAGCCAAATAAAATATTAAACACTTTTTTTTTTTTTTTTTTACTTAAATTTATGATTCAATCCCACCGAGTTCAATAAATTTATTCTGATGATTTTAACCTGTGAATGCAGCGACTATGGGAGAAGATATGTTGAATGGATCAGGGTACCACCGTAGCAAGATACCTTCTGGAGCTGCGTCGTTTCATGCACTATGGACTTCATCTGCGGTTATCCCGAACTCGATGATCATCAATTTTTTTGGGGATGGCTCGGTAGCCTAAGACCACAATTTTTTTTTTTTTTTTTTTTTCAGAAGTATACCGATAATAAAGTTATAGTGAGAAAAATGTGTAGTTTTTAAGGAAAAATGAGAAGGGTTCTTCAAGGATTCAGGGAGTGGTGCAGTTGTTTGCTTGGTGATGCCACAACATTCACTCTACAGGGTGGTTTTCACTTTTCTATACTTTTTTTTTTTTTTTTTTCATTTTTTTATATCAATTTTTTTTTTTTCTCACATCAATTTAAGTCAATTACAATAACAACAACAAATAGTGAAAAAGGGTTTGCCAAACATTTCCGATCTTGATGGCTTGCTTCTAACTTTCCCTGCCAGAAGAATGACAAGATTTTAATTTAAATAAGTAGGGTAAATTTTCCCACAATAAAATCAAATGGACAAATTTGATTCTCCTAGCGTGTCTATAAAATTCAAAGGACACATTTTAGCAAAGAGAAAAAGTGACACGCTTTTGATTCTCGTATTCTCTTATAAAATAAAAAAGGACAAGCAGCGTATGTTTTAATATTAATGGTGTTGAAAAACTTTAAGAAAAATTTCATTTTAGACTCAATGAATTACTACGCATTTTTACAATCCTCTCAAACTTCAAAACCTTTCAATTTAAACCCATGAGCTTTTAATTGCAGTCAATTTGAACCACCGTCAGATTTAGCCGTTAACTTCTAACGGCAATACTTAAAAAGACCAAAATATTTCTAATTTTTTGTTTTTTATTTTTTTGTTTTTTTTTTTTTAAAAAAAAATTGAATTTAATAATAAATTTAAAATTTTATAAAAAAAGTTAGTGATATAAACATCATTGTCAACTTTTAACGTTTAAAATCTGACGTTAAAAGAATATCCAAGCAAAATTAAATAATATACACAGGTAGTATGCATAAGCACCAAAACTAGAAAGAGCACAGAAAAAAAAAATTAAAAAAAAAAAAAAAAAAAAATTGGGTAGCCACCATCGGACCATTGTTTGCCCCAATTGTTTTTGATGATCCAAAAGTTTTTACCATCTTCGCTTCCAAATCCTATTAGTAAGACCGCGTGATATGATGTTTTTTCTTCTGAATTGGTTGTTCAGTTAGACCTTCATAAATTGAGCCCTATCACATGAGAATGAAATTCAGTTAGAGGGTAATAACTGACAAATTATTAGCATTACCAAAATTATAAAGCAAGTACTCCCGTGAATCCCTCTTCAAATAATTCAAATTCTGGGCAAATCGTAAATAGGTCGCTCTTTACTTCTTTCCATAACTACTTCTTCGTCTTTGTGATCCTCTTTCATATTCACCCTAAATATCAACTTTCTCTTCTACAAGAATGAAAGATTAGAATAAATAGAAAATTAAAAAAGAATAAAAGAATTATGATAATTTGGTTATTTGGTGAAAAGAATTAAGATAATTGAATGGCATTATTTGGTGAACAGCATTAAAAGCATTAAAAAAAAAAAATTAAGATAACGTGAAAAGCATTTTTTTTTTTTTACATAATTGAATGACGAAAGATTTTAAATATATATTTGGTTAGCCAATTTAGGAGAATGGTTAAGCCATTGCCCATACTCTAAACTCAAAAACTCTAAAAAGTTGATTCTATTAAAATTAGTCATACACGGGTTCAGATAATGAAATGTTGCAAACTTTTCGCTCTTTATTTACGGCAATGTTGATCAACCCAACAATACAGTATAAATAAGCAGTAAAAACGAGATTTTTATAAAATCTAAAGAGTGTTATAGTTGTAGGAAATCTATAGGCGCAAACAAACAAAATAAAAATAACAAATTAAATATGGGAACAAATAACAGCTTAAGCCTCAAATTTCATTAGTACTAAATTGACATCAAAGTAAATTATTAGAAAATATAAACTCACTTTTAGAGAACACATTTAAATCACAAAACGATTCATACGGTTAGAGAATCTCTTAATTAACCACAATAGCAACGCACAGCACCAAAACAAATATCAAAGAGTACCAAAAACAAGTCTATACCCAAAGATAATAGATAACAAAATCAGGGAGACTACTTACACATAATAACATAAAAATAAAGGCAATAACAAAAAAAACTACAGAAAACCCAAACAATAGGGACACTGGAGCAAGGAGGGCAGCGAAGGTAAGCTATGGAAGCGTTGGAGGCGCGGTCGGACCAGGACGTGGCTCACACGCGCGAGCGCGTAAGGTACACGATAGAGCGTTTGGATCGATGGCCGAGCGGGAGGAGGCGTTCAGGAGCTGGAAGGCCGGCGGTGATGGTAGACTGGGAATGTAGAATGGGTTTAAGAAAAAACCCATCTATGAACCAAGACTGGCGATGACTGTGGACGGGAAGTGGCGAGAGGCTAGTCGAATGTTGGAGCGAAGGCTGAGCGCGGCTGATCTGTGGCGGAAAGCAAGGAGGAACACCAAGGATCTTTGGCGGAAAAAGAAAAAAGAAGGAAAAAAACCACAGAGAGAGGGGAGAAGGATCTCACAAAGGAGACCAAAAAGAAACACAAGGTTTCAGAGCTTCTCTCTCTAGAAAAGAGAGAGAAGGAGGTCCATCTTTATTGTTAAATGTAAAAACAACACATTTAGATCACAAAACGATTCATAAGGTTCTAAGTGCAAAAAAAAAAAAATTGACAAATAATCCTCACAAGAACAAGATAACATAAGTACTCTCAATCCAACCAAAAACAATATTAAGATGTTCATAAGAAAATGAAAGAAGAAAAAAAAAAAAAAAAAAAAAAAAAAACCTTGTAATACAAGTGATGCTTGCAATCTGTTTTTCTTGGAGACAGTGGAGGATTTTGAAGGAGTAGATCCTTCTGCATCCAACCTGCAAACCACGGAAGCTGGTAACATCTATCAGGCATTTTACTTGGATTTGCCATTTCCCAAACGGTGGGGATGTGCTTTATACAATATGATAATAACTTTAACTCACTGTCAAACGAAAAATTACAAATAAACCATTCAGGTATTGAAATGACTTCGAATGGTCCATTAGTCAGGATGCCTAAACCACAACGTCTTCGTGTCAACAGTAAAATCCCAGCCATTTTACTGTTCACACGAAGTCTTCTTAAATATCTTTCTTTTGAGTTTTTTTGTGGCTTTCTTTTCTGAATTCTTACATGTGATGAGTCACATGCGTAGAAAAATCGTTCACAAAAGACAGTGTACGGCATACCTTTCACGTAATAGTTGAGTTCAGTTGAGTTGGCATGACACAACTTTCACGCTTTGGAGCTCATAGCACGAGCCCGTGACTGTTGAGTCATCAATGTTGCGAAGAAACATAGAAGAAAACACAAAACAAGCACACAACAAAAACAGCTTCCAAAAAGCCAATCGAGTGAGAGCACACAAATCGATGACATGGCAAAATATTTTCTTGTCAACTAATTAAATAGATTTTTTAACTTTGAAGTACATGTTTCAACAATTAAATAGATTTTATAATATTAATAAAAATATAATTTCAAAAAGTTTAAGGAGATAATTCACTCATTAATGTTGGAATTGTCACATTATTATTGTGAAATAAAAATATAATATCTAACCATTACTCTTATAAAATATAATATCAATAGTCGAATTTGTAGCAATCTTGGCTAATGGGAAGGTATTAATCCTTACAAATGGTTACTTATCTTGTTCCAATGATATTGTGCTTGCATGAAATTGCATGTTGTATTTGGAAAGATCAAGAGTGTATGTTTGTTAATATGTTTTAGGGAAGTTTTTTTTTTTTTTTTTTTTTTTTTTTTTTTATTCATTTGAATAAGTGGTATATGTTAGGTAAAGGCAAAAATTGTTTTAAAAGTTTTTATTTTATTTTATTTTTTGTTTTGAGTTGTTTGTTGGTATATTTGTCATTAGAAAACAAAACAAAACAAAACATTAACAAAAATGATTTTGAAAATGATTAGTAGTAATAATGAGCTCTCAATAACTGCATAACCGTTGGAAACACTCTAACATGTGTCATGAAATGATCGAAGAGACCTTTTTGAAATATAATATAAGAATATCTTTGTGAACTCACTCTAGTAAGACACCGAGCCTATTTATGATTGCGTTTGAAAAATAGAGTTTATAAGTTAAAAAGAGTTTTTGGGCAAAAACTTTATTTTTAAGCTTTTGCCAAAAATGAGTTTTTGACATTTTTAGGCTTGGTAGACCCTTAAAAGTGCTTTTAATTTTTTTACCAAATAAGTGCTTTTTTCTTCAAACGGATTTTTTTAATATTAAAAACACTTTTAAGTACCTCAAACATAATCTCAAACAAGCCCTAAGACACAGTCTAATTTTAAGCCAGTAAATTGACATATTTAGCCTTCCAACTTTAGGTCAATCCGTGCAAAGAGAAGCATTAATTACTGCACTTATCTGAGTGATCCACAAACGGTCCTCTTCCATCATATGAAAAATGTCCAGGGAAAACTTCGAAAAGCATTAATCAGGCTTTGAAGGTCACAGCACGTGCCTAGTCCGTGCCCGTTGAGAACACAAACGAGCACATAATGAAAACAACTTTGGGAAAGCCAATGGAGTGAGAGCCCACAGATCGATGACATGGCAAAAGATTTTTAAAATTCTGCCTAAGAGCATTCCCAATGGAGGAGCTAAATGGTACTTTTATATAAAATGGCTAATCGGATTTGTAAAAAAATCCTCCACATTGGATTAACAAAAAAAAGTGCAAAATGGATATTTGATTGAATTAGCCAAAAAAAAAAAAGCTACATTTAGTAACACTTTTCAATGGGGTTATTTTATTTTGGAAAAAGTCCACATAACCCTCTCAAACTACCACCCAATTGACAATGTCCCTCTCAAACTTTCAATTGTGACAATATCCCCCTCAAATTACAAAAAATTGTCAATGTTCCCCCAATGACGAAATTACCCTTAATAAAATAAAAACAAAAAATAAAAAAAACTTCTAGAAAAAACCTAAAACTAATTAAAAAAAAATCCAAAGGGTAGAAAATTAAATTTTTTTTTTTAAAAAAAAAAAATCCTTTTTATAAGAAAAAAATTAAAATTTTTCGATTTTTTTTTGTTATAAAAATTTCGTTTTTTATTTTGCTTTATAAATTTTTTAAAATAAAAATTTCTGTTTTTTAAAAAAATATTCTTTTTTTTTTATTAAAAAAAATATTGTTATAAAAAAATTAAAAAATTTCGTTTAAAAACTATTTTTTTTTTTTTAAAAAAAAAATGTTCTTTTGAAATTAAAATTTTTTGTTTTTTTTTTTTAATTTTTGTTTTTTTTAAAAAAAAAAATTTAGAAGGGTATTTTTGTCTTATTAAGAAATTTATAAGGGCATTTTGATCTTTTTGTTAATCTTAGGGGGGTCATTGACAATGTTTTGGTAGTTTATGGGGAACATTGTCACAATTGAAAGTTTGGGGAGGAGGGGGGGGACATTGTCAATTTGATGGTAGTTTGAGGAGGTTATGTGGACTTTACCCTTTTATTTTTTTATTGTTTCTCTCACATGTTTTCTCCTTTTCCCACAACTTTTATCATTTTTCAATGGATCATTATGAGAATATTCTTTCACAATTTTTAATAAAAAGATATTAAACAGATATTTAAATAATAAAAATAAAAATATAGCTAATCGGATGTAGGAAACCTTTAAAAATTCATTAACTAAACTAGATAAAATGAATTTTAATGAACTATTTTACATTAAAATTTGGCTTCTCCATTAGAAATGCTCCAAACGGTCTTCTTTCTTTCTGGCCAGAGCCTTTATAAAAGAGATTTAATTCTTTTTAACGTAGCCTTTCCTTCAAGAAAAAAATTCATTTCTTCTCACCCCTAGCTACCCTCACGATGAAGTATTCATGATAAGATTAAAGTTATTTTGGTGCAAGAATTAATTGGTTACAAAATCTATACTGGTCTGACCAGGAATTAAAGGAGGGCATCCAATTTGTTATATGAAAATGTATTTTTATTTTTTCAAAAAGTAAGATGACCAAAAGTACTGTTGGTTGAACCACCCAAAATTTTTTGGGGGTGGTTTGGCCTTCTAACTGCTTAAGGGGTGACTTGGTCGTCTTATAATTTTTCAAAAAAAAATTTTAAGGTTTAATTTAATTTTTTTTTTTTTTTTTAAGAAACAAGACAACACGTGTGATAGAATGTGAATATGACAAAAGTATTAAGTTAATATTTTTTTTTGTAAGTCATGTATCATTTGTAATAAGATTAAAATATAAGTTAAGAAAAATAAAAAAGTAAAAAATTTAAGTATTAAAAAGATAATTAATCCTTATTTATTAGCTAAACTGACCACGTCACTCAAGCTCTACTAACCACAAATCGACACGATTTAGCTCATTAAAGTCTTTAAAGACATCCTCCTACCTTCTGATGCTCGCCCACCACATATTCGACTTTCACACTGTCGACGACCTTTTTTTTAATGTCCGAAGACCTTTTTTTTCTTTTTCTCCTTTCTTTCTTTCGGCTACTTTTTCCATCTCATTTTTTCTTTATATCGCATCAATGGCATTTTATTATTATTCAGAAACTCATGCTCCTTCCCACTTGACGAACACCACAATGTGAGCTTCTCCCCCTATAGATTGACATTATCAACATCCTTTTGTTTTCACCGCCAGACATCTTGTTTCCTCTCCGAAAGAACCCTTCTCCTGCTCTGTGCAAGTTCTGGTGAGTGATGTGGTACGGTGGGTTTTTGTCAAAGTTTGAATTTAGTTGTAATGTTCTACTTCTCCTACTTATATTACTCTTTTTGATCATCGTTAATGCCAGCTGTGAACTGTGAAGAATATGCCTGGCTACGAACCTTCTTTGCTGATAGAGTATTCTCAGTCATTTCGTTTTGTTAAGCTTAGCTCATTCTCTACCATATTACATGATTTATGTGTCGTGGATTTTGAATTCAGTAGCAACATGAGTAGAGCTCGCAAGGAGCTAATTTATGCTTTGAGATCAGACGTCTCCTTTTCTAAGAACAGTAGGTTCCCTGATGATGGTATGTACGTTTGTGTCGACAAACCGCAGTTGTTTGCGCCAGTGGCGAAAGTGATACGGGTGCTTGCGACCCCTTACAGTCTGCTAACTGCCGCGGCCATTAATGACTATTTTTCTGCGTTAGCTCGCATGCATGAGCTGATCCATTCACAGGAGGGCGAAGATCGTGTAGTCTTCTCTAGGGAAACTTTTGAGAATGAGTTTCTGTTGTTATGGTGGGATCATTGATTGTAAATTTGTCGTGTTGTTGGCGATGATCTACTGTGTTATCTTTAAGAAGTTTACCTCTATAATGACCCTGTTCTTGAGTGTGATACTCTTTGCTGTTCTTGCTTTGATTTATTTCGAAAACTAGAGATTGATGGGGAAATTCATGTACAAAATTAAGTCACGACTTGTTTTTATCACACAACTTTCCTTTGGCTCTATCTATGTCTTCCCTTTTCTGAAGTTACATTTCCACATGTTTGTGCACAATTTAAAATTGAACCCAGATTGAATATCATGGTGACACTTTAATTCCTTGCTAATATGAATTTGCTAGTTTAACAAAAGGATAAAGAATAATGCAATAAATGAATTCAGTCAAAATTGATGGTGTAGTGGGATAAAACCCTTTTCACCGGTTTTGTATTAAAAAAAAAAAAAAAAAAAAAAAAAAAAAAAGCATATTTGACTCAAGCAGGCAATTACTTTTTCTGTAAGCTTTTTTTTTTTTTTTTTTTTTGTTCTTTTATGGTCTCAAGTCAAAAGACATTTTACCTTCAAGGGTGGTGGTTTAATAGTTCATGAAAATTCTCAAGTGGTTAGGTAAGTAGTAGGGTGTGAGTTCGAATCTCCACAGTAGAAAATCCTCATACCTGATTAGTATAAACTACATTTGTTTCCATTGATGCTCTGGCGGGACGGGTGATTAAGATATGGCTCGGGTGGTCTTGAGAGTGCGCCTGCGGTTTCCGCCGTCTAGGTCCCTCCTGAGCAGTCTCCTGCGAGTTTGTGTGATTATGGTCACGCGCATATAAAATAGCCACAATTGGTTTTTCACTCCAACATTTTTTACTTTAAAAAAAAAAAAATTGTGAACAAAATAAACATTTTTTTTTTTTTTTTTGTGTGGATACACCATCATACATGAGATGAAAAATTGACCGGAACAATATATAAATCCTAACCTTATTTTGTGACATAATGATGAAAAATTAACATCTCGCTCTTAGGGAAAAGTTTGTGTATTTCCAACAACACTCATTTATTACACTCATACTAGATTGGCTAGTGCAGTACATTGTAAGTGACTTAAAACATGACACATTAGCCAATGCGATATGAGTAATAAATGAGTACGAAAAGGAACATTAGTCATGATATTTATACAACCATCTTCAAACTTCGGCTACTGCACATACAACAATGGTCTAACAACATAACAAAACTCAAGTGTAAGGCAATTCAGTCGCATACATAATGAAACAGAAACCATGTTTACTTAAAATGGTTACCCTAGCTCTTCCTGCTTCTTCTTTTTCTTCCTTTCCCTTTTTCCCCCTTAATCGGCTAGGTAGGAGTTTTTTTCATAATTTTGGGTATAAAAATGTATTCAAGTATGTTATTATATATATTGAGACTTGGCAAAAGTGATAGAGAAAAACCTAGACCCTACAAAAAGCAAAAATTTCTGATATTTGGTTATGCTACCTGAACTCACTTGGGTTTTCTTTGCTTCGGATGAGAGGAACACTATCTTCCCTCTAAATTATCCACTCTTCACACAATGCTTCTGTCACCTCCACATATAGCCGATGCTCCTAAATTTAAAAAAAATAAACAATAAATATGTCACAAAAAGGAATCCAACCCAAGTGGAAAGTTTATGCACAAGAATCCTGTAATTTTATCATCCAAGAGGGTATTAAAGTATTTTTGGTGAATACATGGTAGTAAAAAAAATTTGTTAATTTTTTTAACTAAAAGAACATTATTTAAGGAAGGCCTTGGCAGGAGATTAAGGATAGTGTTTGGTATTTTTGCTGAAAAAAATATATTGAATTTGGAGAAGTTCACGGATTGCCCCGACCCGATCAAGCAAAATACTTCTTGCTAGCTCATCCTCCCCATTTGCAGATTACAATTTAAAACCATATAAAAGTATTAAGGGTCTGTTTGAGATTGTGTTTTCAATAAATGTGATTTTAAAAATTATGTTTTTGAAGGCATTTGGTAAAACATGTTAATTTTTTTTTTTTTATCAAATATTTGTTATACGAAATCTTGATTTTAGTTTAAATTCACGTTTTTTCAAATAAGTACCACCTAGCCTACTTAGAGCATTCATATTGAGCTCTTCAAATAAAAGTTAAATCTGAAAAGAAAAAAAAAATCATTTTTTTAAATTTGAAAAGTCACTTTTAAAATGAATCAAATATCAAACTCATTATATTTTCCTCTACTTTAGATAAATATTATTATTTTCTTTTTTTTTAATTCTTTTTTTGTTCTAGGTAGATGAGAGAGAGAAGGAAAATGAATATATAAGATTAAAAAACTAAATAACTTTCACTTTTTGGCTCTTGGTATTTGGAGAGCCTTTTGATCAAAGTTAATTTTGAAATATAGTAGAGAGCTTGTTAAATGACTATTTTTTTGAGTTTTTTCAAAATTTTAAAGAAAAACCAAATTTAAAGAGTCCAATAGGAATGCTATGATAAAAATCGCAGATCTTTTTTCTATTTTAAATTAAGTATTTTTTAAATCTCAATGCCAAACGCATTACGTTTTAAGATATTATTTAAGAATGCAGATTATTTTTAAAAAATTGCAATCTTAAAAGCACCATAACTAAACCTACCTCGTCATTGTAGCTCCACTAACCACAATTTAAAAAATCATTAAAAAATTTTCAAGCAGGAGAAAATTAAATTAAAAGAATGGAAAAAAAAATAAAATAAAACAATTGTGACGTGTCAAATGTCGGCACGTCACCACTTTGGTGACATGCCACACTTTGGAACGTCACTATTGGCTGCATGAGGAACCAACATATATCTTCTATTGATTGCAGGCCTAGGCGTACGAAGATATTATTTTTCTTTTTTCTTCCTTTCTTACTCTTCTTCTCTTCTTCTCTCCCTCTCCCAGCACGCAGTCACCTCTTCGGTGCCGTTCTCTCTCCCTCTCCGGCGATCTCTCTCCTCCTCTGGCAATCTAGCTTTCTCCCTCTGGCCATCTCTCTCCGACAGGTATATACTTATATATACCTAGAAGATCTTCAAATTACTCTAGGCTTTGATTTTTGATTTTTTTTTTTTTTTGCTGGGATTGGGATTGGGATTTTGAATTTATTTTATTTTATTTTATTTTATTTTTATTATTATTATTATTTTTTTTTTTTTTTTTTATGCTGGGTTTGGGTTTTTGAAATTTTTCTGGGTCTGATTTTTCTGGTTGGTTTGGTTTGATTTTTCAAATTGAATTCACTTGGGGAACAAACATGCTCTACTCTAATGGGTAATTTTTTCAAGTTCAAAACTTTTGATTTTGTTTACATTTGATTGATCTATTGTTGCTTGCACAGATGGAAGTTCCTCTATGATCTGAAAATTATTCATGGTCAGACATGAATAATTTATCGAAAAGAAGCTCCTCCTAGACCAGATTTGTTGCCTTTGCAGATCAAAATTTGTCCCATATTGGCCCATTCTGGCCAAAAGTTACTAATGTTCAAGAACCGTCGATGTTTCAAAAATCTGGCACCATCAACTCTGGTCAATTTCCTCAACGGCCACCAACTTCAACAAGATGCTCCATTTTCAATCAAGACCAAACTCAAGCTTTCACATAATTCCACATTGAGTTTGAGAGAGAGTGGTAGAGAATAGCAATGTGGGCCCACATTGGTAAGTGTTTAGAAAGTCCTTGTCATTTGCTCACATAAATAAGCCTCACCTAAGCCACATTGGAAATGCATGAAGTCCCTCTCCCCTTTGGCTCCTATATAAGGAGGTTTCTTATGTACAATTTTTTGTTTTTTTTTTTTTTTTTTGGCAAAAAGGGTAGGTTGGGGAAACCAATTGTGGTTATCTACTAGGAGCCGCATAGGAGGGGCCTAGACGGTAGGAACCGTAGGTGCTCTCTCAAGTCCAACTGAGCCATATTTGACCTAGCCCCACAATGGCATCAATGAGAACTAAGATGGTTAATACTAATTAGGTATATGTAAGGATTCTCCATTGCGGATATTCGAACTCACACCCTAGTACTTGCTTAACCACTTTAGAGATTTCGGGTTCGATTGGCAAAAGCCATGGCCCAGCCACTGTTCAGTGTCTCGGCCATTGACCGGTTTTCAGACTCAACATTTGGCATTTTTTTTCCAATTTTGCCCCTCTTTGAAATTTTTCCACAGACCAGTTTTCCCCCTAATTCCCACGCTTTGTGTTTATGGGCAGCGTCTCCCCAATCCCCCCCTAACACGAGCCCGAAAGCCTCTCAAAACCCAGATTTTCTCCCCCCCACCCCCCTGCCGCTAGCAGAATTTCTCCCCTTGAGGCCGAGGGCGCAGAAGTGGCGGAAGTTGAAGGGGTCGCGGCGGAGGCAGGAGAGGAACTCGGACGCGGCGTCGTATTGGAAGACGCAGCGAGCGGAGGAGGCGCTGTAGAGGGAGAGAGTGGAGGGACCGTTGATGGTTGCGAGGAGACAGGAGTTGGGCCGGGCCTGGACCCAGCAGAGGTCCTGGATGCCGGGTTTCGATGCGAAGTCGATCTCGAACCAGAAAAGCAGGGATCGGGCGCAGAAATCGAGGATGCAGATGCGTCCCTGGCGGTCGGCGGCGGTGAGGAGGAGATGGGACGATGAGGGCTCCATGGAGAGGAGGTTGCGGCAGAGGGGGAGAGGAGTCCAGCGAATAGAGGTGACGAATGGCGAGAGGAAATTGGAGTTGGAGGGGCTGGAAGAGGGGAAGGGGATAGTGGAAATGAGCTGGAGAGAGCGGGAGTTGACGACGGATATGGAGTTGCCGGGGGCGAAGGCCCGAGGGGCTCAAGTCCGCCGATCAAAAGTTGTTGCGGCTCGGTGGCCCCGGGAGCGTGTAGTCCCACGAGTCTAGGCCTGCTGCTCCGGCTGCTGCCGATGCTCCTCTTGGGCTCGACATTGCCGCTTTTTCTGTCGCCGTCGCAATTCTGAGTGTACAAAGATCTCTCTGACAGTTGGAAGAGGTTTTTATTTTATTTTATTTGGTCTGACTTTTCCCTCCGGGGGAACTTCCGGTATGATCACTGGGTTGTGTGTGTAACAGTTGGTTTTTTACTTTGGAAAATGCACTCGCTCAGACACAAGAATGCTCGCTTTTACGTCGTGTGCTGGGATTTTTTTGGAGAAACAATTGAAGGGTAATACGGTAAATGCAGGTCAGGGAAAGGAGCCACAATTTTGACTGAACAGTGTCTAGGCTACCTGGGGCTTTTGCCAAACACCACCTTCCTTGGGCCATTGAACCACCACCTTTTTATGGTCTTATGTAGAATTATATTTACTCAATAAATGCAAGATTTAGCTTATATGACTTTAATATGTGGATGTAAGCATATTGCCAATCCACCTTAATCTTGTGTCTATTTCTTTCTTGCTTATTTATTATTCTGCATTTATATTTCTGCATTATAATTTATTTCAAACACACACAGCCGCATCAGAGAAAAAAAATTCTCTGCTGCCAGTTCACGAGATGAGAGAATATTCAAGGACATTAAAAAATTCTTTTTAACGTAGCCTTTCTTTCAAAGAAAAAATTCTTTTCTAGTCAACCCTAGCTACCTTCGCCACGAAGTATCCGTGATAAGATTAAAGTAACTTTTGGTGCAAGAATTAATTGGTTACAAAATCTATTAGCTCTTGCACAGAAAGTTTCTTTATTTTTGCCACCAATTAATCAACAACCTCCCTAAACCAGAAATTTGGTGTGATAGAATGTAAATGTGACGAAACTAAGTTAATATTTTTTCGTAAGTCATATATGACATATCGTTTGTAATAGGATTTAAAATATAAGTAAGAAAAAATAAAAAATAAAAAGATAATTAATCCTTATTTATTAGCTAAACTTAATTACCACGTCACTCCAGCTCCACTAACCACAATTCGACACGATTTAGCTCATTAAAGACATCCTCGTACCTCTGATGCTCCCCCACCACAAATTCGACTTTCACACTGTCGAAGGAAGACTCTTTCCTCCATGTGCTTCATCATCAATTCTTTTAGGATTGTATTGAAGTTCAGTACTGGCAATGGCAGGGCAAGAGGATTGAACCGTCTTTTCCTAGTATGACTCTTCTCGAATGTATTGGTTTAAACAAAACAATTAGATCCCAAAACGATTCCCAAACCCTAAACGATGGAGTACGAAGTTAAACATAATATCTGGTTCAAACTTAAAACAGAGTTTCACTTAAAAAATGATTTGTCATCCTCACTAGAACAATATATCTTACTCTCAATCCAATCAAAAACAATATTAAGAGTCCGTTTGAATTTGCAATTTCAAAAAGTGTAATTTGAAAAAAATTATTTTTAAAAATGCAATTAAGCGTTTAGTAAAATCTTAATTTGACCTTTAAAATTACGGTTTGTTATTTACAATTGTACATTTTCAAAAAAGCACTTACTTGCCTGGGAATTGAAAACGCAATTTTTCTACATTATTCAAATCGTAACTTTTTAAAAACGCAATCGTAAACAATCTATTTTTTTTGAGATTTAGTTTAAAATTATGGGTTAATAACTTTTTTAATACCTATATTTTCACTTTTTTATTATTTTTTTCCACCTAGGTTTTCATTTGTATCATATATGATACCCAACTTTTGGGTAAATACCGGTTTAGTATCTCCGTGACTCCGTCACCATTCCGTCAATTAAACTTACAAACTGACATATGTTATAACAAAAACGTACATGTCATGTGTCCTAACAAAAAAAAAAGAATCGTAAAACCAATTAAAATAATTTTTTTAAAAAAATCAAAACTTTTTTTAAAAAAAGAAAAGACAAATATGGGGAGGCCCGGCCACCCCCATTTTGGCCATTGAGGTGGCCAAAATTAGTTCGGTTGATGAAATATGGCAAAGATATTAAATTGATCCTTATCCATAAGTCAGGCATTCCTTGTGATAGATTTAAAACCTAGATAAGAAAAAATAAAAAAATAAAAAAGTGAAAACCTAGATACTAAAAATGTTATTAACCCTAAAATTATACTTTTTAGGTATGAAACCGAAATAACAAACGCACTCTAAAGGAAGCAAATGATACTACAAAATGACCGGCAACTTTCTTAGATTGGGTGTTTGTGTTCGTTGGGTGGGTTGATAAGAACAGCCATCTCTTTATTTACAAATTACATTCAAATTAAAGTAGCAACCAAAAATTGGAAGGAAAAGAAGATGAATTAAAAAATATATATAATAAAAAAAAAAAAGATGAATTTTGTAATTTTGTATGATGTATGATGATTTGTAATTTTGTATGATATATGTGTTTGTTTTCCTTTGATCGAGTGTTGGCAAAAAATATATATAATAAAAAAATAATAATATTTAAAACAAAGTAAAGTGAAAATAGAAGGACGGTTGGAGTGTGTAGCCAAAAACATTAGCAAAAATAGTGAGTTGTACTTTTTAAATAGCTAAACTAACGACCATTGATGGTAGGGTGAAGAAAAAGAGCACACGGCGTGCCCAGCACACCAGTACAAATATTTTTTTTTTTTTTTTTTTTTGCATTAAAATATTAAAAGAAAAAAAAAATTCCTGCACGGCTTGCTAAGCACACTGTGTGCTCTGAATCACAACTCTTGATGGTAATGCTCTTAGCCTGTCTATAAAATTCAAAGGACAGATTTTAGCAAGAGAAAAAAGCGATTCTTTTGATCTCTCATATTCTCTTGTAAAATAAGAAAGGACAGATTTTGATTTTATTCAACGTTTTCGTTAATGTTTGAAAACTTTTTTAAGGGGTATTTAAATTTCTAGTTAACAATTTTTTTTTTTTTTTTTTATGTAATATAAAATTTAAAAAAGGTTTTAAAGTATTTTTGGTGAACATTTTGTAATAAAAAAATAGGAAAAATTTTATTTTGGCCGGCCACCTGAACTTAATACGATTTGGCAAACTTTTAAATTTTAAAATCTCTAAATTTAGACCCCGGCTTGAACTTTTAATCACTTTCAATGTGAATTCCTCCATCAGATTTTAAACGTTACATGATGTTTATTTTCCTGACTTTTGTATAAAATTTAAACTTTATGCTTAGTTCCAAAAGTTTTTTTATTTAAAAAAAAAATGAAAATCATGAATATTTTAGTCTTTTTTAATATTTTTAATGGTCAAAATTAACGAAAGTGTCCATACTAAAAGCAATTGAAATTTCTGAGATTTAAATTGAAAGATTTTAAAATTTGAAAGTTTAAATGAGTTAAAATGAAGTTTTCTTTAAAAAGTATTTGTTTTTTTTTTTTTTTCTAACTAAAACATTAATTAAGGAGGCTAATGTATTGACTAAACCTACCCCACGTCACTCGAGCTCCACCAACCACAATTCGACACGGTTTTGCTCATTAAAGACATCCTCGTACCTTCTGATGTTCCCCACGACATTTTTTTTTTCACTCTTTTCTATCAATGCGCAACAGCTCCCTGTCGTTTCTTTCTCAGTTCTCAAGACACTTTTTTTTTTTTTGTTTTATTTTCTGTCCTTCTCCTTTCTTTCTTTCGGCTACTTTTTCCATCTCATTTTTTTTCTTTATATCACATCAATGGCATTTTATTATTATTCAAAAACTCTTGCTCCTTCTCACTTGAGTCACTTGTCGAACACCATATGGTCCATATCTGAGCTTCTCCCCTATAAAATTGACATTGTCGACATTCTACACACACCCAAGCTTCAACTTCCCCATCTCCATTTTCTCTGTCCTTGTTTCGTCATTCTATGTGCAAGTTCTCCTACGCTTTTTGAATCACTGTTGCCAGTTGTGAAGGATATGGATCGACCTAGCTATGGATGTTCTTCGGGGTTAGAGTATTCTCAAACCTTTCGCTGGGTTAAGCTTAGCTCATTCTGTACCGTTTTACGTAATTTATGTATCGTGAAATTTGACAGCAGTTACAACATGAGTGAAGCTCGAACGAAGCTAATTGATGCTTTGTCAACAACCTTCCCCTTTTCTAACAACTGTAGGTTCCCCGAGAATGATACGTACGTCTGTGTCGACAAACCCCAGTTGTTTGCGCAAGTGGCCGAAGTGATACGGGTGCTTGCGACCCCTGACACTCTGTTAACTGCGGCAGCCATTAAAGACTATTTTTCTGCGGTAGTTCGCATGCGTGAGCTGATTCATACCCAAGTGGACGAAGATCGTATTATCTTCTCTAGACGAACTTTTGAGTCTGAGTTTCACTTGTCTTGGAGTATATGGAACAGCTAGTGTTGTTGGCGATGGTCTACGTACTGTGTTATGTTTAACAAGTTTAACTTCTTTTATTTTGCGTATTCCTAGCTATTATTATGTAATGACCCTGTTCTTGAGTGTGATACTCTTTGCCCTTTTGCTGTTCTTGCTTTGATTTATTTCGAAAAGTAGAGAGTGATGGGGAAATTTCATGTCCAAAATCAAGTCAAGAACTTTCCTGTGGCTCTATGTCTTCCCTTTTCTGAAGTTACAGGTCCTCATGTTTGTGCACAATTTTTAAAATGGAATCCAGACTGAATATCATGGTGACACTTTAATTCCTTGCTAATTGAACAAAAGGATAAAGAATAATGCTATAAACGAATACAGTCAAATTGTTGGTGTAGGGGGATAGAAAACGCTTTTCACCGGTTTTGCATTATGAAGAAAAAAAAAAAAATGCAAACAGAAAAAGTAATTGCCTGCTTGAGTTAAATGTGCATTTATTTATTTATTTATTATTATTTTTTTATGGTCTCAAAACATATTGTGAGCAAATTAAACAGTTTGTTATGGTCTAAAAACCCATTTTGCATTAACAGGCCGTTTATTGGCCCATAGTTGGCCTCATGCATTTTGGCATTTGTGGCATTTTTAAAATTCAGGCCCAGCCTTTGTGATACTATTTCAAATCCAAGCCCATCTCAGCCCATTGTTGGCTTTCATTTTTTTAGCCATTGGCCCATTATTTGTAATTTGACATTTGTGGTATTGTTTTAAGCCCATGCTCATTTCAACCCATAGTTGGCTTCCATGTAAGGTCCAGAGTTGGCCCATTATGGCCAAAAGTTGCCGATGTTCAAGAATCGGCAATGTTTCAAAAATCTGGTGCCATCAACTCCAGTCAATTTCCTGGCCGCCACCAACTTCAACAAGATGCCGCCCTCCATTTTCAATCAAGAACAAACTCAAGCTTTCACAAAATTTTACCTTGAGTTTAAGGGAAAATGTTAAAGAATAGCAATGTGGGCTTGTTCCCACATTGCTAAGCGTTGAGAAGGCCCTTGTCATTTGCTCACATAAATAAGTATCACCTAAGGCTTGTCCCATATTGGAAAAGCATGAAGTCCATCTCCCCTTTGGCTCCTATATAAGGAGACTTCTTACGTACAATTATATTTCCTTAATAAATGCAAGATTTAATATATAGGGTTTTAGTTTGTGGATGTAAACATATTGTCGAACCATACAGCAGTAATAGAGAAAAAAATTTCTCTACAGCCAGTTCAGCTCAAAATTTCTCTGCTGCCAGTTCACTAGTTGAGAGAATTCAAGGACATTACAAATTTCTTTTTAACGTAGCCTTGCCTTCGAAGAAAAAATTCTTTTCTTGTCACCCCTAGCTACCTTCGCCACGAAGTATCCGTGATAAGATATTAAGATTAAAGTAACTTTTGGTGCAAGAATTAATTGGTTACAAAATCTATTAGCTCTTGCACAGAAAGTTTCTGTAATTTTGCCACCAATTAATCAACAACCTCCCTAGACCAGAAATTTGGTGTGATAGAATGTAAATGTGACGAAACTAAGTTAATATTTTTTTCGTAAGCCATATATCGCTAATTTGTAATAGGATTTAAAATATAAGTAAGAAAAAATTAAAAATAAAAATCTAAGTATTAAAAAGATAATTAATCCTTATTTATTAGCTAAACTTAATTACCACGTCACTCCAGCTCCACTAACCACAATTCGACACGATTTAGCTCATTAAAGACATCCTCGTACCTTCTGATGCTCCCCCACCACAAATTCGACTTTCACACTGTCGAAGGAAGACTCTTTGTCGTTTTTTTTTTTTTTTTTTTTTTTTTCTCTCCTTTCTTTCTTTCGGCAACTTTTTCCATCTCATTTTTTCTTTATATTGCATCCGTTATCCGACCTCCATTTTATCCGACCTTTTGTTTCCTCTCGCCAAAGAATCCTTCTCGATCTTCTCCTGCTCTGTGGAAGTTGTGGTGAGTGATATGGTGGTGATTTTGGTGGGTTTTTGTTAAAGTTTCAATTTAGTTCTAATGTGAATAATTCTGTTGACAGTTATGAAGTGTGAAGGATATGGCTGGCTATCAACCTCCATTGCAGATGGAGTATATTCGGTCCTTTCGTTGGGTTATGCTTAGCTCATTCCGTAGAGTATTACATGATTTATGTATCGTGGCTTTTGATTACACTACCAGCTTGAGTGAAGCTCGCAGGGCGCTAAATCGTGTTTTGTTATATGACGCCCCCTGTTCTGAGTACTGTAGGTTCCCTGAAAATGCTATGTACGTCTGTGTCGACAAACCGACGATGTTTGTGCAAGTGACCGAAGTGATGCGGGTGCTTGCGACCCCTTACAAAATGTTAACTGCGGCAGCCATTAAAGACTACTTTTCTGCGATAGCTCGCATGCGTGAGCTGATG
This sequence comes from Corylus avellana, assembly GCF_965113065.1. Classification (NCBI taxonomy): domain Eukaryota; kingdom Viridiplantae; phylum Streptophyta; class Magnoliopsida; order Fagales; family Betulaceae; genus Corylus; species Corylus avellana. The sequence continues at coordinate 20,895,474 of NC_142490.1, read as the reverse complement.
CATTCCCAAGTGGACGGTGATCGTGTAGTCTTCTCTAGAGAAACTTTTGAGCGTGAGTTTGAGTTGAAATGGGGGGATTGATTATAGATTTCAAGTGTTGTTGGCGATGGTCTACTATGTTGTTATCTTATCTTTAACAAGTTTACTTCTTTTATGTTGCGTATTCAAAGCCATCTATGTCTTTCCTTTTCTTGAGTGTGATTACTCTTTGCCCTTTTGCAGTTCTTGCTTTGATTTATTTCGAAAAGTAGAGATTGAAGAGGAAAAAAATAAAAGCAAACACAAAAAGTAATTGCCTGCTTGAGTCAAATATGCATTTTTTTTTTTTTATGGTCTCAAAACAAATTGTGAACAAAATAAACATTTTTTTTTGTTGGTGTGGACACACCATCATACATGAGATGATATATTAACAAACAAAAAAAACCCCATATTATTTTTTTTTTTCAAACTCATTAAAAAAAAAAAAAAAACTGAAATAAAATGTGACCGACCACCCCAATGGGTGGTCGGTCACCCACAGAAGCGGTTGAGGGTGGCTGTGGTCACCCCAATAAGCAACGGTGGTGGCCGCGACCACCCTAGAGGAGCTCCATGGGTGGCTACGACCACCCCCAATGACCCACTAGGGTGGCCGCAGCCACCTCGTAGGAGCCCTAGGGGTGGCCGCGGACATCCCTGAAGCAAATCTGGGGTGCCGTAGCCACCCCATAATGCAACGAGGGTGGTAGCACCACCCCTAGACGGCACGGACATGGTCTCCCGGGTGTCTGGGGTGGTGTGACCACCCCCACCCACTTTATTTTTCATATTTATTATTATTTTTTATTTTGTTTTAAGTTTAAAGTAAAACAAAATTATATAGGTATTTTTGAAAAATATATTCTATTATTTAAGGAAGTAGTTAAGCTAATCTTGTGTGTACGAGATTAGTTGTCCCATGAGAATAAATTATTCCCTTGAATAGTGTGTCACCAAACAAAAGAATAGATATTCCTAGGATTATCTAATCCATTCTAATGGTCTATTCTGCAAATCAAATGGGGCCTTAAAGTATCTGTATTGAGCTTTTCAAATAAAAGTTAAATTTGAAGAGAAAAATTCACTTTTGTAAATTTGAAGAGTCACTTTTAAAATGAACCAAATATCAAATTCACTATATCTTTCTCTACTTTAGTTAAATATTATTATTTTCTTATTTTTTAATTTTATTTTTTTTTTTTTGTTCTTGGTAGATGAGAGAGAGAAAGAAAATGAATATATAAGATTAAAAAACGAAATAACTTTCACTTTTTGGCGCTTGGTATTTGAAGAACCTTATTGATCAAAGTTAAATTTGAAATAAAGTAGAGAGCTTGTTAAATGACTATTTTTGTGAGTTTTTTAAAATTTTAAAGAAAAGTCAAATAAGAAGAACTCAATATAAATGCTCTTAGCTCTTTTTATTGTAGCCTTTCCTTCAAGAAAAAATTCTTTTCTTCTCACCCCTAGCTACCTTCACAATGAAGTATCCGTGATTAGATTAAAGAAACTTTTGGTGCAAGAATTAATCGGTTACAACATCTATTAGCTCTTGCACATAAAGTTTTTTAAATTTTGCCACCAATTAGTCAACAACCTCCCTAGCCAAAAAAATTTTGCAGCGTCTCCAGATGATAAATATAGGGGTTATTCAGCCTGTACTATCCTTACTGGTCATATTAAGAGTTTATTTTATGTGCTTTAGATTTGTTTTGGAAATTGGTATATTACCTAATATATTTTTCAATACCATAAAAATATTATGGGTTAAATACTTTTTTTTTTTTTTTTTTGACATGTCCGCAGAAGAGCAAGGAAAGAAATTCGAGCTAGTGACCTCTGCTTCATTAGGCGTGGTCTCAGCCGATTGAGCTACCTCTTGGGGACGGCTAAATACTTTATTAGTATTTAGGTTTGCACATTTATATTTTTGGGTTAAATACCTCAAACCCCTCTAGGGTTTAGCAACTTTATTTTTTCCCCTATGAGGTTTCATTTTTATCACAGGATCTCCTAGGGGTTTTGATAAATGACCAATTTAGTCCATCCGTTAGTTGACCGTTAAGACTGACACGTGGACCAATCAGATGTTGACACGTGGCACCTATTAAATTTTTTTATTTTTATTTTTTAAAATTTAAAAAAAAAAATGTATTTTTTTTAAAAAAAAAAAAAAAAAAAAAAAGAAAAGGAAAAAACTGGGGGTGGCTCTTGGCACGAGCCACCCCCAATTTTTTTCCATTTCATTTTTTAATTTAAAAAAAAAATACTTTTTTTTTAAAAAAATTAAAAATTAAATATATGCCACGTGTCGACGTCTTTTTTTTAAAAAAAATTAAAAATTAAATATATGCCACGTGTCGACGTCTGATTGGTCCAAGTGTCAGACATAACGGTCAACTAACAATGGACTAACTTGGTCACTTATCAAAACCACAGGGATCTCCTGTGATAAAAATGAAACCCCAGGGAGGAAAAAATGAAGTTGAAAAACCCTAGGGGGTTTTGGAGTATTTAACCCTATATTTTTTTTCACCTAGGGTTTAAATCCTATTATAAATGATACTTGACTTACAAAAAAAGACTAACTTAGTATTTTCGTTTGGTTCCGTCACACGTGTCATCACGTTGACCTGCCACATGTCCTAAAATATAAAAATAATACTAAAAAAAGCTAAACCTAAAATATATATATGAAAATTTATAGGTGTGGCTGAACCCATACATTTTCAATATATATATTTTTAGGTTTTATTTTTCAATTTTTTTTTTTTTTTTTTTTAGGACATGTAGCATTTCTAGGTGACGACATATGGTATTTTGTTAGTTTGGGCTAATAAAGGTACTAAGAGCATATTTGGGATTACGTTTGAAAAATAGAGCTTTTAAGTCAAAAAGAGCTTTTGGGCAAAAGCTTCATTTTTTAGTTTTTGCAAAAAGTGCGTTTTGACCATTGTTAGGCTTTTTGGACCTTAAAAGTGTTTTTACTTTTTTTTACCAAACGAGTACTTTTTTCTTCAAACGGACTTTTTGAGTGTTAAAAACACTTTTAGGTCATTCAAACGCAATCACAAACAGGCCCTAAGTTGATCTTTTTCCATAAGTTAGGTACCATTTATGATCCCTTCTCCCCAGAAAACAGTTTTGAGAGAAGGAGGGAGCAGATCTGTTCCCTCCTCCTTTTCCCTTCTCCTTCAACTCCCTGCTCCTTACTCCTACCCTCCCAACTTTTTTTTTCCTTGTGTTTGTAGGTGTTCTTTGACCAGATCAAAAAATTCGGCCGCTCCGCTATACTTCATTCCACCTTTCACCGTGTTGTGTCATTCATCTCCTCATCGGCCGCTACTGCTGTTTGCTAATTGTTTGTTTGTGTTTTTTGTTTTGAATAAGATGTTTATTCTCTCTAGATCTGCCATCATGAGTGAGAAGGAATAACTAGGTGTGAGAGGTTATTTCTCCCGACCTGGATAATTAAGTGTGAGGGGTTATCTCTAATGGGCAGTTTAAATAAATTTTGTGAGGAAATTTGACTACCCATATCTTAGATCTAGTCTTCTCGGAGCAGATCTGCTCTTTAAGGTTAGCAGAATATTGAAATCATAGATAATACATAATTGTAAGAATTTTTGTTTGTATCTTTGACTTTGTAACCTCATAGCATATGTCTATGATTTTTGTAGAGCTTTATGCTTTGTGCTGTAAGAACTTTATACTAGCAGTTTTTAATCAATGAAATCCTCATATTTTCGGTCAAAAAAATTGTACCATTTATGATATAATTTGAACCTTAGAATTTAGATGAGAAAGAAAAATATATACAAACCTAGATACTAGTAAGGTATTTAACTCAGAATATTTTAATAATTTCATAAGAAGAAAAGGAAAACCCAAAGAAAAAATGAAACTTTTTATTTTATTATTATTTTCTTAAAATTTATGAATTTTATAAAGGATAAAGGGTTCTTCATGGATTCATAGACCGGAGCGGTGGTTTGCCTGGTAGACTCTATCAGGTGGTTTTTGCTACGTGGCGTTTCTATACACGTTCGGTAAAATTTGTTTATAATATCTGATAAATGAATTCAACAAAGAGAAATGCTACACATCTCAAATTTGTTTCCCAAAAGTTGGTTCCCAAATTATGTGTCACGATCTCATGAGTTGGTGACATACTTCCCAAAATAATAAATCTCATGAGATGGTGACACATCATTTAGGAACCAACTTTTAAAAAAATAAATTTGAGATGTTTAGCACTTCTCTTCAACAAATTAGTTCTTGCTTTTATGGTTAGTTACATTATTACAATTTTCAGTCTCATACTTGTCCGACCAGGAATCAAAGGATAGCATACAATCTGTTATATGAAAATGTATTTTTGTTTTTTCAAAAAGTAAAATGACCAAAAGCGGTTGAACTATTCAAAAAAATTTTAGGAGTGCTACACATCTTAAATTTTCTTCCAAAAAGTTAATTCCCAAATAATGTGTCATCATCTCATGAGATTTATTATTTTGAAAAGAGTATCAACAGCTTATAAGATGATAACACATCATTTGAGAATTAACTTAAAAAAAAAAAAAAAAAAAAAAAAAATTGAATGTATAGCATTTCTCAAAAAAAAAATTGGGTGGTTTAGCCTTTCAACTGAATGGCTAAAATTGGGGTGGCTTGGTTGTTCCATAATTTTTTTTTTTTTTTTTTTTGAAGTTTAAATTTTTAATTTTTTTTTAAGACACGTGTCAGAATGTGACATAAAGTAATCGAAATAAAAAAGTACTAAGGTAATACTTAAAAAATCAATGGCTTTTTGTTTTTAAGTATTAAAAAAAATAATTAATCCTTATTTATTAACTAAACTTACCACGTCACTCCAGCTCCACAAACCACAATTCGACACGACTTAGCTCATTAAAGACATCCTCGTACCTTCTGATGGGAGCCCCACCACAAATTCGACTTTCACACTGTAGAAGACTCTTTGCTTGCGACACGCAATAGCTCCCTGTCGTTTCTTTCACATGTCCCGAAGACGTTTTTTTTTTTTTTTTTTTTCTTTTTCTTTTTCTCCTTTCTTTCTTTAGGCTACTTTTTTGATCTCATTTTTAGGCTACTTTTTTGATCTCATTTTTTCTTCGAGATTTGATACGGACACAACACAAACTCAACTCATGGCCAACTTCACTTTTACGTGCAAAAAAATTTGAATTTTAAACAAAACAAATTTTTTTTATTTAAATGACACGTAGGAGAGAAGTTGGTCATAAGTTAGATTTATGTTGTGACCTTGACGTGTCGGTGGTCTGACACGTCAGAAAACCTTCCTGACGGGGCTTTTTTTATGTGTGTGGGGCGTTAACATTTTGGGTGTCAGAAATGAAAAATTTTTGACGTGTCAAGTTAAAATTGGCACGTCAAAATTTTTTGACATGTCAAAATTGGCACGTCAAAATTTTTTGACATGTCAAAATTGGCACATCAAAAAAAAATTTTGACGTCACTTTCTGACACGTCAAAAAAATTTCTGACGTGTCAAATTTTGACATGTCAGGAAATTTCCTGACGTGTCAAAATTGACACGTCAGTAATTTAAAAATTATTAAAAAATAATAATTTTTCTTTTTAAAAATTTTTTCTGAATTTTTTTTTTCAATTTAAAAATTTATTAATTTAAATTATTTTTCTATTAAAATAATATATATATTTTTAATTCTTTTTCACCATTACCATACGGTCGACATCTCTATTCTCCAGTTTCTCAATTTTCTCAGCTCTTTCTTTTCTTTTGGGTCTCTTCTTCTAGTCCTTTTCTTGTCAAAATCCACATACGACAATATGCTTTAGATCTCCCTGCTCTTCTTTTGAAGATTTTCTCTCTCTCTCCCTCTCTTCTTTCCTCCATTTTCAAAAACCCAAACCTAAAAAAATCTTCAAAAAATCAAAAACCCAAATCAAAAAATCAACCTAAAAAATCAAAAACCCAAACTTCAAACTCAACAAATCTTCAAAAACCCAAAAAATCTTCTTATCTTTGCTCTTCTTTTTCTTCTCTTCTCCCATTTTTTTCATTTTCTTCTTCTTCCTCGATCTTCTTTTTCTCCTTTTCTTCTTCCCTCTAGAGGAGCTGGTGGCCGGCTGCATGTGCAGAGAGAAGAGGCTAGGGAGATTGAGAGAGGAGAGAGAGAGCTGAGTTTCAAAATAAAAGAAAAGGGACTAAAGAAGATGAATATATAATAGAATTATAAAGGGAAAAGAAGAGAGAAAGAAGATAGGGAAAAAGAGGGAAAAAGTTGAAACTCTCACTTGTTTTTTGATATCAGGTTTCTATCAACAAAAAAAAACCATGAAATATATATAATATATCTAAATCTGATATAAAATATATATATATATATATATTTTTTTTTTTTTGACGTGCTAAAAATAGCACGTCAGAAATTTCTGACATGCTATTTTTAGCACGTCAGGAATCTGACATTAAAAAAAAAAAAAAAAAAATGAAATATATATAATCTAAATAAACCTGATATAAAAAATATATATTTATTTATTTATTTCTAACGTGCTGAAAATTGCACTTCAGAAATTTCTGACGTGCAATTTTCAGCACGTTAGGAATCTGACATATATAAAAAAAAAAAAAAAAAGATAAAATATACATATAATATAAATAAACCTGATATAATATATATATATATATATATATATATATATAAAAGACATTGTCAAATAATGTTTATCATTCAGCTAATCTTGCAGGAAGTGTCAATGTAAAACTGTTGACTGTGTAAAAAAAAATGAAACCTGGATGCATGATTTTCTTCTGTTGTGAAAGTTAGAAAATGGAATTCTTCTTGGTAGGCTAGGCTCCCAATCTTCATTAATGAATAAATAAATAAATATATCAGAATATCAAATTCATGTATATTTCATTATTATTATTATTTTTTAATTTTAATTTTAATTTTTTTTTTATGCATGATTCCTGACGTGCTAAAAATAGCACGTTAGGAATCACGCATATTAAAAAAAAAAAAAAAAAGATGAAATATATTGACGTGTCAAAGTGACACGTCAATATTTATTGATGTGTCAATTTTGACATGTCAATAAATTTTGACGTGTCTAATTTTAGCACGTCAATAAATATTTTAATATTAATTTATTTAACTAAAAATTTTAAAAATTAAATTAAATTTAAATTTCCTGACGTGTTGAATGTAACACGTCAATAAATATTGACGTGTCATATTCAACACGTCAAAAAAAAAGTTGTTGACGTGCCACTTTTGGCACGTCAATAATTACTGACGTGGCAAAATGTGGTTACTGTTTGCCACTTCAGTAACCATCCTGTTTTTTGTTGTGGGAGAAGAAGTACCCTCTTGGATGATAAAGTTAGAGGATTCTTGTGCATAAACTTTGCACTTGGGTTGGATTCCTTTTTGTGGCATCTTTATTGTTTATTTTTTTCAGTTTAGGAGCATCGGCTATATGTGGAGGTGACAGAAGCATTGTGTGAAGAGCGAATAATTTGGAGGGAAGATAGCGTTCCTCTCATCCGGAGCATAGAAAACCCATCTGAGTTCAGGTAGCAGAACCAAACATCAGAAATTTTTCCTTGTTGTAGGATTTAGGTTTTTCTCTATCATATCACTTTTGCCTGTAAGAATTCAATATATAATTAAATGCTAATTGACAATAAAATTAGCAGCGGAATGAATAATTATATAAATACCTCTAGCCATTCTTTGCTCAAGCCAATTGAAGAACAGCTTCACAGAAACAAATCTGAAAAACAAAAAATATTGAGAGGTTCTTCTGACCTATGCCTACCAGTGAGTGCCAATTGATGGAATACACAGACCTTATTTATAGGTAGGTCAGGGGACCCTCAATTAGAGCTGTTACCTTAATTATTCCTCCCATCAAGGAATAAAAATCAAATCAATATAGCTAATTGATTCCACAAAAATCAAATCTTTAATTAAATCAAATACTTGTTTCACAAGAATTAAATCAGTGATTTAATTCAGAATATTTGATTGAAATCAAATATTTGTTTCACAAGAATTAAATCAGTAATTTAATTCAGAATATTTGATTTACACAATAAGCTTTAATTGGAATAAATTACTGAACACCGTAATTACAATAATATATGTGACATAAGGGACATACTTTAATGGAATTTCTTACATTCTCCCACTTGGCCCTTATGACACATAAATTCCTTATGGCGTTCAGTTCTATGATATGGCCAATACTTTATTTATTCCAACCATTCATGGAATCCTCCCACTCACTCAAGGAATACTACACACGAATCATGGTGGTAAAGCTTTTATATGATAAGCCGTCCCTTCCATGTATCACGATGTGTAATACCTCCCTAAATGAGTACTTTATGGATAATGTACTTTATGAATGAACTTCTTATAAGTCATTCGGGTCCAACTTTAATTTTATCCCCACGGATAAGAATAATATATGTGTGTACAAAAATCTTTATAACATAACCTTAATGTCTATAGATCAATTAAAGAGAAACTAAGCACAAATGAATTAATGAATCTCATATATTCCACATGACTTTATACTTTATTTACCGGTAAACCTTTAGTCATGGATCCGCAATCATTAATTCAATACTTATATGCTCAATAGACACTTATTGTCACTGAATGTTCTCTTTCATAGTAATACTATATGTCGATATACATACTTCTGCTTCTACTCAGTTTATTTTTAGAAAAGATAACTGTAGTAGAATTAACTCAGAAGATCTTTATGGGTCTAACTATAAAATCGACAATCTTGAAACCTTTAACAAAAATGTCTCAACCATAATGCCTGTGTAATTAATTCACAGCATGTAATGACTTTTGCTTTGGTGGTAGATGTAGCAACTGTAGTATGCTTACTGCATCTTCAGTACATATATACTGAAGTTGATTCTTTACTATCTACACATTTAGCAAAAATCAAACCTGAATAAACACCACCAAATGGTAAGTGTATCTTTAGGTTAAACTGTAGTTCTTGGTTCATTGCATATTCCATAATACTATATTGACCCAATAATCCAACTGCTATTTCAATGTCAGGTCTAATGTAGACCTGTGCATACATATGGAATATTTTTCTTCTGCTTTTGTTCCAATACATTTTTGGGACATTATCCCCTTTAATAATAGGTGCTACTGAAGATTCATAGTTCTTCATTCTGAATCTCTCTAAAAAAACTTTAGTGAGAGGAACTTTATGTAGCAAACCTAAATTAGTGCTTGCAAGCAAAATATTATCTATATATAGGACTAAAAGAAATGTAACTTTACTCCCACTGACCTTAAGGTATATTCAATGATTAACAAGGTTCTCAATAAACCCATGTGAGATAATAACCTTGTAAAAATTTTGTATACCATTGATGAGAGACATATCTTAGTCCATTAATAGATATCCTTAATTTGCAAGCTTTCTGACTATTATTAATAAAACCCCTTAAGTTGTCTTATGTACACCTCCTCCTTAAGATCCTTACTCAGGAAAATTGTTTTTCACATCCTTTTGATATAGCTCTAAAACAAAATGAGCTACTCATATCATGATAATCAATGCCTTCCTTTCGAGTAAGATCATTGGCTACAAGTCTAACTTTATATCGTTCAACATTATCCGGAAGCATCCTTTTAGGTTTTATAAACCCATTTGTAGCCTATGGCTACAACTCCCTTTGGTAAGTCAACAAGATTGCAGACTTGAATTTTAGCCAAAGATTTCATCTCCTCCTTCATGGCATTGAAACACAATGTGAAGTTATCTCCACCCAAAAAGATGTGAAAACAAATTTTGGATCATCCTTAGGTCCGACATAAAAAAATCAGACTCCTGGAAGTATACAACATAATCACTAGAGATTGTTGGTCGCCTTATTCTAAAGAATCTTCTTAATCCTACTTCATTTACTTTTGACAAAGTCTGAGTAGGTTCATTCTGAACTTGTTCCTTATGAGTTGACTGTTTTGAAACCGATTGTGCTTGAAGATAATCAATTTGATTTTCTTAAGCACAATCAAACACCCTTCATGTGAAGGGGCATCAGTCAACTCTTGTGCTTCCTCTAATTCAATCCATTGAGGATAAGCACTCACACTAAGTTCAGCGTCCTCTAGAAATTTTGAATATTAGACTCGACAATTCTAGGACTAAATGAAGAACTGTAAAGCCTAAACCCCTTGGAGTTTACTGTATAACCTATAAAATTCCGCTAGTTGTCCTTGAAGCTAATTACCTTAGGTGTGGATTATAAATCCTCACTATAGCAAGACAACCCCATATGCGTAAACAATTTGAACTTGATTCCTTTCATTCCTTAATTTAGGTGTCTTATGGACAACTCTGAATGAAATCGAGTTAAATGTATACATAGCGGTTTTCAAGGCTTCACTCCATTAGGAGAATAGAACATTACCTTTCATGTCCCTTTTTCGTGTACCTACCATAATACTATCTGCCTCTATCAAATCTTACGATCTTGATTTTCTTTTGTTTTGTTTCTCTACTTCTACCTTATAGGTATTGAAAGCATTTAATGCCCCAACCTTATGATTTAGAAGATAGAGATACATAAACCTTATATGGTTATTACCGAAAGAGATAGGATATCTCTAACCATTTAGGCAAGAAGTATGGAAAATGTTACACTTGTACATGATCTCAAGAATTTCAAAAAATCCCTTTGTTGGCACCTTTAGTGGTATAGTTGGTCTGCTTTTCCTTAATGCAATCCATATAAATACTAAAGGTAGTAAATTTCAAGAGTCATAAAAACTCTATCATTTATCGACCTTTTATTCTTTATAGAGATATATTCCAATCTCCAATGCCATAACATAGAGGATTTTCTCATTCATAAGACTCTGTTTTATGTCAACATTTATATGCAGGGATTAATTTTCCAAAAATTGGGATTTAGATCAATTTTAAATAGACCATTAATTTAATATTCCACCCAAAAGTTTTAACAATATTCAAACTTGATTTTAACAAACTAAAGTAGAAATTAAATTTCTAAAAGAATTGTGGAATATATAAAAACATTATTAAGGTCAAAATAATGTAATTGAATTTTTAAAAAATTAATCTATAGATCCCAACAACCTCCAATTGTAAACAAGTATTATTTAGAAAATCCTGCATTATGTTGACAACGTGGACCGCTAAAGCAAATTGAATCCCCATAGTCCTTAGGAGAGTCAATAAAAGAGATTCATGACACACTAGGTGTATGAGATTACCTCTATTTCAAGTCATTTATGATACTTTATGCAATCATTCTTTATATGCCCATAATTTTCCTTAGTGTAAGAGAAACAAGTATCTTAATTGCCATAACACTTTGTTGGCACCTTGTTCTCATTCATCAACTATTGGACATGATTGCCTATAAAGGTCTTTCCCTTAACATGAGTAACTTTCTGGATTCTCATGTCTTAATCTCTCATCTTCTTGAACACACATGATCAAAAGTTCCTTAATTGATCAGTTATCCTTATGTGTGCCACAAGATATTTGAAAAAATATCATATTTAGATGAGAGAATAAAATTGACCATAATGACTCAAAAAATCAACATTTAGGGACTTTATAATGAGCTGTTATGTCCTTCATTTCCATAATATGCTCAAGCACATTTTGAAACTGTAAAAGGTTTTACTTTAAAACTTTTCTATTAGGGTGCAGGCCAAAGCCTTATTGAAACTCACTAAATGTTCCTCAATGACCTTTCTTTGGCCCTAAAACATTAAGGAATAAAACCCTAATGCTTTCCTTGATATGAGATTTCATGAACGTTGAAACTTAAGCGATTTAAATCACTACAATCGTTCATGTTTAATAATCTCATGTGGCGTACTTGATTCCGTGGGAGAAGGTGATTCGTCCACATGAAACGCCAATTCAGTCTCCAAACACCCCAAAGTGAAAAGCACATTTTTCTTTTCAGTCAGGAAAAATTACCACTAGGAATTATTGGAACATAAAATACTAATAATTAAAGCAGTAGGAATACATCCAGTAACCAAGAAAAATTATATACTTTAATGCTATGAAATAACCTTATTTAAATTAACCAATGTTAATTTAATAGTAAATTTCAACCTACCTGTGGGCAAAGGTGCATCACGCATGAAATTTACTCTTTATTAATAAGACTAATAAATTTAGCATTAATAAATAAAATTTTCTGTACCTGTGGGCCTAAGAGAAATTTTATTTTCAATGTTAAATTTACTATCTTATTCTAATTAACTCATAAAAATAAAAACGTCCCTGTGGGGATTGGCAAATTAAATTTATGAATTAATTACGACACGATGTTAATTTTCTTTATGAAGTTCATATATATAATCTTGATGCAATTATCATTATAAAATCGGGATGCTGTAGCTCTCTCAAAAATTATTATGACAATTACGACTTCATTAACATCGAATTTATTTAAATTAACCAATGCTAATTTAATAGTAAATTTCAACCTACTTGTGGGCAAAGGTTGCATCACGCATGAAATTTACTCTTTAATAAGACTAATAAATTTAACATTAATAAATAAAATTCTCCGTACCTGTGGGCCTAAGAGAAATTTTATTTTTAAAGTTAAATTTATTATCTTATTCTAATTAAATCATAAAAATAATAGCGTCCCTGTGGGGATTAGTAATTAAATTTATGAATTAATTACAACAGGATGTTAATTTTCCTTATGAAGTTCACATATATGATCTTGATGCAATTATCATTATAAAATCGGGATGTTGTGGTTCTCCCAAAATTATTATGATAATCACTACTTCATTAACATCCAATAACTGTATAGATGCCACAAATAAAGTTCCCAAGAATAAAAGACAAAACCATCATGTTAGTGGGTAAACAGTATTTTTCCAAAGTACAATCGGATAGTGTCCCAGATAAGTGAAGGGGCGCATAACGGCACACTTAAGTCCCAAGACTTACCTTGCCAGAGCTTTCCGATTGCAATTTTGGATAGTACCATAAACATTCACCAACACATGAGGCTTAGTTAATTATTCTCAGGTCCAGGCATCAAACAATTTATATTTAAACAATTAAAAGAATAAATATATCCTTAAGTTCATGCATTAAAGAAACAATAATTTAATACTGAACAATTTAAATCATAAGATGAATAAAAATGCAACATAAAAGCATAATAATCTAAATAGCCTGATGGTCTTGAAGTGATCTTAGGCCCTTTATCCCTCAAGAACCCAAGTTCTAAACCCAATGAGCCCAAATCATCTAAATTTTTTTTTTTTTTTTTTTTTAAATCCGAATGGGCTATTGTATTGGGTCTTTCTTTATCGGGTTGGGCCACTTTATTGGGTTACGGGTCAGCCCACTTAATGACCCAGATCCGTTTTTTTTTTTTTTTTTTTTTTTTTTTTTTATAACTGGATCGGGCTTGGGTTAAAATAAACCCATACCCAATAGCCCAAAACACTAGACCCGGTTCCATATGGGTTTGAAAAAACCCTACCCGAATCATCATGTTCCCCAACCCGAAAAATACCCAATCCCTAGCGCCGCCGCCCCTTCCCCTTCCCCTTCCCCATTCGCCGGCCACCGGCGCCACTTCTTTAATGCGCCGGCCACGCAGAGCCGCCGCCCAACGGCAAACGGCCACTGTCCCTGGCAAGGGGCCACTGCACCCTTTATGCGGCCAAAAGCGCTGCAGGTGGGGGGGTGGGGGGGAAGACCGGCGCTGTAGTTGGAGAAAGCCGGTGCAGATCCGTGGTCTCAGCCTGGAGCGGCATCCTTACGAACGCCGGGCCCAAAACGTCTGCCCACCGCCGTTCTTCATGGGCGGCCCCCCGTGATGGGCTGCTCCTCACTGCATGCGGCAGAACGCCGCCGACGACAGGGGAAAAAACGTTCCAGCCAGGATGCCCAGTCACCGGAGCTCGCCGGCGGCCTCTGCGCCGATGGCCAGAGATTTGGCCGCCACTCCATCTACCCAACCACGGCTCAAGGTTGGTTCACGGTGCAGTTTGGCGTGGGCTTCGTATCGGGTTAGTTTCTCCAGAACTCTCGCCACAAAAGACATTGGTTTAGTCCAAAACAGAACATGTATGAAACAATTCAGAAATAAAACACTAGACAGTGTTAGAATTGCTGCCTTGTTTTAACCGTATGTATGTTCATAATATAAATAAACATAAAATAAAACTAAACTAAACCATGTTCATAATAACCAACATTAACTTAATGCTGAGCAAATATAGCCTAGAGAAGGCTCTGATACCACATGTAAGAATTCAATATATAATTAAATGCTAATTGACAATAAAATTAGCAGCGGAATAAATAATTATATAAATACCTCTAGCCATTCTTTGCTCAAGCCAATTGAAGAACAGCTTCATAGAAACAAATCTGGAAAACAAAAAATATTGAGAGGTTCTTCTGACCTATGCCTACCAGTGAATGCCAATTGATGGAATACACAGGCCTTATTTATAGGTAGGTCAGGGGACCCTCAATTAGAGCTGTTACCTTAATTATTCCTCCCATCAAGGAATAAAAATCAAATCAATACAGCTAATTGATTCCACAAAAATAAAATCTTTAATTAAATCAAATACTTGTTCCACAAGAATTAAATCAGTGATTTAATTCAGAATATTTGATTGAAATCAAATACTTGTTCTACAAGAATTAAATCAGTAATTTAATTCAGAATATTTGATTTACACAATAAGCTTTAATTGGAATAAATTACTGAACACCATAATTACAATAATATATGTGACATAAGGGACATACTTTAATGGAATTTCTTACATTGCCAACTCCCAATATATATACTAAACATACTTGAATACATTTTTATACCCAAAATTGAGAAGAAGAAAAAAAACTCCTATCCAGCCGATTAAGGGTGAAAAAGGGAAAGGAAGAAAAAGAAGAAGCAGGAAGAGGGTAACCATTTTTAAGTAACATGGTTCTGTTTCATTATGTATGACTGAATTGCCTTGCACTTGAGTTTTGTTATGTTGTTAGACCATTGTTGTATGTGCAACAGGCAGCGTTTGAAGGGATGAGGATCCACAACAATTTTTAAGAAATTGCCGTGGCAGCAATTTTGATTTGTAAGGCCAGAAATATGCCTCGTTATTAAGGTCTTGTCTTTGAAAGAGATGTTAAAAAAAACAAAAGAATATGAAAGAAGACGTGGACCTTACATATCAAAATTGTCGAACGGCAATTGCTTAAGAATTGCCGTGGATCCTGATCCAGTTTGAAGATGGTTGTATAAATATTATGAACAATGCTCCTCTTTGCACCCATTTATTATATTCATATCGCATTGGCTGATGTGCCATGTTTTAAGTAGCTTACAATGTGATTCATTTGCCAATATGATATGAGTGTAATCAATTGGATGTGAAGAATAACTTTTACTCAAATATCATGGTGTTTGCAAACTCGTCTTAAGACTTTTTACGTAAATTTCTGTTCAAATTTTGTTGTTGGCGGAGCGAGATGTTAATTTTTCATCATTATGTCATCATAAAATAAGGTTTCATTTATGTACTCTTCCAGTTCATTTTTCATCTCATGTATGATGGAGTGTCCGTACACCAAAAAAAAAAAAAAAAGTTTATTTCGTTCCCACTTTTGTTTTGAGACCATACCAAAAAGAAAAAAAAAAAAAAAAAAAAAAAAGAGTGCATATTTGACACAAGCAGGCAATTACTTTTTCTCTTTTTTTTTTTTTCTTCATAATGCAAAACCGGTGAAAAGAGTTTTCTATCCCACAACACCATCAATTTTGACTGTATTCATTTATAGCATCATTCTTTAGCCTTTTGTTAAACTAGCAAATTCATATTAGCAAGGAATTAAAGTGTCACCATGATATTCAATCTGGGTTCAATTTTAAATTGTGCAGAAACATGTGGAAATCAGAAAAGGAAGACATAAATAGAGCCAAAGGAGAGTTGTGTGATATAAACAAGTCAGTGACTTGATTTGGACGTGAATTTCTCCATCACTCTCTACTTCTCGAAATAAATCAAAGCAAGAACAGCAAAAGGGGAAAGAGTAATCACACTCAAGCACAGGGTCATTCATTATATAATAATAGCTAGGAATAATACGCAACATAAAAGAAACAAACTTCCAAAAGATAACATATATAGTAGACCATCTTCAACAACACTACAAGTTTATAATCATGAACTCAACCATTTCAACTCAAACTCAGCCTCAAAAGTTTTTGTACAAAAGACTACACGATCAGCTCCGTCCCCTCCTGTATTTTGAATCAGCTCAAGCATGCGATTTATCACAGAAAAATAGTCTTTAATGTCTGTCGCAGTTAACATTGGGGTCGCAAGCAACCGTATCACTTCGGTCACTTGCGCAAACAACTGCGGTCTGTGGACACAGACGTACACATCATTATTAGGGAACCTACTCTTCTTAGAAAATGGCACGTCTGATGAGAATATTGGAACTGTTAACAAAGCATCAAATAGCTCCGTGCGAGCTTCACTCAAGTTGGAACTGTTATCAAAATCCACGACACACAAATCATTTAATACTCTACAGAATGAGCTAAGCTTAACCCAACGAAAGGACCGACAAAACTCTATCTGCCAAGAAGGAGTATAATAGCCAGGCATATCCTTCACAGTTCACAACTGGCAACGATGATCAAAAAGAGTAATATAAGTATAGGAGAAGTAGAACATTAATTAGAACTAAATTGAAACTTTAACAAAGTCACAAAAACCCACCACATCACTCACCAGAACTTGCGCCGCGCAGGAGAAGGGTTCTTTGGCGAGAGGAAACAAGATGTCTGGCGGTGAAAACAAAAGGATGTTGATAATGTCAATTTATAAGGGGAGGAGCTCATATATGGTGTTCGAAGTGGGAAGGAGCAAGACTTTTTGAATAATATAATAAAATGCCATTGATGCACTAGAAAGAAAAAGAAAAATGTTAAGGTCACGACATAAATCCAACTTATGGCCAACTTCTCTCCTACGTGTCATTTAAATAAAAAAAAATTGATAAAAAGGATTTTGAGATCCTGAAAATTTGGGAAAAAAAAACAATTTGTTTTGTTTAAAATTCAATTTTTTTTTACACGTAGGAGAGAAGTTGGCCATGAGTTGGATTTGTGTTGTGTCCGTATCAAACCTCTTAAGACAATCATGGATGGAGGATCGGTGATTTTGATTTTATACAACGTTTTCTTGTTGGTCCGGTCGTGTATGTTTTATTGTTAATGGTGGAATTTGAAAACTTTTAAGGGGTATTTAAATTTTTAGTTAAGAAAAATCTTTTGATGTAATATAAAATTGAAAAAGGTTTTAAAGTATTTTTGGTGAATATTTTGTGATAAAAAAATATTTTTTAATTTTTTTTTAACTAAAAGAACATTATTTAAGGAAGGCCTTGGCAGGAGATTAAGGATAGTGTTTGGTATTCTTGATGAAAAAAATTATTGAGTTTGGAGAAGTTCATAGACTGCCCCGACCCGATCAAGCAGAATACTTCTTGCTCGCTCATCTATTCCTCCCCATTCGCAGATTACAATTTATAACCACATAAAGTATTAAGGGTCTCTATGGGATTGTGATTTTCAAAAATTGCGTTTTTGAAATCACAACAGCATTTGGTAAAAACTATTTTTTTTTTTTTTATCAAATATTTGTTATGCCAAATCATAATTTTGGTTTAAATTTGCGTTTTTTTCCAAATAAGCATCATTTTAGAGCATTCACAATGGAAGAGCCAAATGTTACTTTTAACTAAAATGGTTGTTCAAATTTGTAAAAAACCTCCTACAATGGATTAGCCAAAAAAAAAAAAAATGCGGATATTTGATTGGAAGAGCACAAAAAAAAAAAAAAAAAAAAAAAAAACTAAATGTAGCATCACTTTTCAAGGGAGCCATTTTATTTTTTATTGTTTCTCTCACATGTTTTCTTTTTTTTCCCAAATCTTTTCCTACTTTCCAAGGGGTGATTGGTTGTTTAATTTGGTGTTTTTTTTTTTTTAGAAATGATTTTCGGAATTAAAATTAAAATATTATTTTAATAGAATATATAGAAATATAGCTAATGGGATGTAGAGGCAATTAAAAATTTATTAGCTAAACTAGATAAATGTGAGTTTTGAAGAGCCATTTTGCATAAAAATTTGGCTCCTCCATTGTGAATACTCTTAGAGCATCTATATTGAGCTCTTTAAATAAAAGTTAAATTTGAAGAGAAAAATTCTCTTTTTTAAATTTGAAGAGCCACTTTTAAAATGAACTAAATATCAAACTCACTATATCTTCCTCTACTTTAGTTAAATAACTTTCACTATCCTTACTGGTCTTATTAAGAGCTTAATTTAGATTTGTTTTGGTAATTGGTATATTACCCAATATATTTTTCAATACGATAAAAATATTTGAGTTTGCACATTTTTATTTTTTTCCACCTATGGTTTAAATCTTATCATAAATGGTACTTGACTTACCGGAAAAAACTAATTTAATACTTCCGTTAGGGTTCGTCACACGTGTCATCATGTAGAACTGCCACGTGTCCAAAAAAAAAAAAACTAAACCTATAAAAAAAAAATTAAATTTACTGGGTGGCCAAACCCATAAATTTTCAATATATATTTAGGTTTTATTTTTTTAATTATTATTATTTTTTTTAATAATTTTTAGAACATGTGGCATTTCTAGGTAATGACACATGACATTCCATTAGTTTGGGCTAATAAAGGTACAAAGTTGATTTTTTTTTCATAAGTCAACGACCATTTATGATAGAATTTGAACCTTAGGTGAGAAAAGAAAAATGTACAAATCCAGATAGTAATGAAGTATTTAACTCAGAATATTTTAATAATTTCATAAAAAAAGAAAAGCCAAATAAAATATTAAACTTTTATTTTATTATTATTTTTTTAATTTTATAAAGGGTAAAGGGTTCTTCAAGTTCAAAGAAATGAAGAATCATAGACCGGAGCGGTGGTTTGCCTGGTGATACCGCATGTGCCTGCAGGTAGACTCTATCGGGTGATTTTTCCTTCGTGGCTTTACACGTTTGATAAAATTTGTTTATACTATCTGATAAATGAATTCAACAAAGTGGTTCTTGCTAATTTTTTTTTAAAAAAAAATAAAAGAACATTATTGAAGGAAGGCTTTGGCAGGAGATTATTAAGGATAGTGTTTGGTATTCTTGCTCAAAAAAATTATTGAATTTGGAGAAGTTCATAGACTGCCCGACCCGATCAAGCAGAATACTTTTTGCTATTTTTTTTATCAAATATTTGTTATGCGAAATTATAATTTTGATTTAAATTTGCGTTTTTTTCAAATAAGCACCCTCTTAGAGCATCCATATTGAGCTATTCAAATAAAAGTTAAATTTGAAGAGAAAAACTCATTTTTTTAAATTTGAAGAATGACTTTTAAAATGAACTAAATATCAAACTCATTATATCTTCCTCTAATTTAGTTAAATATTATTATTTTCTTTTCTTTTTTTAATTTTTTTTGGTTCTAGGTAGATAAGACTTAAGAGAGAAGGAAAATTAATATATAAGATTAAAAAACTAAATAACTTTCACTTTTTGGCACTTGGTATTTGGAGAGCCTTTTTTATCAAAGTTAAATTTGAAATAGAATAAAAAACTTGTTAAATGACTCTTTTTGTGAATTTTTTTCAAATTTTTAAAGAAAATCCAAATTTAAATAGCTCTTATAGATTGTTTTCCTATTTTAGATTAAGGATCCGTTCGTTTCGCCGTAAAATGATTTACATAACATGTTTTCCGTATTTTCGAGTGTTTAGTGCAACGTAAAATAATAGTCAACAGAAAATATTTTCTCTTGCTGATTGTCAATTTTATATTATAATTTTATTTTATTTTATTATAACTTTATTTTCTTTCCTTAATAGGGTTGGATTTGCTTTAATTATTTTCACTAGGATTAGGTTTACTATTACTACTAGGATTAGGTTTACTTTCTCAACAAGTATTTCTCTTCTATAAATAGACTAGCTTATTATGTAAAACTCAACCAATTGAATTATTATCAAATCAAATAATTCTCTCTCAAATACTCTGCGCTTTTAGCCTAGACAAAGACGCTTCTCCTTACAGAATCAAAGACGCTGCTGTTTTGATTAGTTTTCTTCATCTTCCGGTACGTCATTATATTGCATCAGTGGCATTTTATTATTATTCAAAAACTCTTGCTCCTTCCCACTTGACGAACACCATATCTGAGCTTCTCCCCCTATAAATTGACATTATCAACATCCTTTTGTTTTCACCGCCAGACGCATCTTGTTTCCTCTCGCCAAAGAACCCTTCTCCTGCTCTGTGCAAGTTCTGGTGAGTGATGTGGTGGGTATTTGTCAAAGTTTAAATTTAGTTGTAATGTTCTACTTCTCCTACTTATATTACTCTTTTTGATCATCGTTGCCAGTTGTGAACAGTGAAGAATATGCCTGGCTTTTATCACTTGCCTGCTTGGCGGATAGAGTTTTGTCGGTCCTTTCGTTGGATTAAGCTTCGCTCATTCTGTACAATATTAAATGATTTGTCTGTCGTGAATTTTGATAACAGTTCCAACTTGAGCGAAGCTCGCAAGCAGCTAATGGTTGCTTTGTCATCAAAAGTCCCCTTTTGTATGAGCAGCGACGATAGGTTCCCTGAAAATGATATGTACGTCTGTGTCGACAAACCGCAGATGTTTGCGCAAGTGGCCGAAGTGTTACGGGTGCTTGCGACCCCTTACAAAATGTTAACTGCGGCAGACATTAAAGACTATTTTTCTGCAATAATTCGCATGCGTGAGCTGATTCATAATACCGGAGGGGACGGAGCTGATCGTGTAGTCTTTTGTACAAAAACTTTTGAGGCCGAGTTTCAGTTGAGATGGAGGAGTCCATGATTATAAATTTCTAGTGTTGTTGAAGAATGAAGATGGTCTACTATGTTACCTTTTGGAAGTTTGTTTCTTTTATGTTGCGTATTCCTAGCCATTATTATTATATAATGACCCTGTTCTTGAGTGTGATTACTCTTTGCCCTTCTGCTGCTGTTCTTGCTTTGATTTATTTCAAAAAGTAGAGAGATTAATGAGGAAATTCGTGTACAAAATCAAGTCACGACTTGTTTTTATCACACAACTTTACTTTGCCTCTATCTATGTCTTCCTTTTTCTTAAGTTACATTTCCACATGTTTGTGCACAATTTTTAAAATGGAACCCAGATTGAATACAGTAAAGCTACAGAGCCTTAAAAAATCCTCCCCAAATCCGTAATTTGATGAGTTGTACCTTTCCTCTCCTTCTCTTTGTGTGGCCAGCTAACTCGCCATTAAAGACAAACACATACTCGCCAAAATCTTTGTGGCGGTCTAGGAAAGCCCATTTTTGTGCCCTCTGGTGACCTGGGTCTCGGGTGTACGGCATGGTGTGGGTTGGGAGTAGTACATCTGTACATAAATTGTAACCTTATTTTATGATGACATAATGATGAAAACTTAACATCTCGCACCGCCAACAACAAAATTTGAGCAGAAATTTACAT
This sequence comes from Corylus avellana, assembly GCF_965113065.1. Classification (NCBI taxonomy): domain Eukaryota; kingdom Viridiplantae; phylum Streptophyta; class Magnoliopsida; order Fagales; family Betulaceae; genus Corylus; species Corylus avellana. Next base: position 20,873,801 of record NC_142490.1, on the reverse strand, counting down.
AAAGAAGTCTTAAGACACGAGTTTGCAAACACCATGATATTTGAGTAAAAGCTACTCTTCACACCCATTGATTACACTCGCCTCATATTGGCAGGCGTAGCATATTGTAAGTTGCTTAAAACACGACACATCAGCCAATGCGATATGAGTGTAATAAATGGGTGCGACGTGGAGCATTACTCATGATATTTATACAACCACCTTCAAACTCTGCCTGTTGCACATACAATTTTGGCATAACAAAACTCAAGTGCAAGGGTAATTCAATAATACATAATAGAACAGAAACCATGTTACTTAAAAATGGTTTTCCTCTTCCTGCTTCTTTTTCTTCCGTTCCCTTTCTTCCCCAATAATCGGCTAGGAAGGAGTTTTTTTTTTTTTTTTTTTTTTTTTTTTTTTTTTTTTTTTTTTCTCTCAATTTTGGGTATAAAATGTATTCAAGTATGTTAGTATATATATTGAGACTAGGCAAAAGTGATAGAGAAAAACCTAAACCCTACAAAAAGCAAAAATTTCTGATATTTTGTTTTGCTACCTGAACTCACTTGGGTTTTCTTTGCTCCGGATGAGAGGAACACTATTTTCCCTCCAAATTATCCGCTCTTCACTCGATGCTTCTGTCACCTCCACATATAGCCGAGGCTCCTAATTTGAAAAAAAACAATAAAAATGTCACAAAAAGGAATCACACCCAAGTGGAAAGTTTATGCCCAAGAATCCTGTAATTGTATCATTCAAGAGGGTACTTCTCCTCCTTCGAAAGACACAGGTCTGGGATTTAGACAATCATGGATGGAGGATCGGTGAGTTTAGAGGTTATTCTATCATTTGGCACAAAAAGACATAAAATCATTCAATAGGAACCAGCCAGAACTTGGTGTTACTATTGTCCCAAAGTAAAAACAGTTGACAAATGACTAATGATTCAGGTTTTCTCAACTTTATTGCACAGGAAAAACCTAACACACCCTAAAGAGAGAGAGAGTGAGAGAGAGAGAGATGAGGGAAAATTATGATGTGCCCAGCGTTAAAATCACATTACCTCTCGAAGAACTCGTGTTGCCAGCTCCTCTGCAGTGTCATTAGCAAGCACAGGGACAACACGTTGAGCAAGGATACGCCCAGTGTCGTAGTGCTCATCAACAAAATGAACTGTTGGACCTGAGTATCTAACCAAGCACAAATCAACAAAAACATAATATTTGGACTTCTCTTCATATACACTATAATTAATGGAAATAAAAAAGTTGGATAAAAATGGGCAAATCCCTTATGCTTGGTCAGGAAACAATATTTGTTTAGATATATGACATCAAATGCTGCAACCTACCTTGCTCCAGAAGCAATGACTGCTTTATGCACCTTCATACCATGATAGCCTTTGCCTTCAAAAGCTGGAATGGGTGATGGGTGGATGTTTCCTATGGATCTGGGATAAGCTCGGATTAGCTCCACCGGTATAAGTTTTAGGTATCCCACTAGGAGTATAAAGTCAACCTCAAATCTCCTGAATATGATAACACGACAAATGTTAATATATTTTTGTACCATTTCAACACAACAATCTTTCCTTGGCTTATGAAATTAAAGAAATCACTTCCAAGAATCAGGCATCTTTTAACTACAAAAATTAAAGAAGAAGGATATCACAGCCGTCTTATATAGACTATTCTTGCATGATGTGATTTTGATACATTTTTCTTTTGACCTCTAACTACTAGCACAAGAACCGGACTTAAGGCTCTATATATTTCGGCTTAAAATATTTTCTAGAATTTTTTTTTCCATATTTTCCGGTATTTGGTCCATGAAAAGTTGTACCCAAAGAGATGGAGAAAGTTCAAACTTCAGTTTCACTGTGGCAAAGTCCAAATTCACCATTGCTGATCTTGATCAGCTGCCTTCCCAACTTGTGGGCTTTGGGGTTTTTGATTTTTATGAATTTCAACCTACAGAATTTTGGTGCAACCAAATAATTTCCTGGAAACTGCTTACGATATGAGTGGATCTCATCAAGTACTTGGCAGGGGTTACATAAAGGAACAATTCTTCTAAGTAACAGGCAGAAGCTACAAGTCCTCTAGGATAAGCCTAAATGAGATCTGCCACCCCAAGAAAACACAATTTAGATAGGAAAGATCAAGCTATATAGTGGCAGCACAAAAAAGGATGCACAGTTGACAAGTTACATTAAGAATTCAAAATCCATATGAGGCATCTCAAGGATTGGCTACAAGGAACATCTTCGATAATGATTGATCTAACAGACTTCCTTCACATAACAAAAATTACACTAAATTGTATTCTCCTCTCCTTTATTGAATAGTTTCTCCACTGCCTGTGGCAGAGAATGTAAGAGATTTTATAGCAATAATTAATATAATTTGGGTTTCTTCATACAAACTTCTTGCTGAGCAAAAATCAAGAACCTTCTTACTAGTGAATCTACCAGGAATAAATGAAAAAATAGACACGCAGACATAAATGTTTCGTTTTTGGGAGAAGAGCCTGACCTAAGAACAGATACAAGGTCGCTTGGGGAGAGTCCGTCAGGTTCCTCCTTTGTTTTAGGGAACAAAACAACTGGGATGCCCTTATCTCTTGCATACTCTGCCCCTCCACAGACTGCCATACAAAAGAAAATAACACACATGAATGCTGCTTTGGGATTCCATTATGCTCTTCCTAAGACATCAGTTCAAAAAATTATTAAATTTATTGAATTAAAAATTTCCATATAAATTTCCACTGTTTTACAGTTCGTAAGGAATTAAAAATTACGACTTTCAAGCCCAAAAAGACGATCAAAATAATAAAATCAGAACCATATAAAGATAAGAGAGAAAACCGCGTTTATTTATGACCAAAACAACGATGTCTCCATGAACTGATCCTCGAAGAGAAGCTTCATGAATGGACCTGAAGTTCGACCCATCACCGGACCGCTAGCTTTTTCCTTCTAACCCCATTTTTCAAATCTTTCCCATGAGAAATAGCATCATTCTCTACATTTTCTACGCCGTTTTTACACTTTAATCTTTGCTTAGACCACACCCTCTGCGGAACAGAGTGACAGGTTCTATTCGAGACCCATTTGCGGGGTTGAGAGAAAGATGTTGAAGAAATAGGCGGTGACGCCACAAAGAATGGCTTTTTGGTGTTTAGGACTGGTGGGATCGTTGGGTTTGAGCAAAACCCAGAAAGCAAGCTCTGGATTTCCATTGAAATACCGGATAAAATAGAGCTCAAAAGAATTTTATTAATTGGAAAAGATAAAATAGGGGAAACAATTGGTGATAATTTTACAGTGTTTTTTTGTGGGTTTTCCGTTAAGCGGCAAAGCTTGAAACAAAAACGGCGGTGGCTGTGGCGTTTAGCCTGGGCAGTGGCGATGGGGCTTGGGCGGTGGCGGTGGGTTTTTCAAGAGTAAACATCTATATGAGATATCTATCTAGCATCAGAACATGACCATTATTGACCAACTAATTGCTTCTATCGTGAAAGTAGATGTTTTAAATTTTCTTTGACTTTAGAAAATTTACTCATAAGGGAAAAAACATGTGTTTTTTTTTTTTTTTTTTTTTCTTAACAAACCAACATTCATTCAAACAAAGAGGAATACAAGGAGAACAGAAAATAAAACAAACAAGCTAACTAAAATTCCAACCGGTCAGATCTCAAAAAACATGAATGAGATCAGAAACAGAAAAGAAAGATGCAAATGCAGCTCGAAAAAACTCTTACCGCAGCGCATATTGGTGATGGATACTACCACAGGAAGTTCGAAAACCCCTATCAAACATCTAAATAGGCTTCCTAAAAACTGTGGAAAAAAAGTTTTCAAAAAGAAACCAAAAAGAAAAGGAAAAAAGATCCACTTCATAGACAAAGAATCTGAAGACCAAACAGATCGGGATAAAAACTAAGCAACAAAGCCAAAGAAAATTACAGAAAGTTACATAAAGTAACATAAAAAAACTTAAAACATAACAGCTGTAACGGAGGGAGGCTTCGGCGGCCACTACACAGTGCGTGGGACCCACACGCCGGAGCGTTAGATCCACACGCAGGAGTGTGTGGACTACGCCCCGGCACGTGGTGGTTGAAAGGAGCCACAAAGGAGTTCGCCGGAGAGCTGGAACGCCGGCGAAGGTGGAGGATAAGCACGTGTTTGACTGGAGCTGATGGAGAGAAGTAGATTGGACTTTGAAAAAGCCACTCTTCAAGCCTACACAGATCCGGCCGGTGGAGCGATGGAGAAGACGTTCCATGGCATGGCGGAAGCGGGGGGAGGCGATCCTTTGTTGCTGCAGTTTTTTGAGGGTCAGGGGTAAATCGTCAAAGACAATAGGTAAATCTAGAAAAAACTCTAGAAGTAAAAAAGTTCTCTTAAGAAGAGAGAAACTCAGAAGAAAGAGATGTTGGATGTTGCAAAAAGAGTGAGGAGGAGGGCAACTAGGAGGCTTTCCCTCCTCCTCAAGCTTGGCCGAAAATGGAGGCTTCAGGAGAGAGAAGGGAGTGTGTAGATATTTTGATACTTTTTGAGAGGGGGGGAAATATATGTCTCATTGACATCTTTTATGTGCAAAAAACCTAAACAAAAAATTAGAAAATATATGATTCATGGACAGTGTTACGTGAATCATTTTGTAAACATGTAATATGTAAGAGATTAATTTTATGATTTATTCTTTATTGATTGAACTTGGTTAAATAAGGATACAATGAAAAGATATAAATACAAACGAAAGTGCTAACTAATGGATAACAATTGAAACTAGCTAAGTCTCTTTAAGTAATTAAACTGCTATTACTCTAAAATATTTATTAAACTACTCTACTCTTGGATAAGGTAGAGACTTGATAACTTTAAATACTACTAGAGCTTTATAAGATATATGCTTGCAAGTAGTCTATCTGCTGTATAATTCTACTCTCATAGCATAAAATAGTGAGAATTAACCGCTCTCTTAGGAATCACTCGTTTAAATAAAGAGGCATGTTAGTTACACAATCATCTTTTAGCCTTTTTTTTTTTTTTTTTTTGTAAATTTAATATCATGTGGATCTCACACATATTCAATAATGGATTCATCCATTCACTATATGGAGATGGGTGAAAGAATAAATTTTATCATTTCTCTTTAAATAAAAAAAAAAAAAAAAAGCGAATAATTCGGCCGTACGACATTTAAATGCAATGTGCTTTGGTAGCGTAGAATTAATATATTTGTACCATAGTAATGTATCAACATGGCGATCTTCTATTACTATATCTGTATTGAAATTACTTCTTTACCCAAATTTGAGTTTTATTATTGTAGTAATACTAGAAGAAAAATGTATGTCTTTTTTATAATTGATGTGGCTTTAGAAATTACCATTTGATCAAAATTCAATAATTACATATCATAAATTTAATAGTAATTTTAAAAATCATGTAAATTTTAGAAAGACATAAATCTTTATTCTAGCATTACTCTTATTATTAAAAAACTAAATAACTTTCACTTTTTGACACTTGGTATTTGGAGAGCCTTTTTTATCAAAGTTAAATTTGAAATAGAATAAAGAATTTATTAAATGACTCTTTTTTGTGAATTTTTTTCAAATTTTTAAAGAAAAGCCAAATTTAAAGGGTTTAATAGGAATGCTCTTATAGAAATCGCAGATTGTTTTCTTATTTTAAATTAAGGCTCCGTTCGTTTCGCCGTAAAATGATTTACGGAAAATGTTTTTCGTATTTTCGAGTATTTAGTGCGACATAAAATAATAGTCAATGGAAAATATTTTATCTTTTACCGAAAATTGTCACAATTCTCGCTCATTGTCAATTTTATATTAGGATTTTATTTTATTTTATTAGAACTTTATTTCCTTTCCTTAATAGGGTTAGATTTGCTTTAATTATTTTCACTAGGATTAGGTTTACTATTACTACTAAGATTAGGTTTACTTTCTCTACAAGTGTTTCTCTTCTATAAATAGACTAGCTTATTATGTAAAACTCAACCAATTGAATTATTATCAAATCAGTGAATTCTCTCTCAAATACTCTGCGTGTTTTATCTTTTACGTAGAAGACGAAGACGCTTCTCCTTACAGAATCAAAGACGCTGCTTTTTTGGTTAGCTACCTTAATCTTCCGCTACATCATTATATTGCACCAATGGCATTTCATTATTAGGGAAAAATATAAAAAAGTCCCACAAACTACCAAACTGTTGCATTTTGGCCACTCCGTTAGTCAAAATCGTCAGTTTGGATTAGGGGTGTCAACCCAGTCCGATTTTTCGGTTTTTTGCCAAAACCGGAACCGGAACTGGGGTACCCCGGTTCTCTGTTTTGGGAAACTGGAACCGGAACCGGTTTTACCCAGTCCGATAACCGGTTTTTGAAAAAAATTATTGTTTGGGGCTTATTTTAGGTATTGGGCCTAAAATAAGCCCATTATTTTTTTCATAAGTTAGCTCATTTAAAAAAAAGCTATTAATCTTTTTGTCTAAATTAAAGATGCTTTATTGTGATTGTTCCAAATAATTAAAAAATAAATCTAAAAAAGCCTAAAAATCCTAAAAAATCAATGTTTTTGCCTATATGAGACTAAGAAATAAAAATTCAAATTTTTTAAAATACCCTAAAAATCATTTTAAATTAGATACATAAAAAAAATATTAAACAATAAAAAGTAAAAACAAGTATGTAAATAAACCAACATGCACAAGAAATAAATACCCCTTACTACAACAATTCAAAACCCAAAAAAATAAAAAATAAAACAAGTATTTAAATAATCTACCAATCAAAAGAAATACACTCACAATAAAAATAGTTCACAAACATATTACAAAGACAATATATATATATTATTTAATAAAATAATACCCGGTTCCGGTTTTCCTGGTTTTTACCTGGTGCCAGAAACCGGGACTAGAACCGGGGTCCCGGTTTTTTTATTTTTTGCAACCGGAACCGGAACCGGGTCCCTGGTTTCCCGGTTTCCCGGTCCCGGTTCCGATTTTTCGGTTATTTTTGACACCCCTAGTTTGGACAGAAAATGCAAAACGACATCGTTTTATTATGGGTAAGTTACTACAATGCCCTTTTATGAAAAAAAAAATTAAAAATTAAAATTAAAACAACAAGCAAAACAGCGCCGTTTTGTCCTCTTCTTCTCTTTCTCTCCCACTCATCTTCCTCCACCGGACCACTGTGCATAAAATCACACCCCAAAATTGCCAAAATACTTCATCAGGTTGCCACACTCTCCCACGACATCCAAATCAACGGGCACCGACCAGCGGTCTCGCCACCGAATCCATAGTATTCAACATCGGCTCAAGCTCGCCAAATCTTGCCACAGGTCACCATCAAGGTCACCAGGCCTCACTCCCTAAGGTTTGTCAAAGGCCATTTTTCTCTTTCTTTTGCAGAAGAATGAAGAAAGGATGCTGGAAGCCAGGCACAGTTGCGCAGATCGGTGCGAACTTGCGGACCAGTGGTCTCGCCAGTGAAACTTCAATCCCGCCAGCAAACCTGCAGTTTCGCCAGCACCCGCGGTCTCAGCTTAAGTTTGCCAAACCTCGCTTCCTAAGGTTCACCAATTCACTTCTCAAGGTTGCCGACCCCACCGCAGGTTTGCCAAGCACTCTCCGGCAGAGACCTGCTGCTTCTGCGATCGCCAATCCACGCCATCGTCAATCTGCGACGTGGTTCTCTCTCCGTGATCGCCAACCGTTTTTTCTCTTCTTCTATTTCCCCTCTCTCACTCTCGCTCACCAGTACCTTAGAACCAGGGTAAGGATTTTGGGGTGTGATTTTGAAACAGAAGAAGCAAGCAAATATGCAGGAGAACAAATGCAGAGGAAATCAGTTTTGTTCTTCTGCATTTTTGGGGTTCTGCACTCAGTTCGTACTTCAGGTTTCTTTCTCTCTATTTGCGGTGAATGTAGAAGAACAAAAATTTCTTTAGTAAATAAGCTAAATACTGTGGATTCAGTAGCGGGACCGCTGGTGGAGGAAGATGAGTGGGAGAGAAAGAGAAGAAGAGGACAAAACGGTGCCGTTTTGCTTGTTGTTTTAATTTTTAATTTTTTTTTTCATAAAAGGGCATTGTAGTAACTTACCCGTAACAAAACGACGTCGTTTGACATTTTTTATCCAAACTGACAGTTTTGACTAACGGAGTGGCCAAAATGCAACAGTTTGATAGTTTTGGGAGCTACTTTATCACTTTTGAAACATTAAGGAGCTAAATCAAAAACGACTAATAGTTTATGGGGCTTTTTTATATTTTTTCCTTATTATTATTCAAAAACTCTTGCTCCTTCCTGACTTTATATGATTAACATGTATGCTTAATTTTAGGATTGGTTTTTTTATTTTGATTATTGTGTTGTGTTGTGAGCATACTTCTGTACTCAGTATTTCTTTAGTGGATCTGGAGTGAGGAATTTTTAGAATCATACGCATTTAGTTTTTTACTCATCTTATTTTGACTGTATCTATTGTAGGTTGCTCCTACAAAATATAGAGGTTCACTAGGAACCTTATGTCAAATTGGCACATGCCTTGGGATTATTGCGTCTCTTTTTCTGGGAATTCCCTCTGACAATGATCCACATTGGTGAGGTTCTTCTCCACTTTGTTTCTGTGAAATTTGTCCATTTGTTATATCTTACCTGCATATGTAGGCATTTTTTGTGTGATAAGAGTAATGAAAATCAATTCGTCTAAAAGTTGCAAGAATTTAAAGGTTTATATCGTGGCTTTGGAAAAGTAGGCCAGGAACTGCTAGGATTTGTAAGACCTTGAACAGATGATTGTTAATCCATATGCCAATGTTATGTTTATCACTTGACGAACACATATCTGAGCTTCGATCTCCCCCTATAAATTGACGTTATCAACATCCTTTTGTTTTCACCGCCAGACATCTTGTTTCCTCTCGCCAAAGAAGCCCTCTCCTTCTCTGTGCAAGTTCTGGTGAGTGATGTGGTGGGTATTTGTCAAAGTTTAAATTTAGTTGTAATGTTCTGCTTCTCCTACTTATATTACTCTTTTTTATCATCGTTGCCAGTTGTGAACTGTGAAGAATATGCCTGGCTTTTATCACTTGCCTTCTTGGCCGATAGAGTTTTGTCGGTCCTTTCGTTGGGTTAAGCTTCGCTTATTCTGTACAATATTAAATGATTTGTCTGTCGTGGATTTTGATAACAGTTCCAACTTGAGTGAAGCTCGCAAGCAGCTAATGGTTGCTTTGTCATCAAAAGTCCCATTTTGCATGAGCAGTGACGATAGGTTCCCTGAAAATGACATGTACGTCTGTGTCGACAAACCGCAAATGTTTGCGCAAGTGGCCGAAGTGATACGGGTGCTTGCGACCCCTTACAAAATGTTAATTGCGGCAGACATTAAAGTCTATTTTTCTGCGATAATTCGAATGCGTGAGCTGATTCATAATACCAGAGGGGACGGAGCTGATCGTGTAGTCTTTTGCACAAAAACTTTTGAGGCTGAGTTTCAGTTGAGATGGTGGACTCCGTGATTATAAATTTGAAGCGTTGTTGAAGAATGAAGATGGTCTACTATGTTATCTTTTTGAAGTTTGTTTCTTTTATGTTACGTAATATTCCTAGCCATTATTATATAATGACCCATGCAGTTCTTGAGTGTGATTACCCTTTGTCCTTCTGCTGTTCTTGCTTTGATTTATTTCGAAAAGTAGAGAGATTGATGAGGAAATTCATGTGCAAAATCAAGTCACGATCGACTTGTTTTTATCACACAACTTTACTTTGGCTCTATTTACGTCTTCCCTTTTCTGGAGTTACATTCCACATGTTTGTGCACAATTTAAAATTGAACCCAGATTGAATATCATGGTGACACTTTAAAAAAAAAAAAAAAAAAAAAAAAGTAATTGCCTGCTTGAGTCTTATATGCGTTTTTTTTTTTTTTTTTTAAAGGTCTCCCGTCAAAAAAAATTGTGAACAAAATAAACTTTTTTTTTTTTTTTTTTTTTTTTTTTTTGGTGTGGACACACCATCATACATGAGGTGAAAAATGAACTGGAACAGTACATAAATTGTAACCTTATTTTAGGATGACATAATGATGAAAAATTAACATCTCGCTCCGCCAACAAAAAAATTTGAGTAGAAATTTACATAAAAAAGTCTTAAAACACGAGTTTGCAAACACCATGATATTTGAGTAAAAGCTACTCTTCATACCCAATTGATTACACTCATTTTATATTGGCCGGCAGGTGTAGCACATTGTAAGTCACTTAAAACACGACACATCAACCAATACGATATGAATGTAATAAATGGGTGCAAAGAAAGCATTACTCATAATATTTATACAAAAATCTTCAAACTCTGCCTGTTGCACATACAACAATGGTCTAACAACATAACAAAACTCAAGTGCAAGGCAATTTAGTCATACATAATGAAACAGAAACCATGTTACTTAAAAATGGTTTTCCTCTTCCTGCGTCTTTTTCTTCCTTTCCCTTTTTCCCCAATAATCGGCTAGGTAGGAGAGTTTTTTTTTTTTTTACTCAATTTTGGGTATAAAAACGTATTCAAGTATGTTAGTATATATATTGAGACTAGGCAAAAGTGATAGAGAAAAAGCTAAACCCTACAAAAAGCAAAAATTTCTAATGTTCTGTTTTGCTACCTGAACTCACTTGGGTTTTCTTTGCTCCGGATGAGAGGAACACTATCTTCCCTCCAAATTATTCACTCTTCACACAATGCTTCTGTCACCTCCACATGTAGCCGATGCTCCTAATTTGATAAAAATAAATAAATAAATAATAAAAATAAAAAATAAAAACAATAAAAATGTCACAAAAAGGAATCACACCCAAGTGGAAAGTTTATGCCCAAGAATCCTGTAATTTTATCATTCAAGAGGGTATTTCTCCTCCTTCCAAAGACACAGGTCTGGGATTCAGACAATCATGGATGGAGGATCGGTGAGCTTAGAGGTTATTCTATCATTTGGCACCAAAAGACATAAAATCATTCAATAGGAACCAGCCAGAACTCGGTGTTACTATTGTCCCAAAGTTAAAACAGTTGACAAATGACTAATGATTCAGGTTTTCTCAACTTTATTGCACAGGAAAAACCTAACACACCCTAAAGAGAGAGAGAGAGAGAGAGAGAGAGAGAGAGAGATGAGGGAAAATTATGATGCGCCCAGCGTTAAAATCACATTACCTCTCGAAGAACTCGTGTTGCCAGCTCCTCTGCAGTGTCGTTAGCAAGCACAGGGACAACACGCGCGTTGAGCAAGGATACGCCCAGTGTCGTAGTGCTCATCAACAAAATGAACGGTTGGACCTGAGTATCTAACCAAGCGCAAATGAACAAAAACATAATAATTGGACTTCTCTTCATATACACTATAATTAATGGAAATAAAAAAGTTGGATAAAAATGGGCAAATCCCTTATGCTTGGTCAGGAAACAATATTTGTTTAGATATATGACATCAAATGCTGCAACCTACCTTGCTCCAGAAGCAATGACTGCCTTATGCACCTTCATACCATAATACCCTTTGCCTCCAAAAGGTGGAATGAGTGACGGATGGATGTTTACTATGGATATGGGATAAGCTCGGATTTGCTTACAAATCTCGCTATGAGGTTACAAAGTCATAAAAATGACTTCAAGTTTCTGCTAACCCTTGTACATTACAATGGAGGAATAGATCTAATTCGTGCAGACTAAATCTAGAACATAGGTATCTCAAATAAAAAAATAAAAAACTAAAAAAAAAAAATTTAACTGTGAGAGATAGACCCCACACCGATCTATTAGTCCTCAACCCGAAAGCTAGGAGAACTAAAAAATAAAAATAAATTAAAAAAACCCACAACCCTAAATCTAGATCTTCACTCCTTAATTTTTTTTTTCTCGAAGGAAAGAGAAGATGAAAGGCTTCTAGAGAGAATGTTATTTATTGTTAAGAGTTGTTTGGTAGCTTAAAAAAAAAAAAATTTAAAAAAAAAAGAGTTGTTTGGTAGGGTTTTGGCACAAATCTACACTTTTGTGCTGTCCATTGTCAAAGGAATCCAATGCCAAACGGAGCAATCAGCTCGTATCGTTTCTTTCACATTTCCGACGACTTTTTTTTGTTTCTTTCTCTTTTCTTTCTTTCGGCTACTTTTTCCATCTCATTTTTCCTTTGTATAACATCAGGCCTTTTATTATTATTATTATTCAAAAGCTCTTTACGGAAACGGGCTCCAGCCTCCATGCTTCTGCTTCCCACTTGACAAACACCAGATCTGAGCTTCTCCCCCTATAAATTGACATTAGCGAAATCCTTTTGTTTTCACCCCCATCTTCCATTTTCTCTTCCCTCTTCTTCCCTCTCACCAAAGGACCGTTCTCCTGCTCTGTGCAGGTTGTGGCGAGTGTTTCAATCTAGTTGTAATGCTGTACTTGTGCTACTTGTACTACTCTTTTTGAATCACCGTGGCCAGTTGTGAAGGATATGGCTTGCTCTCGCTATGCGCCTGGTTCGGAGATAGAGAATTCTCGGTGCTTTCGTTGGGTTAAGTTTAGCTCATTCGTTACTGTATTACATGATTTATGTATCGTAAATTTTGATGACAGTTTCACCGTGTCTGCAGCTCGCACAAGGCTAATTGATGCTTTGTCAATGGCGTCCCCTTTTCTGTGGACACTAGGTTTCCTGAAGATGTCAAGTACGTCTGTGTCGACAAACCGCCGTTGTTTGTGCAATTGGTTGAAGTTATACGAGTGCTTGCAACCCCTTACAAACTGTTAACTGAGGCAGCCATTAAAGATTATTTTTCTGCGATTGTTCTCATGCGTGAGATGATTCATAATACCAAAGTGGACAGAGATCGTATTGTTTTTTGTAGAAAAACTTTTGAGGCTGAGTTTCACTTGTTTTGGGAGTCGGCTTTTCGTCACCCTACGGAATGAAGGCACCTACAAGGGTCACGACCGAGTGTGATACTCTTTTGCCCTTTTGCTGTTCTTGCTTTGATTTATTTCGAAAAGTAGAGTGATTGGGAAATTCATTCATCTACCAAATATAGTCACAAAACTTCCCTTTGGCTCTTAATTCGTCCTTTTTCTGATGTTACATTTCCTCCTGTTATATTTTATCATGTAATTTTTATTAAATTTCAACTGTTATTTTAAAAACGATAAATAGACTACTTAAAAAATTCTGAAGGATATGATCTTGATCATTGTATTGTTTTTTTTTTTATACATCCCAATATTTGAATCTAAGCCTTAAACTGTAAAATAACAAAATCAATGGTTCTCCTTAGGGCTGAGCGTCAATCAGTAATGTTGGTGTCAATAGAAAAATTTTTGTTTCGCCAAAATGTCAATAAAGTCGAAAATTTCACCAACTTATTGCGGTCGGTAATGTCGGTGACTTTGCTCAACCCTAATTCTCCTTCAAGTTAAATGTAAAAACCAGAGAATTAACTTAGAAAACGTTAAAGTTAGCATAATGATTAACTGTATAAAATTTTAAGGATGCACTTCATATTCTTTTTAGGAAACAAACTTTATGGTCACAAAACAAATTGCAAAAAAAATAAACTTTATTTTTTTAGTTGGTGTGGTCACCATCATTCATAAGATGAAAAATTAACTGGAGAAGTACATAAATTGTAACCTTATTTTATGATGACATAATGACAAATTAACATCTTCACGTGTATTGTTTTCTCTCCTTTATCACTAAAATGCAGTCTCGACTATTCCCAATAGGCCAACAACATTTGGGTAGAAATTTACTTAAAAAGTACTCAGACACGAGTTTGCAAACACTATGATATTTGAGTAAATGTTACTATTCACACTCATTTATAGCACTCATATCATACCGGTTAGCATAGCACATTGTAAGCCATTTAAAACATGACCTGTCAGCCAACGCGATATGAGTGTAATAAATTGGTGCGAAGATGAACATTACTCATGATATTTATACAACCATCCTCTTCAAAGAGGAGATGACCCAAAAAAGAAAAATCAAAGTTTGAACTCAGATGTCGGTCATAAAACTCCGCCTGTTGCACATACAACAATGGTCTAACAACATAACAAAACTCAAGTGCAAGGCAATTCAGTCATACATAATGGAACAGAAACCATGTTACTTAAAATGGTTACCCTCTTCCTTCTTCTTTTTCTTCCTTTCCCTTTTTCCCCCTTAATCGGCTGGGAAGGAGTTTTTTTTCTTCTCAATTCCGGGTATAGAAATGTATTCAAGTATGTTAGCATATACATTGAGACTTGGCAAAAGTGATAGAGAAAAACCTAAACCCTAACAAAAAGTAGAAATTGCTGATGTTTGGTTCTGCTACTTGAACTCACTTGGGTTTTCTTTGCTCCGGATGAGATCAGGAACACTATCTTCCCTCCAAATTATCCGCTCTTCACACAATGCTTTTGCCACCTCCACATATAGCCCATGCTCCTAAATTGAAAAAAATAAACAATAAAGATGTCACAAAAAGGAATCCGACCCAATAAAGATGTCACAAAATCATTTAATAGGAACCAGCCAGAACTTGGTGTTACTATTGTCCCAAAGTTAAAACTGTTGACAAATGACTAATGATTCAGGTTTTCTCAACTTTATTGCATAGGAAAAACCTAAGACGCCCTCAAGAGAGAGAGAGAGATAGATGAGGAAAAATTATGATACGCCTAGAGTTAAAATCACATTACCTCTCGAAGAACTCGTGTTGCCAGCTCCTCTGCAGTGTCATTAGCAAGCACAGGGACAACACGTTGAGCAAGGATACGCCCAGTGTCGTAGTGCTCATCAACAAAATGAACTGTTGGACCTGAGTATCTAACCAAGCACAAATGAACAAAACCATAATATTTGGACTTCTCTTCATATACACTATAATTAATGGAAATAAAAAAGTTGGATAAAAATGGGCAAATCCCTTATGCTTGGTCAGGAGACAATATTTGTTTAGATATATGACATCAAATGCTGCAACCTACCTTGCTCCAGAAGCAATGACTGCCTTATGCACCTTCATACCATAATACCCTTTGCCTCCAAAAGCTGGAATGAGTGATGGATGGATGTTTACTATGGATCTGGGATAAGCTCGGATTAGCTCCACCGGTATAAGTTTTAGGTATCCCGCTAGGAGTATAAAGTCAACCTCAAATCTCCTGAATATGATAACACGACAAATGTTAATATATTTTTGTACCATTTCAACACAACAATCTTTCCTTTTGTTTCACATATTTCCTTGGCTTATGAAATTAAAGAAATCACTTCCAAGAATCAGGCATCTTTTAACTACAAGTATTAAAGAAGAAGGATATCACAGCCATCTTATATAGACTGTTCTTTCCTGATGTGATTTTGATACATTTTTCTTTTGACCTTTGCATATTTAAACCACTAGCACAAAAACCGGACTTAAGGCTCTATATATTCCAGCTTAAAATATTTTCCAGAATTTTTTTTTTCCATATTTTCCTGTATTTGGTCCATGAAAAGTTGTACCCAAAGAGACAGAGAAAGTCCAAACTTCAGTTTCACTGTAGCAAAGTCCAAATTAATTCACCAATTCTGACCTTGATCAGCTGCCTTCTCAACTTGTGGGCTTTGGGGTTTTTGATTTTTATGAATTTCAACGTACAGAATTTTGGGGCAACCAAATAATTTCCTGGAAACTGCTTACGATATGAGTGGATCTCATCAAGTACTTGACAGGGGTTACATAAAGGAACAATTCTTCTAAGTAACAGGCAGAAGCTACAAGTCCTCTAGGATTAAGCCTAAATGAGATCAGCCACCCCAAGAAAACACAATTTAGATGGGTAAGATCAAGCTATATAGTGGCAGCACAAAAAAGGATGCACAGTTGACAAGTTACATTAAGAATTCAAAATCCATGGCATGCATCTCAAGGATTGGCTACAAGGAACATCTTTGTTAATGGTTGATCTAACAGACTTCCTTCACATAACAAAAATTAGACTAAATTGTATTCTCCTTTATTGAATAGTTTATCCACTGCCTGTGGCAGAGAATGTAAGAGATTGTATAGCAATAATTAATCTAATTTGGGTTTCTTCATACAAACTTCTTGCTGAGCAAAAATCAAGAACCTTCTTACTAGTGAATCTACCAGGAATAAATGAAAAAAAAAAAAAAAAGACAGCCCGACATAAATATTTCATTTTTGGGAGAAGGGCCTTACCTAAGAACAGATACAAGGTCGCTTGGGGAGAGTCCGTCAGGTTCCTCCTTTGTTTTAGGGAACAAAACAACTGGGATGCCCTCATCTCTTGCATACTCTGCCCTCCACAGCCTGCCATACAAAGGAAAATAACACACATGAATGCTGCTTTGGGATTCCATTATGCTCTTCCTTAGACAGCAGTTCAAAAAATTATTAACTTTATTGAATTACAGAAAATTTCCACTATTTTACAGTTCGTAAGCAATTAAAAATAACGACTTTCAAGCCCAAAAAGACGATCAAAATAATAAAATCAGAACCATATAAAGATAAGAGAGAAAACCGCGTTTATTTGTGACCAAAACAACGATGTCTCCATGAACTGATCCACGAAGAGAAGCTTCATGAATGAACCTGAAGTTCGACCCACCACCGGAGACGAAAACCGCTAGCTTTTTCCTTCTAACCCCATTTTTCAAATATTTCCCTTGAGAAATAGCATCATTCTCTACATTTTCTACACCGTTTTTACATTTCAATATCTGCTTAGACCACACCCTTTGCGGAACAGAATGACAGGTTCTATACGAGACCCATTTGCGGGGTTGAGAGAAAGAAGTTGAAGAAATAGGCGGTGACGCCACAAAGAATGGCTTTTTGGTGTTTAGGACTGGTGGGATCGTTGGGTTTGAGCAAAACCCAGAAAGCAAGCTCTGGATTTCCATTGAAATACCGATAAAATAGAGCTCAAAAGAGTTTTATTAATTGGAAAAGATAAAATAGGGAAAATAATTGGTGATAATTTGACAGTGTTTTTTTGTGGGTTTTCTGTTCAACAGCAAAGCTTGAAACAAAAACGGCGGTGGCTGTGGCGTTTAGCCTGGGCGGTGGCGGTGGCGGTGGCGGTGGCGGTGGGTTTTTATACTGATTTATCTATCTAGCATCAGAAAATGACCATTGACCAACTAATTGCTTCTATCGTGAAAGTAGAATTTCTTTTGAGTTCAGAAATTTTACTCATAAAAATGGAAAAATATGTCTCATTGACATCTTTTATGTGCAAAAAACCTAAACAAAAAATTAGAAAATATATGATTCATGGACAGTGTTACGTGAACACGTAATATTTAAATTATTTAAATTGAATAGAATTTAGGTTATGAGAACTTAAA
Source organism: Corylus avellana (assembly GCF_965113065.1). Classification (NCBI taxonomy): domain Eukaryota; kingdom Viridiplantae; phylum Streptophyta; class Magnoliopsida; order Fagales; family Betulaceae; genus Corylus; species Corylus avellana. Next base: position 20,856,380 of record NC_142490.1, on the reverse strand, counting down.
CCTTATATTCTGATTAATTTTATGACTTGTTCTTTATTGATTGAACGTCCTTAAATAAGGATATAATGAAAAGATAAAAATACAAATCACTAGATCGAACAATCTTGACCCTCCAAAAATGAATGGTCATGATTAGATTGTTTCGAGATCCGATGCTAAGTGCGTCATCAAGGTGCCACTAGCGCCCTACGGCTCACACCACGCGCATGTGCGTGTGTGTTCGGTATTTCGCACCGTACTATAACATGCACTAGGGTGTACCCTAGCATAGCTTATTTAATAGCTTTGTTGTTTCTTATAAATGCCAACAAAATCTTCACACTTTTAAATGTGAAACAATTTTCATTCAATGCTCTTTAAAGTCTTTTATTTAAAACATTCTCAAGACACAAAATAATATAAACTGCTAAGTCTCCTTAAGTAATTAAACTACTATTACTCTAAGATATTTATTAAACTACTCTACTCTAGGATAAGGTAAAGACTTGATAACTTCAAAGTTCAAATACTTCAAGAGCTTTATAAAATACATACTTGCAAGTAGTCTCTCTCGGATCCGGCTTACATGTTGTTATTAAAATAACAGCATGTATGCTGTAATTGAATCAACGGTCAAGATTTAATTTTAAAGTTGACTTACTTTTATAAGCATTTAATAAGAGAGAGAAAATGAAAAAGAGATTTTGAAAAATTCAATCTTGACCATTAATTTAACTACAGCATATATGCTGTCATTTTAATAACAGCATGTAAGCCAAATCCGTCTCTCTGTTTTATAATTCTACTCTCATAACAACTCTCTTAGGAATCACTTCTTTAAATAAAGAGACATGTTACACAATCATTTTTAGGCTTTTTTTTTTCTTTTTTTTTTTGGTAAATTTAATTTCACTCCAGCCGCTGCCCCAAATCCAAACGCAGAGTTTGATCGAGAATCATGGTGTTCATCACACTCCCAACCCACAAAACCCTAACCCTAACCCTAGACCCATCCACCACCACCCTCCACTCCCTCAAGCTCTCCATCCACCACCACACCCACCTCCTCCACCGCCTCTTCCTCTCCCACTCCAACCCTCTACCCCCTCAACACGACGCCGTCCTCCTCTCCCGCCTTAACGTCACCCCGCTCTCCACCCTCACCCTCCACGTCCCTCTCCTCGGTGGATCCCAGCCGCCCAAGGTCGAGTTCCTCAACTCCAAGCCCCCTCCCAACTATGTCGCTGGTCTCGGCCGTGGCGCCACGGGCTTCACCACCCGATCCGATATTGGACCCGCCCGCGCTGCCCCGGACCTCCCCGACCGATCCGCCGCCACCGTCGGCGGGCCTCCCGGGCAGGGCCGGGGCCGCGGGAAGCCCGACGAGGACGACGACGCCGAAGACAAGTGGTATGACGAGAACCAGAAATTCGACGAGTTCGAAGGAAACGATGTCGGTCTCTTTGCCTCCACCGAGTACGACGAGGACGACAAGGAGGCCGACGCCGTTTGGGAGGCCATCGACAAGCGCATGGACTCTCGCCGAAAGGACCGGAGGGAAGCCAGGTTGAAGGAGGAGATCGAGAAGTACCGAGCTTCAAACCCGAAGATCACCGAGCAGTTTGCCGATCTCAAGAGGAAGCTGTACACTGTATCGGCGCAGGAGTGGGAGAGCATCCCCGAAATCGGAGACTACTCACTCCGGAACAAGAAGAAGCGATTCAAGAGCTTCGTCCCGGTGCCAGACACTCTTTTGGAAAAAGCTCGGCAGGAGAAAGAGCACGTCACCGCATTGGACCCGAAGAGCCGTTCTGCCAGCGGCACCGAGACGCCCTGGTCGCAAACTCCGGTCACGGATTTGACCGCCGTCGGCGAAGGAAGAGGCACAGTGCTGTCGTTGAAACTCGATCGGTTGTCAGATTCGGTGTCAGGACAAACCGTCGTGGATCCGAAAGGCTATCTCACCGATTTGAAGAGCATGAAGATCACGAGCGACGCCGAGATTTCGTACACCAAGAAGGTTCGATTGTTACTCAAGAGCGTGACGCAGACGAATCCGAAGCACCCACCGGGGTGGATTGCAGCGGCAAGGCTGGAGGAGGTAGCTGGGAAGATTGCGGCTGCGAGGCAGCTGATGCAGAAGGGCTGTGAGTGCCCGAATAGCGAGGACGTGTGGCTGGAGGCCTGTAGGCTGGCGACCCCCGACGAGGCTAAGGCGGTCATTGCCAGAGGGGTGAAAATGATACCGAATTCGGTCAAGCTCTGGCTGCAAGCGGCAAAATTGGAACATGACGATGTGAACAAGAAGAGCAAGGTGTTGAGGAAAGGTTTGGAGCGCATACCAGACTCCGTTCGGCTCTGGAAGGCAGTGGTTGAGCTTGCGAACGAGGAGGACGCGAGGTTGTTGCTTCACAGGGCTGTGGAGTGTTGCCCCTTGCATGTGGAGTTGTGGTTGGCATTGGCAAGATTGGAGACGTATGAGAGTGCGAGGAAGGTGTTGAATAGGGCGAGAGAGAGGCTGACAAAGGAGCCTGCGATTTGGATAACAGCGGCGAAGTTGGAGGAGGCCAATGGGAATACGGGGATGGTGAGGAAGATCATAGAAAGAGGTATAAGGGCGTTGCAGAGAGAGGGGTTGGAGATTGATAGGGAGGCTTGGATGAAGGAGGCCGAGGCTGCGGAGTGTGCCGGGTCCGTGGCGACTTGCCGGGCTATTATTGGGAATACAATTGGGATTGGAGTGGAGGAGGAGGATAGGAAGAGGACATGGGTGGCAGATGCGGAGGAGTGTAAGAAACGGGGGTCCATTGAGACGGCTAGAGCTATATATGCTCATGCATTAAGTGTGTTCTTGACCAAGAAGAGCATTTGGCTCAAAGCTGCGCAGCTTGAGAAGAGCCATGGGACTAGGGAGTCCCTTGATGCTTTGCTTCGTAAGGCAGTTACTTACCGGCCACAGGCCGAGGTTTTGTGGCTTATGGGTGCCAAGGAGAAGTGGCTTGCTGGGGATGTGCCTGCTGCACGAGCAATCCTGCAGGAAGCTTATGCTGCGATTCCCAATTCGGAGGAGATTTGGCTTGCGGCTTTTAAGCTTGAGTTTGAGAATCATGAGCCTGAGAGAGCTAGAATGCTTCTTGCTAAGGCCCGAGAGCTAGGAGGGACGGAGAGAGTCTGGATGAAATTGGCCATTGTGGAGAGAGAGTTGGGGAATACTGAAGAAGAGAGGAGGTTGTTGGACGAAGGGTTGAAACGCTTCCCTTCGTTCTTCAAGTTGTGGCTGATGCTTGGACAGCTGGAGGAGAGGCTTGGTCACTTGGAGAAAGCTAAGGAAGCTTACGAGTTGGGTCTGAAGCACTGCTCTAGTTGTATACACCTTTGGCTTTCTCTTGCTAATCTGGAGGAAAAGATGAATGGGCTGAGTAAAGCTCGAGCATTCCTCACCATGGCCAGGAAGAAGAATCCCCAGAACCCTGAACTCTGGCTCGTGGCAGTTCGAGCTGAAATGAGGCATGGCAATAAGAAGGAAGCTGATATATTGATGGCGAAGGCATTGCAGGAAAGTCCCAATAGTGGTATTCTGTGGGCGGCTTCGATTGAGATGGTCCCCCGGCCCCAACGTAAATCCAAGAGTATGGATGCTCTCAAGAAATGTGATCATGATCCCCATGTCATTGCTGCTGTAGCCAAGCTGTTCTGGCATGACAGGAAGGTGGATAAAGCTAGGACTTGGCTCAACAGGGCAGTGACGCTTGCGCCAGATTTTGGTGATTTCTGGGCATTATACTACAAATTTGAACTTCAGCATGGGAGTGAGGAGAACCAGAAGGATGTGCTAAAGAGATGCATTGCTGCAGAACCTAAACATGGTGAGAAATGGCAAGCAATTTCGAAGGCTTTGGAGAATTCACACCAACCAACTGAAGCCATCCTGAAGAAAGTAGTTGTTGCACTTGGGAAGGAAGAGAGTGCAGCTGAGAATAGCAAACACTAGTTGTCAGTAAGCCCAAAAAGTTTGACATAGCAACCAACACTACGACATTGATCAAACCCGGCACAGATGGGAAACAAACCATGAAATGCTGAGATGAGCTTGGCCTGGCTATTTGATAGCCGGCTACAATGATTTATTTGTAATTAATTCACTGATTCTTTCAAGATTTGAAAAGTCAATCATTCATATATTTCAATGTTGTCTTTTAAATTCTTATTCGGATTCAAAAAAATTGATTACTATTTCTTTCAAAATTAAATAAAATAATTTTATTTTTTAAGTCACATTAATCATATTTTATTATTATTTAAATAAAAATTTATTATGAAACTTTTTTTTCTTTTTTCACTTTCTAATTTAAAACATTTTCATTATTTTTCTCAAGTCAGTTAAATTTGCTACAATTTTAATCCAAAGATATTTGTAGCCTTGCAATCTTCTCTTCTTTTTGTGTAGTATTTATACAGAGATAGACTTGGACTGTAAAAAAATAAAAATAAAATAAAATAATGTGGATCTCAAACATATTCATTCATTATATGAAAATGGTTAAAAGGAGATGGTTGAAAGAATGAATTTTATTATTTCTCTTTAAATAAAATAAAAGAGAATAATTCGGTTGTACGGCATTTAAATGCAATGTGCTTCGGTAGCGTAGAATTAATATACTTGGTACTGTAGAAATGTATCAACATGGCAATCTTCTATTGCAGTATCTGTATTGAAATTACTTATTTACCCAAATTTGAGTTATTGTAGTAATACTAGAAGAAAAATGCATGTCTTTTTTATAATTGATGTGACTTTAGAAATTATCATTGGATCAAAATTTAATAATCATGTATCTGTGTTTCACGTTATTAAATGAGGAAGATATTCTCAATAATCTCAAAGCTGAAATTATGCCCAAGAATATATAAGCCATTTTCAATTTTTCAGCAGTAAGATGTAAACTATCTAATTAAAAAACACTTTTTTTTTTTTTTAACCTATTATTTGTTCAATACAACGTCTAACTCATTTAATTTATCCATTATCTACTCTACTTTCATTTAAATTTTTATTTTTTTTATTTCTAATCTGACTTTTTGGAAAGGGAGAAAAAAGAGAGAATAAAGAAAGAAAATATTAAAAAAAAAAAAAAAAAAGAGAGAATAAAGAAAGAAAATATTAAAAAAAAAAAAAAAAAAGAGAGAATAACTTGTATAATGATGTTGAACAAATTTAGCCTTTTATGATCTTCAATAAATAAATAAATACATCAACAACAACAAAAAATTAAGGGAAAAATATAAATTCAATCCTTATGGTTTACTTGATTTGCAATTAACTCCTTGTGGTATCAAAATGAACTCAAAGGTCTCTTAGGTATGCCAAAAAAATAATTTAGTCCCTACAGTCAAATTTTGTTCACTGACTTAACAAATTCTAATAGCGTAAAACATTAGAACCAATATAATTGTGATATTTATCCTATTTAAGTCAGTGTCATACTAAGAAAATCTGTTAAATTAGTAGACAGAATTTGATTGTAGACACTAAATTATATTTTTGGCATACTTCAGGGACCTTTGAATTCATTTTGATACCACATGGAGTTAATTGTAAATCAGGTAAACTACATCGACTAATTTTACATTTTTTCCAAAAATAATAATAATAATAATAATAATAACACTAAAATATTTTTTTTTCCAAAAATTTAAATTTTGTTTTTGGGAGGCCTTTTTACGTACCTTTTGTTTTTAGTGCAGATAAAAATCTATAGGACAGGTAGGTGAAAATCCAAGGCCGACATAAATATCTCTCTTGATAATCATATCTGCTCATTATTATTTGGAGAAAGAGGACAAGTGGAGGGACTCACGTCCATCACGTGCATAGTAAATCGGAGAGAGGTTGAACTTACCGGTGGAAGAGTGGAGGCGGTGAGTTCAACCTCTCATTGAATATTATTATTGTAGTGATGCTAGAAGAAAAATACATGTGTTTTTAAAATTAATTTGACTTTAAAAATTATTATTGGATTAAAATTTAATAATTATATATCACAAATTTAATAGTAATTTTAAAAGCCACATTAATTATAAAAAGACATAAATCTTTCTTCTAGCATTACTCTTATTATTGAGGGAAATTAACTTTGAGGGGTTAAACATGTAGCTTTGGTCTTATATTTAAATATTGACTTTATAATCTATGATGTCGGTGTCGTCAGCAACCACCAAGGGAAACAATTAAGTGCTTCTTCGAACGAGCGAATGCTAGGCTTACAAAATATTTTATATGATGTCCGTGCGGTTTATAGTCTATCACATTGTGCCAAGTAGCTAGTACTTGTCCAAACAAATGCTAGGCTTACAAAATATCTTACAAAAAAAAAAAAAAAAAAATCTTACAAAATAATGTAGTATAACATGATTAAGAAGGAGATGAATTCAAATTTTGATAAATTCAATTATAGTGTGTCACGTCACTTTGTAAACAAAAAAATAAATTATAAAATATTTTGTAAGCCTAAATACTTTGTAACATTATAAAATATGGCTTGAGAAATTGATATTTAATGCTTATGTCGAAGCAGAATTTTTTATAAGTAATTTTGTAAGTCGATGCTTAATTACTTTATGGTTTCGCGACCAACTAAAAATGCCAGTGAACTCATCTTCAAGGTATACATAACCAAATTCATACATTAAGGGAAGCATTTGAAATTGCCTAACGATATATATAAATAAATAAAGAGAGACTTGGATGTTATTTTCAGTGCATAATCTTTCAATAGGAATAATCAGTATATACCAATGTTAAGATTGAGATTGAAATCAAAGACACTAATATGTTTATAAATAATGTGAATTGAAGTTCAATCATGAACATAATTTGAATGGAAACTTAGAATAAGATGGTATTTGTAAAATAAAACACATTATCCCAGCATGCTATAATCTCATGGATTCTAGGCCACGTCCACATCTTAAGGATCTTTCGTATTAAGAGTTAATAGACTTTTGTTGTCCCGATGAAAAACAAGTTTATCGTTTTCATTTTGACAATGCTTCTTGGCATATCAAAAGAGAAGAAATTCGTGAAATGCACAAATATTACAGAGAACCAATGTCTGAAACCAAGGTTATAAGAAATCAAATTCTTTTATTATTATTGTTATTATTTTGTCTTGTCTTGAGGTTGAGTTCATCGATCTGGCAGGTGAAGCCCACCCAATCAAATTCTTTTATTATTATTTTGTCTTGTCTTTGTTATTTTTATTTATTCTAATGTTTTCTTTTTCTAGAGAAAAGAAGCAATATATGTGACAATGTTGTTGAGCGCATCGATCCTGTAGATGAAGCCCACCACCAACTTGAGTGCAATAGAGGCAAGAATGATTTTGTCCTGCCCAAAACAATGCCATTTAGTAAACACCAAAAAGAAAGATTGAAGATTGTGAAATGATTGTGCTTTCTATGAATATCAATTAATTAAGATTGCAAAACTAAAACTAAATAGCGCAAGCAAATGACATCAATTACCATACAAAATAAATATAGATGATAAATCAAGGTGAAAGCCTCAAATTTCATTAGAACTAAATCAACATGTCGTTGTCTATGTAGCAAAATATTATAAAATACTAAAAAGAAAATTCAATAAAAAATATCTTAAGTCAAAACAAATGGAGCCTAAATGAGCAAATATGATCTTAATGACAGAAGCACCATGTCTTCGTTGACAATCAAAAGTAGCAAAATATATTTAGAAGGAGAGAAGGATTAAGAGAAGAATAAAAAAAAATACCTTGACATGCAAGCAACTGTTTTCCTTTGAGACAGACAGTTGAGGGTTTTGAAGGAGCAAATCCTTCCATCTGCATCCAACCTGCCACCATGGAACTTTAGATGGTAGCATTTATCAAATCCTTGCTAGAGCGGAAGGTATGGGATGTGATTTTATACGAGATGACAATAACTTTAACCCACTATTTAAAGAATAATCACAAAGAAACCATTTGGGCATGGAAATGACCTAAAAGTGCTTAGGGGAGAAAAAATTTAGGGCAGGCAAAATGGGTTCATGTGTCGGATTCGTGTTATCCCACATCAACTTGTTTATGCCAATCCGAACACGACACGTTTATTAAACGGGTAATCCGTTTATGAGATGAATCTATTTAAATTAAACTCTAACCCTAAAATTACGTGTCGAGTTCACGAGTCACAAGTTAAATTGTCAACTATAAATTAAGTTAAACTTAAAATTTACTTAAAAAATAAATAAATTGTATAAACGTATTCACCTGCGAACTCGGTTAACTCGCCAACCCGTTTACTCTCAAACCACTTATTGCGTTTGTGTCGAGTTCGCTAATTAAAGTGCCAACCTTAGAGAAAACCCATTTGGTGTTTTATACCTATCCCATATAAAACTGCCCAATAGTAAATGACAAATATTTTAGGAAAAATTACACTTTAACCCCCTAAAGTTTGGAGCGATTTTCAATTCGACCACCAATGTTTCAATTTTTGCAATGCACCCCCCAAACTTGCAATTTTTTTTCAATTTGACCAATGTCATCCCAAAATTTTCATATTGCCCCTAATTTTTTATTTTTTATTTAAAAAAAAAAAATTGTGAGGTGCAGAAATGGCCAGATAGCCAAAGGGATGGCCGTAAATATTTTTTTTTTTTTATAAAAAATAAAAAAATAAATTATGAGCAATATGGAAATTTCGGGATGACATTGGTCGAATTGAAAAAAATTTGCAAGTTTGGGAGGGTGCATTGCAAAAATTGAAACATTAGAAGTCAAATTGAAAATCGCCCCAAACTTTAGGGGGGTAAAGTGCATTTTTTTCAAGATTTTAGTCCAAATTGAATAGAGGTCGGTATCTTTGTGGGCATGTTAGGCAAAAGGTCATTAGTGGCCCAGAATTATTTCTTAAAAATTTCAAATTTTTAATATTTTTATTTTTTATGCTACATCAATTATTTTTTATTATTATTTAAATTTTTTTTAAAAAAAAAATTCACTTTTTCATATTAGATATTTTTATTTTTTATATATCAATTAATTTCTTCTAAAAGACCAGGGACAGATTTTAGTTCGGAGAAAAAGTTGTCGTTTAGATTGCGAGAATCAAAAGCGTGCAAGAATGAGTTGATTAGGTGAGGCAAGAATGATTTCGTTCTAATCACTTCTGATTACAATGGAATCACTCTGTCTTACCTTATCACAATTATTCCTCCTCAGTCCTCCCGACAACCTCAAGGTTATGTTGTAAGAGGTAAATGATTAAAAAAAAAAACCAATTAACAGTTTTTGATTTAATCTTCCATTGTTATGATCTTCTTTTTATGCTGTTGTTGAGGTGTGGTAGATTCCTATAAACTCTTTCAAATGGTTATTTTTAATTATATTAATTTTCGTATAGATAATTTTTTTTTTTTTTTTTTTTGTTCGTATGGATAATTGTTAATTAGGGGTGTAAACGAGCCGAGCTTGAGCGAGCTTCCCTTGTTCAGGCTTGGCTCGTTTAAATTTTATTCGAGCTCAAGGGCGAGCCAAAAAAATCGAGCTTGAGCTAAGAATAAGTCGAGCCGAGCCTGGCTCTTATATTTAATGTTTTTGTTTTAAAAAAAAATAAAATTTAACTTCAAGTACTCTTAAACGGCTTAAGAAGTTAGTTTGCATATGAGTATTTGCTTAACCTGGCTAGTCGAGTATGGAGCCTGAGTCAATACAGCAAGGCATATGATTTCAAAAAGAGAGGATATGCATCTTTTTATAAATAAGCAAACTTAGAGATTAATGTTTTCTTAACAATGTGAGACAAGTTAACAGGTTGCATTTAGACTGCATTGAGACAACGCCCCCTACAAAAAACTATTTTTTCAACGTCTCTCTCTCAATCTCCCTCATCAGTCACAGCGCATCTTCCACCTGAACTTTCATTTCTCACTCTCTCACTCTCGCTCATCAAACAGGTAGTGATAGTTTTTGGGTCTGTATGATTCTTCAATAGTTTATACCTTTTGCAATCTCCCTTAATAGTTTATGCTTGATTATTCTTCCTTTCGTTTGGGTCTGCTCTAATTGAATCGAGGTCTTTTTAATGATTGCTCTCTCTCTCTTTGATCACGAAGGGTTTAGAATTTTTCATTCTCTAACGCTTAAATATAAATGCAATTTTAAGATTTAAATAATTATGAGATTTATAATTAATTATGTATTACTTAGTTTATATATATATATATATATATATATATATATACACACACACACGAGCTTATACAAGCTTGCTCACGAGCCTAGCCGAGTCGAGCCGAGCTTGCTTCGTTTAATATTCGAGCTAAGATTTGTGTTCATGAAGTACTTCATTTAATATTCGAGTCGAGCACGAGCCGAACCCGAGCTTGCTCGCGAGACGCTTTGCTCACTTAACAGCCCTATTCTTAATGTGTGGAAGACTTAGCAGGAGTTGGGAAATGCATGACACATATAGTCGGTGCATACTTCTCAAAGCTTGTCAAAAAATTATCTAGTTATTTATGCCCTATAATCTCATAAATTTGAGACGTTAAAGGAGTTGGGAGGTTTTCTCATTTTTTTTTTTTTTTCTTAATAGTGATTGCTAATAAATTTATTGGTAATTTTAAAAATCACATTTATCTTTAGAGAGATTTAAAAGAAAAAAAAAGATTGGTGTTAATAATTTGTCTATATTTCTCCTATATTCTCCTTCAAATTTATTAGATCAATTATTAAATTTGTAGGGTCTACTATTGACTTATGTGGAGTTTATATAAGTTCACGAATCTAATAACCAATTTGTATAATGAGATAGAAAAACATATAAAAAAAATATTGATACCAATTATTTCTCTACAATACGAATAACATAAAATAATTTTTTTTTTTTTAAAAAGAATATTTAAATGGCATAAATAAATAATAGATAATTTTAAAAGTCATTAGCTTAAATAGATAAATTAACTTTTAATTTGCTATTTTATATACAAATATGACTCATTGGGTTGTTAAGCACCAAGCATATTGTAGAGCGTTTTTGCTTAGAGTCTGTTTGGGATTGCGTTTGAATGGCCTAAAAGTACTTTAAACACTCAAAGAGTCCGTTTGAATAAAAAAGTATTTGTTTGGTAAAAAAATTAAAAGCGCTTTTAATGCTCCAAAAAAACTTCAAAATGGCCAAAAAGCATTTTAGGCAACAGCTTAAAAATGAAGTTTTTGTTCAAAAGCTCTTTTTTTACTTAAAAACTCTATTTCTTAAACGTAATCTCAAACATGCTCTTAACGTTGTTTTGCTATATATTATAATTGCTTTATTCTTCTAAAAATTAAAAAAAAAAAAAAAAAAAAAAAAAAAAAGCACCAAGCATACTAAATTGACCCATTTCCAATGGGATCCAAATTTCGTTGCATTTGGTCACGACAAGAGTTACAATGGGCCGGCCACAATCCATATGAAAGAATAAGGCACAGTTTCATTAGAGATCTCTACAAGAAAATAATTATTCTTTTAAAAAAAACGTTTTGTTAAATAAAGCATCTTCCTAGACCTTTACACGTGGCATTATTTTATTATTTTTGACTTGTAAAATAGCCATTGAAAGAGGTGTCGTTATTAAGCCTAGGTAAAGTTTCTTTATTTTTTGACAATGATGAGAAAACCTAGTTGATACTTGTCGTGCAATTCTAAATATCTACCTTTCATTTTATTTTTATATTATTAGGTTAATGTGGTAATATTCATCAACTTTTAATTCTTTAAATAATGATGACTAATTCAAAGGCTAATGAGCACCGTTGCATTAGTTAAGTGACATGAAAGTGATATAAGAGATGAGAATGAAATGTTACTTTTATTTAACAAATAATAAAAGCTCAAGAGAAATAATATTTAATAGATTGTTAAACTTGAACAACTCTCATCTAACTAGGATGATGTGACCGTGAATTTCATTTGGTATTATATTCTAATATGTCCATTTTTTTAGTAAAGGGCACAAAAAACTTAATTTGTATTTTATATATATATGCTCAATGCATTCGGTGTCTCTCCTTCAATCGCCTCCTTTTGGAGGGTGTTGGTATTTCAAAGCTAATAAGCTCATTGATTTGCTTCAAACACCACTTTAATAGTGTCATTTCTTGGTATGTTAACCAAAATCCAAAGGACCGAACCATTTTTTGGCCCATTTCTTATTTGTTTGTATTTTTTTGCATTGTATTTGCTGTTTCGGGTTTATTGTTAGAGAGCTCAACTATTTTTCGGTTTTTTTTTTTTTTTTTTTTTTTTATATTCCCTGTACCCTAATCTTATTTGCTTTGAAAAAAAAAAAAAACAAACCCTCAATTCTCTAATTTGATAGGAATGTTACATTTCTTAATTTTTATTTTTTTTCAAAATTTACTTTTCAAATAATAAGGAAAAAATGTAAAATTAATCATTGTGATTTACCTGATTTACAATTAGCTCCTTAAAATGCCAAAAAACAAAAAAAAAAAATTAATCCTTATAGTCAAATTTTGTCTACTAATTTAACAGATTTCATTAGTATAACACTGACTTAAGTATAATAAATATCACAATTTTATTGATTCTAACGTTTCATATCATAATATAATATGTTAAATCAATAAACAATTTAACTTTAACAGCTAAATTATTTTTATTTTTTGGCATACCGATGAACCTTTGAATTTATTTTGATTTTGATGAACGCAGCCGCGAACAGCTAATTTTCGGATCTCAAACCCTTTTTACGGATCTCAAACCCTTTTCACGGATCTCAATCCTGCTACTGTTTAAGCTAAACACGTGTAACCAAAAGCAAGTTTGTCACCCACTAGGCGGTCAAATCGTAGGCTTATTCTAGAAAATTTAATCTTTATAAATCAGACTTTTGTTTCTCTAACTAGTAAACTCTCCCACTCCGTGCTACTCACTTTTCTCAGTGCTCTCTCTCACTCAAGAGGAAATGGCGCCACTTTCCCTGTCTTCATCTGCGCTCGGAACTTTCACTCCCTACAGCAGCAGCACGAAGAACTTTCTCTTTGCAGGAGCTCCGTGTCACCAGCCCAAGCTCTTCTTCCATGTCGCTGATCAACGCTCTAATAATCCCCTCAGGCAGAGACTAGATAAATCGGATTTCGAAGAATTTGATTGCAAGGCTTTTTTCTTTTCTTTTTCCTTTTTTAGATAATTGTAATTTTCGATTTTTTTTTTTTTTTTTTTTAATATTGTTACAGATTTTGTGTCGATCGTAAGGGGATGATGGTGGCGAAGGAGAAGAAGAGGAGGGGATTCGGTGCGGTTTGCTACGCTGGGCCTCTCGCTGCTCGTAACCTCCAGTGGATCTCCATCGTTTCTTCCGCGTAAGTCTCTACACGTAATCTCATGCTCATATCCGTAGATTCATACGTATTCATTCCAATTATAAATGCATGTATGTATGTATGTATGTGTGTGTATTTTGAAAGTGGCTTTATCTTTTTTCTGCAAGACGGTGGTTTCTTGAAATTTCCAAAGATCAATTCCTTTTTTTAGAAAATGAATAAATTTTGATATGAAGTTAAAGTCTAGAAGCTTGTAGATGGTCAAACACAAGGTTTGGTTATGAATATGATTGTTAGAATATAAATTAAATAATTAAATTTATTCATTCCCGCATAAGCTTTCAAGAGTTTGAGTCGCATGTGAGGGGAAATATTAGAATATAAATTAAATGATTAAATTCTAAGCTTAAGCCACTTTTGGGATAAATGGTGATTTGACAAGATGACTAGGAATTGCTTCTTTGGTTATGAATATGGAATACTTGATTATATTTGGAGTTAAATATATATTTAGATCTGTTAGCAAACACTCTATGTTGGCTACTTCACATTGTTTGTGGAAAGCAAATTACAGCTAAATTGTGGTCCTGTTGTTATTTTCTTGAACTGAACTGGTTATCAATAAGCTTTATGTGCCACTAAATGGCAGAGTTTTATAACTTGGGCATTTCTTGGAAATATGAGCATCGAGTACTTCTCTGTTACATTCTGATGGATATTCAAACTACTTTTTTAGGGTGTTAATGGTTGCCAAGGGAACTGCTGTTCAGAAATCCTTTCTTGTTCCCTTATTTGCTCTACAAGCTCCTGCAAGTGTCATCTCATTCATTAAGTAAGCCTTCCTAAATATCTTTACTGGCTTTATCTTATCGAATAGAAAGATTATCATCATCATGTTCGATGATTCAATGAAAGTTAATTGGGTTCATGCCCTCTGGTTCTTAAGTCTACTCTTCAAGCACCTAGAGGCATTTTTTTTGTGGACCAACCAGAGGCATTATCTTATGGATCAAGGAAGCCTTTTAAGTTTCATGCGTGTAGTACCTTGTTGAACTCATATAAAATTGATTTGCAGGGGTGAATATGGTGTTTGGATTGCATTCTTGGCACTTCTCGTACGTCTCTTCTTCTTCATTCCTGGTAGGTCTAGCTAACTACTTAATTTGAGTGCTAGCTTAGGTAAAGTTTTGATGTCTTATTTCTGATGGTATGGTATTTAAAAGGCTTATGTGATTTGCTTATGGGCAACAAAATTAAGTTTTTGCGCTATTTTTGTACATAAGAGTGGAGAATGTTACTGAATTCCCCTTTCTTTCTTTAGTGGTTTTGATCTCTTAAAATTGAACCCCACTGGGTTGTATAAGAGCATTTATATTCAATTTTTCTCCTACAAATTTTTTCCTAAACACTCTGAGAGCATTCCTAAAATTTTCATCTGTGATCTGGGTTTTGGGCCAAAACATTTGGTTCAAGAGCATTAAAATTAGATGGCTCTACCAATTGGATAACTGGAGCCTGGAGGGAAGAATGAAATCATTGGAACTCAATGGAAAAAAGAATCAGTAGTTCTTTTGAGAAACCACAGTATAGGTCCCTGATTTTCTAATGCCAATGGTCCTTTGACCAACTGGCACTACCTCCCCCAAGAAATTAAGGGGCAGAGAGTGAGGTTTAGTCCCTCTATTGAAGGGGGGAAAAAGAAAAGAAAAAAGGGTACCTATATTTTCAACAGTGAGGAATATTACTTGCTGAAAAACCTGTGAGGAATAAAAGCAAAGAATGAAAAGATATGAAATGCTTGGTTATGGTTGCACTTCTCAATGTCTTGCTCTGTGTTTTACTCTCTTTTATTGACTGATCAGAGATAAATTTCCAACCAATCCTATGTATGTCTTCCTTGTTTCTAGGTGAACTTGAGTTGCCATTTGTGGCATTAGTGTTGGTGCTTGTAGCTCCTTATCAAGCCTTGAACCTACGGTAAGTAAAAGCATGTTTGAGGCCAAATGAGATCATTATATTCATCCAAAAAAAAAAAAAAAAAAGAGATCATTATTTGTTTTTCCATAGTTTTTATGTTTCCTGGTATATTTTATTGGCAGGGGAACTCAGGCAGGTGCTATTATTTCCTTGTTGATTGCTGGATATATGGCTTTCCAGCATTTCTCACGAGCAGGCAGCTTGCAGAAAGCCTTTGACCAAGGTTCAATTGTTGCCACCTTAGCCATCATTTTCATCACTACTGCATCAGGCTTGCTTCTGATTTGAATTTCGCGTAAAATCATAAATGGATGTGGCCTTTAATCATCTGTAAATTATTGTCCTAGTTTTTTTTTTTTGTTTTTTTGGGGTGGGGGGAGGGGGTGGTAGAATAACAGAACAATCGAAGTTAATGGAACTTTCTTTCTCTTATTAGATATATTTATCTGTAATGAGCACAATAAATATGCTGAATGTGTAGTAGCATTCTTCAAATGATGAAGTATTTTTTACTAGTGTGGTCTTGCCTGAGTTTTTTTATTGGTTTTCTTATATATTATTCTGGCCCAGATCACTTCTTGCACAATACTATATGAAACTTCGTTTATTATCCATAGACAAATTCCTAAGCTCTCTCTCATAAGCCCGTTGCTCTGTCCCGGATTACTTCTTGCACAATACAATATCAAGCTTAATTTATTATCTACGAACAAATCCCTAATCCTCTCTCCCTTTCCCTTTCTCTTTCTCATCGTAGCCGCTCGAGTGGTTTACAAAAACATATGGTTTTCTTAAGAGTAGAGAAAACCATTGTAAAAAATAAATAAAGATTTTGTTCTTACTCTCCTAGGTGATTAGTTATGCAGCTTGGATCGAATCAGCCCTTCCATTTCTTCTAGAAGTTGGGAAAATTGCTTCCCTTCTGACATATAAATTATGTGCAAGAAGTTGGGATCATCAAATGCTTCAGATTAAGCTTTTAGATCTTTGGACCCGTTTGGTTAAATTTAGAAAAGTATTTTGGATTTGGGGTTTTGAAAAAGATAAAAAGTTCGAGAATTGATTTGGTGGGGCTTCATTTGAGAAAAGTTGAAAATTGGTTTGGTAAAATGGAAGTGTTTTGTAAAAATTAAATATTAAGAAATATTAAAAAAAAAAAAAAAAATCTTAACAAAATTAAAAAATTGTTACACCACAGTGGTGGCGGCACTGTTACTGTAGTGGTGATCCGGCAACCTTGGTGGCCATGCGTCACTTTTTTCTTTTTTGAAAAGTGTGTTAATAATAGGGGGGGCCACGTCTGAAAATTCATTTGGTTGAGAAGAATTTTCAACATTTGAAATGTGAAAAGAATTTTGTAGCAGTTTGCCAAACAAGCACTTAATATTTTCTTTGACTTTTCTTTTTTTATGAAATTATTAAAATATTCTGAGTTAAATACTTCATTAGTACACTTTGTACTGGACTGCTGGTAGGCTTGAACAATGAAATGAAAGCATATAAATTATCTAGAAAGGATATGGTATGTGCCCATGAGCTACTTTTATTTGTTTTAAATAATATAATGTCACCACCTTTTGTCTGTGATGCAAAATGCCATTTGGAGGGCTTGAATTGGTGAAGTCTATGCACATTTGTCTGTTGCCTGCAGACACCACCTGATAGAGCTAGTTCCTTTTCGTTTGTCTGGATAGCATTTGAATGCAAATGTTTGTATGAGTTTCAAACAATCCAAATGTAGTTTCAGTTTACACGATTTTCTTTTTCATATGCATTTTTTCAGAAAGAGAAATTGTAATTTCTTTTACTAATATATATCCCTAGTCATCCTTATCGCTGGCTATATGCTGTCTCAATTGTTAAATTCTCATTTATCGCAAAAGTTTTAAGCTAATAGAAATATGTGAATTTAATCATTTAATTACATGTGGATTATATAACTGAAATGTGGGGTGAATTGTAGAGTCAGTGTTTGAACTCATAACATCTGGTTCTGATTCTATGTTAAATCACCAATTATCCTAAAAGCTTAAGCTGATAGAAAGGTTAAATTTAATCATTTAATTAATATTCTAACACCAACTATTCAAATACCATGATCTTTATTAGATGACCAAATAAACCAACTATATCTGATATTGGAAATATACTGACCAAAATTGTGTGATATTCTAGAAGAAAATCTACTTCTTATTACTCTTGTAGGTCTATAAATTAATTCATGCCCTAGCTGATTTCGAGTACAGGTCTCTTCATTTGGAAAGCAGTCCTAAAGCTGGATGGGCTTGTCTAAATAATTTATTATGCTAACACTGCAGAGAAAGTAACTATGAGTCTTACAAGTACTAGAACCTATAGACTTCTTTGCTCTTCTGCGTTTTCTCCTGTGCTTCTTCCTCCACTATCACGTATACATAGGTAACTTAAAAACTTAATGCTGAGAACGAGGCTTTGAGATGCTACAATTTCCCAATGTCGATTTTAAGTGCCTCCTTTGAAATTCATGAAGTGTGCTGGCAGACTGAGTGAATTGCCAGCTTGTCTTGGAGAGAGTGACTGAACTTGATTTCCTTCAGTTAAAGATAATTTGCTGCTAGTACCCCCAAGAGAGCAGTTGTGGTGAAGAGCATCAGCGGACAGTAGGAGACTGAGATGGCTGAGTTGGGGCTCCCTGTTGGTTCTGCACCATATACTGTTGATCCACCGGGTATAGTCATGGTTGGTGTTGTTGGAGTCATCATGGTTGTTGGCGGAGTCATCGTGCTTGTTGTCGGCGTTGGGATAACCGGTGAGGTTGTGCTGTTTGATGGAAAAAATGGATAAGCCTTTGCCTTAAGCTTTGACAGGAGAAATGAAATTGGAGATGATTGAGAAAGATTACCTGGGTGTTGTCTTGGATGATCCAAAGTGACAGTTTCCAGTACCTGTAATGATGCAGATAGAGCAGTATAAGTATATGTCAATGCATAAGGAGCCATTTAAAACTTGCTCAAGAATTGTGTGAAAGTGTGAATTAATTTCAATGGCTGAAGTCTTTTGAGCAGATATTTGGAAAATATGGTTATCTTACTTGGGTCAGTGTTGGTAAGTTGTGCAGTTCCTCCAAATACACAGCTAGTAGGCGCTGGATTTTTCTGGTAATAGTCATTGAAG
Source organism: Corylus avellana (assembly GCF_965113065.1). Lineage (NCBI taxonomy): Eukaryota > Viridiplantae > Streptophyta > Magnoliopsida > Fagales > Betulaceae > Corylus > Corylus avellana. Next base: position 20,837,922 of record NC_142490.1, on the reverse strand, counting down.
GCATAAGAAGCGTGGTCACGCAGGGTGTTTGGGTTGTAACAACTTGCTCCTGGTTGAATTGCAGAACAGTCCGCACCTCCATAGCCACAAGCATAGTCAATAGCCACCTGTAAAGCTGTTTCTGAAGCTGTCGGGTTTGCAATACACCAAGAGCCGCCTGACGTTGTGGGAGTCGTGGTGGTCGGGGATGTTGGAGTTGTGGTGGTCGGGGACGTTGGAGTTGTGGTGGTCGGGGGCATCGGAGTTATTGTGGGTGGGGTGGGAGGAGTTATGGTCGGCTCTGTCGTGGTCGGTGCCGGTGGGGATGGAGGATATACTATAGGAGTTGGGTTTGTTGTGCCTGGAGTTGTTGGGTTGACAATGGGAACCGTATCCAGTTGTGTGGTGGACACTGAAGATGAGAAGAGCATCTTGTTTTCTTGATGGTGCAGTAATTTGTTTTGCTGGATTGCTTCTGAAGGAGGTTTCTCTGCAACACTTGAACCTGAAGAAATCAGAGACAGGATAAGTTCTTTTCCTTTTTCATTTCAGTGACATGATTAAAAAACATTAAAAAAAAAACTGCTGCCTTTGACTCTACGTCAAATATCCCTGCTGTCTGAGAAATTGGAGTTGCAAATAGAATAAGTAAAATTCTGGAAACAAACAGGTACACAACAGAGATGAGCAGGATCAGGATGAATGCAAAGATACTTACGGGTGTCAATTTGTGTTCTCGTGTCGAGACATGAGAATAAAACTATATAAATCAATCCTAGTATGCTAATTTTGTGTTGAGTTCGTGTCGTACTCGCAAGTTGTGTCAAAAATTACTAGCTCTATAAATACTATTTAGGTAAAAACAGAGACAAATAAATTGGTAAAAGTAGATTGCTGTGAGATACTATTTGATATAAGATTATAGGCTCAATTTCAAATCAACAAGAGCTACCTTATTATCTAATGCTATCTAGCTGGATCCGAAAGCATGAATAACCTTGTCTTAGAAATAATTCAAAATTGAAAAATGACTAAGGAGATAAACATGAAAACTTCAAAGGAAGGTTTTATTTATTTATTTATTTTTTGACATCCATAGACACAAAATGGACACCTCTACTTGCTGTGGAGATCATATCTGCCCGGAAAATCTAGATTTGAGATTTTACTTGCAGCATAACACCTTCATTAGTAGATTATTTTGTCAAACTCTTTCAAAATAAATGTCAAAATGTGCAGTATTTTAACAAAAACTTCCTCTTCTTGCATGGGAAGAGAGATATGTTAGGCTAGCATTCATACACTTGAAACAGACAATTCCATTTTTGTTTTCTTATGCAAAAAAAGTTTGAATAAATGAGAATCCAAATGACATTTTTAGAGTGAGGATATATATTGGAAATGCAATTAGAAAGAAGAAGAGAACAAAAATATTATCACCTGAAGTGAGGAAAAGACTCAAGGAAAAGAAAGAGAAACACCAAAGAAGGATAGCACCCATCTCCCCAAACAGCTTCTACAATTGGGTTGTTGATTTGGAAGAATGACAGAGAAGCTATAAGATATTTAAAAAAAAAGGGGGAAGCACCAATGGTGTTAATCCAAGTGAAGAGTTCCATCTTGTTTTGAAAGCATTAATTATATATATAAAAACTAGAAGAATCATAGATTTCTTGGATGGTAGAGAGACGAAAAGAGAGAAGAAAGAATATAAGAAAACTTAAGGAAGGAGGTATTGGGGTAGTTGGAAACTGCAAGCAAGAGAAGGTGCAAAAAGAGGGAAAAAGTTTATGAAGAGGGGAAAAGCCGAAAAGGTAAAAGAGTGATCTGTTTGGAATTTAAATCTGGTGTTTGTGTTTGGGATTTTATTGATGCCGCAGTGATGTTGTGGAATTTTCTTTTGGTACTTTTTCTGCTTCACTTTCTACTGTTTTTATGGTACAAATCAGAAGCTAAAGGTGGTGAGAGAGAAAGACGGAGATCTTGTTTTTCTCATCCACTGAATCAAGAATGTCATTCCCCATTCGCTTTGTTCTTTTGATTCATCATTGTTTTCATTCATACAATGCAATGCTAGAGCCTAGAGGAGATTTTTATATGGACAAAGTTTTCCTCCAAATTAGGTTGAAGAAATTTTTTTTCAATCTAATCTATAAAAGTAACATGCATCTTTTTTTTTAGTAACACGTGATATGCACATGATTTTTTAATAAAATTTATTTCAATTATGTCATTATTATTAAAAAAAACATGTGCATCTGATATGTTCAAGGGACCCGTCACTTTTATAGAGTAAGTTGAAAGAAATTCCTTCGACCCAGTTTGAAGGAAAATTTTGTCCTTTTTATATTGTTTTTTTTTTTTTTTTTTTTTTTTTGAATCTGTTGCCCATGGATTTGGAGCAAAGGGGCAGAAATGCACCTTTGAGGCCCAGAAGAAAAAGGTCCACCTAGGGTTTGGGTTTGGGTTCGAAACAACTCTGCCAAGTTTACCATGTACAATGAGAAAAAGAACCGTCAAAAAAAAAAAAAAAATACTGTCCCTCACCAAAACCAAAATATGTGAAGAGCTGTAACACCGACTGTGAAACCAGGATCCAGGATTTACTTGGGTTTGGACTTGAACAGCCCAAGACCAAGTTGGGCCAGTATGATCAGATTACGATACTTCTGGTAGTTTCTTTTAGTTCGATCTTCTTTTGGGTTGTCACGAAAAGATAAAGCATCCTCTTCACATATCTCATGCATGGGTGCAATACTTATTTATAAGTGGCTGTTATAGGGTTTATATGAATGACTGTTAGGTGGCTGAACCACGCCAAGTGTCTAAAGATGGTTCAACCACCTTAGATTTAGTCAGATGGGGTGAGACAAGAATAGAACTAGAGTTTTATGTTTGGGAGAATAAAACTAGAAAAATATTTTTTTTTTGGAAGGGGGGGGGGTCAAAAATTAAATTTATAAAGCCTATTTCATAAAACACCTAATTTTGAGGCATTTTAAAAAATTTGGGGGGCTAACCACTAACATGCTTCCACCTGGGTGAAGGGAGTGACTGAACTACCCAAGTGCTCGTAGTTAGTTCAGCCATACCCAATTTAGCCGGAGAAGCGAAGTCAAACAACCCTAAGTACTTAGGAGTAGTTTAGTCACTCTATATTTAGCACAAGGGAGCAATCCAACAACCTACCAAGTCCAAATGCCATGAAGGTGGTTCGGCCACTAAAAAATACCCAAAAAGTCATATATATATATATATATTTTCTCATGATCGGCCCAAAAAAGAGTACTACACAAAAAAATAATTCCACCGTATTACATGAAATCTCAATCCAGAGATTGCACCTTACTTGACCCTCCCAATACACCGCCATTTTCCACAGGGTATGCTTTGAGTATTTGAGTTCTCTTCTAAGGATGCCAAGCTGATTAGGTATCCCAACACATTCGGAAAACGTTTGCTGAACTCACCAATGACAAATTTTTACATCATGGTAATTACTCTCTCTCTCTCTCTCTCTCTCTCTCTCTGAGTACAAACTATTGCCATTGTTAAACTATGAAGTAGAAATAAATACTTCGAAAAAGAAATTCAGTAATAAGAAGATAATATCAACAAGAATCTTGCTTTTCATATTACTAAGAAACATGAGTTTCTTACAACAATAGGGGTTTATTTGACCATAAACCTAACCCGTTACAAAGCCTATCCAGCAAACATTCAAGTATGAATCATAATGTGTTGATGCAATGGCCAAGAAATCTTCTTGTGGTAACGAATTGCATTAAAAACCCATACCCAGGGAGTTCTTCAATACAAAATTCTTACATGGCGATAACCGGGTCATTTCTTCCGAGCTGATTTCGCGTCATAGACGTGTACCTATAAGAATAAAATTGGTGTCTAATACAATAACACTTAAATCCATAAATTTTTTTGCCATCTCTCAGAACAAGTGCACTTTATAGCAAGGCATGCAGAAGTATAGAGCATCATATGTATGCTCATAAAGCACGAGATATGTGGCAAGTTGGCAAATTATACTATTACACTTTCACAGAACTTTTCAATAAAAACAAGGCAGGTTCACATGAAGATGTCTTACTTTAGGTTAGCCAACTAAATGCAGAAAAAGATGCTGCTGAAGTTTAAATAAGAAGACTATAACCTTTGTTTCATCCTTGCTGAAGCTTACCGCACTTAGAAAGATGTTGCTTGACATCACCCCAAGCTGTATGTAGAGGGTTATGTTAAGATTAAATGGGGTCTTACAATCACTTTATCACACAAGTGTGAAGAGTTCTACCTGGGAAATTTCGATAATCAGGCTCTATTCCATTTCCATTTATGTCCCTGTGATTTGGAGTTACATACTTCCCAACAGTAACAACCACACCAGATCCATCAGAAAGTTCAAATACAGATTGAATCAAACCCTGTTCAAAGTATAGGGCATATTAGAATCAGAATTACAAAATACGTAACTGCTTCAGATGCAGTATATTATAGACAAGATATATTGCTCGTAGATGTGGATAAATCTTTCTTTGAATCACATTTTAAAACAATTTTGGACAATCAGATATCTAGTTTATGGTATGTCAATCAGATATCTATTAGTAAAGACCAAAATTTAAAAACTAGTCTATAATTTGGGTCGAGAGATAGAATGAAACTACCAAAAAGAGAATTTTGATTCTTATCCCCAGGCACAAAAAGAAAAGAAGAAAAAGAAAAAGAATATTTAGAAACTGTCCAAATTCCACAACAAAACCCACCATATGAAAGTTTAAAACGAGTTGCAGGGTTCAAATGAAAAATGGGTTCTGGGTGGACGCAGGTCTATTACAGTACTTGATCATATAAAGACAATGCTGAATCACAAAAAATTATTAAATCAGCAGCTATGAGTGAATATCTGAACCTTGCCATAAGTTCTTTCCCCCACAAGAACAGCTCTACAATTATCATGTAGCGAAGAAGCAACCTGTAATGAGACCACCTTTTACAATACTACAAATATGAAGTATCAAAAGCAACTTCAGATAATTTGGTGGAGCCGCTTACAATTTCACTAGCACTAGCAGTTTTGTTGTTCACCAAAACCTGCATTAGATGAGAGTCAAAAAATTTGTAAAGAAGGTCACAACAGTTGACATTACACACTTACAATTCTTAATTGTTAGTACAGAAGATAAGCTTATAAGATCGAATCAAGGACAAACATTACTGTAATAATACAAGTCATAATTTTAGAATCGCATATGAAATAATAAAAGAGACTGAATCATTTGGAATCTAATTTTGGGGGTGCAACCAAATCCACCAAGCTACGGGAAGATCAAACTTCAATCTAAAGCTTGTTTTTCCAAAGAGCCAAGCCTATCCAAACCCAAGCTCAGGTCAGTTAGGCCCCTGAACACTAAAAAGCATAACAACAAGAAGGAGTTTGGGAAAAGTATGCTACCAATTCTGTTTATGATGTGATGGCTGGATTTACAGCACCTGGGGCACTAATTCATCATCACCCATTTAACTTATTATTGAGCTACTCCAATCAATTATGAGTTTTCATTATCAAAATTGATCAATACAAATAAAAATACATCGATTAGAATCAAGTTGACCTAGAAGGCTAGAACCATGCTTATCTAATCAAACAAAATAATAAAATTCAAGAATTTTACTAATTGACAAGAATAGATTTACAACAATCCACATATTCAGCTCAAAGCGCAAGCAGGTCTCTACCCAGCACAGCTGATTTGCACCCCTCAAATGATAATAATAGATACATGCTTTGTTCATACTTATGATGCAATTCAATTTATTTTAGTTGCTGTTGCCAGCTCATGTCTGTGTTAAACATTGTCATTAGTGTCCAGGTCCTTATTGAATGGACAACATATTGATTCGAAAATGAATCTAATGCTCCTGAATGATAGACTTAGTCATATTTTAATCCCCAAATATGGCAGCTCATGTCACGGTCAAAATTGTCATGTCCATACCCTTGTTGCACAGGCAACATGTTGACTCAAAATTGACAATAGTTCTACTAAAATGAGAAATCTAGTTTTATTTTCATTTATTTCAGACAAAGAGCTTTCAACCATTAAAAAAAAAAAAAAAAAGAGTGATAAATGAGAACAAATACAGAATATTCGGTGTAAAGATCTCAAATGTAAAAGTGCATACAATAACAGGAGCTGTAATCAATGGTGCAGCATCTGCAACAATAGTGTTCTGGTACTGTGAGTCCCTTCCAGTGGTATATATTATCTGTACATAAATGTCATCAGAAGAAAACACCACATTGATAATCTCAGTGTAGTGGACTAAAAAGCACTAACAAGAACTAACACAGATACTTTATTGCACATTCAAGAAAAAAAGAGGTATTAGTGATGAGGAAAAGATTGCCAAAGTGATCAAGCAATGCTTAACATGCACTCTATCACTTTTGAGAGGGAAAGGTCCAAAGCAACACAGAGAAGTATTATCAATCATCAATATGCTTTTTGACAAATCAAAATACAAGTTTGTGAACATTTTGGACCATTATCGATCATAAATGTTTCCATTGTCCATCATAACCAAATAACAAAGTAGCTAACTATTTTTTGGAGTCTAGATGATAAGGGGAAAGAAGGGAAGATGCAAATAACTGTAATTACAGTCTGCACAGGAGAAATGGAAAACATAAACAAATAAATAAGCATCGTTACAAAGAAATAGTAGTTCACGAATGTAATCTCAATAAATTGCTATACCGTCTTCCCCTCATTTAGAAAGAGTTTGGCGATCTCAATTCCAGCCTGGAATAAGCAAAAGAATAGGATGAAGCTCACAATGTTACAAAATCCCATCACAACAATGTGCATGAATTAATAACAAACATGATTTTGCTAGTACCTTACATTAAATGAAACAACATTGGTCAAAAATGATGAGAGACATGCAAAAAAGTAGACATTATAATATAGGAGAGAGAGAGAGAGAGAGAGAGAGAGAGAGAGAGAGAGAATGGTACAGAGCAAGCAAGAAAAAAAAGAAAATCAGGTCAGGAGCCCCGAGTTTTTTATCATTTTGACTTACCCTAGTTCTCAATACGATAGATTTGAGACCCAAATTTAGGCTCAATTCTAAATTCAAGACATTTGTCAACCTTTTCATCAAATAGGTAGCAAAAATTGATGTGAAAATACAATTAAGTCACTCTAAAAGAAATTTTTCTTTTAAAAAAAAAAAAAAAGGCCTAAAGGAGAGGTGGCTGACAGCCACAACACCTCAAAGGGAGTGGCTCATGGCCCACACCTCTGAATGGGTGGCTCACAACCACCCCCTAACTGGCCACCCCCTAGCTGCTGCTAGCCACCCCTTAATTAGATGGTGGTTCTTTTTTTTTTTTCTCGTCTTTTAAACCTTTAGGAAAAGTCTACATACCCTTCTCAAACTATCACCCAATTAATAATGTCCCCCTCAAACTTTTAATTGAAACAATGTCCTCCCAATGACGAAAATACCCTTAATAAAATAAAATTTTAATTTTTTTAAAAATAAAAATATAAAAAACCAGGGTGTGGAAATTTTTTTTAAAAAAAAAAAAAATCGTCAATTTATTTTTTCTTTTTTTTTTCTGAATTTATTGGAGTATTTTTGTCTTATTGAAAAAAACTTACGGTCATTTTTGCCTTTTTGCTAGCCTTGAGGGAACATTGTCCCAATTCAAAGTTTAGGGGGATGAGACATTATCAATTGGATGGTAGTTTGAAGGAGGTACATGGACTTTTCCCAAATTTTTATTGGAGGATATAATTGTATTTTCATATTCATTTTTGCTACCTATTTGGCAGAAAGGTTGACAGAGGTCTCGAATTTAGAATGGGCCTAACCTTAGGTCTCGAATCTATCAAATTGAAAACTGGATTTTAAAGTCAAAATGGCAAAAGGCACAAAGGGGTCTAAGCCACTGTAAAATGAGTACTACTCAAGTTACTGTAGCAGTTTTATAATCAAAGGAGTCTCTTTTAGTTCTTTTATTTAGGTGATTTTGGACAGTTGATATTGTTTTTGTAAGGGGAGGAAATGTCATTTAAAATAGAGCTAAATGGCTGTTTATATTGTGTTTATTTCAAGACTGGGATTTTATTTTTATTGATAGTATAAAAGTGGGCTTTTAGGGTTGTAATCTGACTTGTCATGTTTGACTATCAATAATATTTCCTTTGGTTTTTCTAGGTTGTTTTGAGAACTCTTAGGTTTGCATTTCAACACCTTTGTTTCTCTATAAGAAACATAGGCTTCGATGGATAATCAAAGTAAAAGCTATGTTTCATTTCACTCTAGACTGGGTTAGAATAATTAATCTACAATATTTACTCTGAATTACATGTCATGCTGAATGTTCATGTTCTTGAACACATCTATAATCAAGGATTTATGAAACTCCAGAATCTTTATGTATATTTATATGTATAGACTCTAATAGAATATTAGGTGATGCATTTATAGAAATTTGTATTCACTAAAACAACCTCATAGTCCACGACATCTTACAACTGAACCATTATTTTAAGTGAAATGGTGTTAAGCCATGAGGTTTAGTGTGAATAAGATCTTTGACAGCTGGTTAGAGGGGATACCCTCAATGAACATGGACATCATATAAATAAGAGGAAAAGATTGAAGAAGACTAACACTTTGTTTGGTTGGAGGGATGGAAAGTAGAAGGGGTGGAGATGAAAGATGAAAAGGGAAAGGGGGTTACCAGGGGAGTCTACCTGCTTTTGTTGTTTGGTAGGAGGGAAGAAAAAGAGAGATGAATTAAAGAGCATGGATATATAATTTTAACCGTTATATCCCTATTAAATGCTTTGAAGTGAGGGTACAAAAAGTAAACTTCAAAATTTTGTGAAGCAGCCAGCTGTCCCTCCTCCAATCCCACCACTTTTGAATGGTTGGTTTTGGTGGGCCCAAAGGGGTTCCACCTCCCCACCCCTTTCCCTCTCCCTCATTTTCTCTTCTATCCATCTCATCCCTCCTCCTCCAACCCCTCCAAACAAATGTGCAAGCTTTTTGTTACATGGGTTTTTCGGTAGATAAGGAAATGGTTAAATAATGACATATTGTTGATCTATTTTCATCCACCTTCACTTAATTATGGGATATTAATGTATATGTACATAGTCATAATACATATACTAAATTACTAATGTCTCAGGTATAATATTGATATTTATGTCCAATAGTATATAGAAACACTTGAAATATAATTAGATAGTGAAATATTAAGTAATCCGTGAAACAGTTGGGGTTATAACTTTTTTTTTTTTTTTTTAATATATATAAGTAATCGACATATAATTAAAAAGCTTAAGATGCTCATAAGTACACAATGAGTATACAAGAAAAGCCACCAAAATAACAGGAGTAAAAAGAAGAAGAAACTCATGAAAACTAATCACCCAAGGAGAAATAAAAGCAGATGTCCAAAGATACAGGGCATTCAAAAAAATTTTAAAAAAAAAACTTAATCTCCTCCAAAGTCCTCTTGCGGTCCTCAAAACTTCTATCATACATTTCCCTCTAAAGACACCACAAAAGGCACGAAAGTACCATCTTCCACACAACAGCATTTCGAGTGTTGCCAACAGTCCACCAACAGACATACAAGTCGACTACTGGTCTAGACATAACTCAAGACAACCCAAACAGACTAAAGAAAACATTTCACATAGTAGAAACAACCTCACAATGAAAAAGAAAATGATCCACAAACTCCCCATTCCTTTTGCACATACAACATCTATCAACTACAGTGACGTGCCACTTCCAAAAATTGTCCATTGTAAGGATCTTTCCTAGGGTCACTGACTAAGCAAAAAAGGCCACCGTCAATGGAACCTTAATCCGCCAAACACTTGGGGTTATAACTTTGTTCTTCTCCTACTCCAGTGGGTTTATATTAGCACAAATGATGATGATGGTTGTGCCCTTGGCAGCTCTGGTCAACATGGAGATAGAGACCCATAATGCATGTCCAACAATTACAGATTATCTTTACTCTATCAAGACATTTGGCAAGAATAATGTAAAAGGTCGTGATTGCATGCTCCCTAAACCCTAAAGGTTGTTACAACATCATGCTGATGCATTATGGCAGAGATTGCGGCAAGACCTTGTTCCAGCTTTACCTGACTTGGAGAAGCCTTTTAAAGTGCAGCACCACCCTGCAACGCATAACTTCACCTGCTTCTTCCCCAAGCGCTCCTAGGTGAACACAATGGAGTCACTAACCAGTAAAAAGTGGGTCTAATCCTTGGGGATGCGGTAATACCTCTAAGAAATTATTCCATCGAACGTATTGCCCTCTGGATCCAGGAATAGCGACATGGACTAAATGTCCTGTCCAAGCCAAGGAACTTACTCCAAATAGTCTGACAAATGATGATTGAGATAAGACTCGGCATTTTTAAACCACGAAATGCTTGGTTTCCATTTTGGTTGTAGGTGTAACCGGCCCGCTATGAAAGAAAGACCACCTATACCGATCATGGTATAAACCATGCCTAGATTCCCAAAGACCAGTTTTCCTCAAAAAGTCGAAACTATATGACTTATGATACCAGATCCAGGCAGAATGGGAATATATGCCTCTGGATGATCGAAGAACAGAAAGAGATGCTGGTGATTAGTTGAGTTAAAAGCTACGAAGGTGGCTTTGGGACCTTGCTCTTTAAATGGAGGGGTTACGACAAGGGAAAGAGCTACTATGTCCTTGTAAGTGACAGCTAAAAAGGGTCTTTCTGTTTTCTTAGGCTCTTTGCTTCTTTGTGGAAATCTCTTCCTGCCAATCTGAACTCTTTTACGCAAATCCTATGCACATGTCAGCCACAACGAGACCATTGTAATTTTCTCTCAATCCCTAACCTAACTCACTTCCTTACCAATACCAATTATAGCCACCTAATTCCCCCCCCCAAAAATTCTTCTGATGTTTTTTTATAAGTAACTCAATCTCATCAAAAGGGTAGAAGCACGCGACCCAAATACAAAGTATACAAGAGAGGTCCCTAGTTAAGGAGATAAAGAAGAACACACGTATAAATTCTTCGCGGTAAATTTAAGTTCCTTTAGGAAAGGCTTAGTTATGAATAACAGTTGGATATTCAAGAAAAACAAATCTCTCTAGATTCATTTGAAAAATTATCTTAGAAGGCACCAAAAGATTGGAAGAAACTTGTGCATTTTTTAAACCGTAACAAGTCTAAGAAGAACAAAACAAATAGAAGTTAACATTTAGAAAAACCAATGGTGGATGGGGGGACTAAATCATCAAAACTACCCAAACTTAAAGTTAAACATAAAGACCAATTTATCAAACAAGCCTTTACTAATCCACCAAGGTTATCTCTTATCCAAACTACCCATTAACTTAAAGTTAAATGTAAAGATCAATTTAGCAAACAAACCTGTACAAGTCCACCAAGGTTGTCTCTAAGATCAAGAACGAAATATGAAGCTCCCATATCCTGAAGTCGCTTCATTGCTGCAACAATCTTTATTTTATTTAGTCTAACGATAAGATCAACTGAAACTATATAATTCATGTATAAAAAACCGAAGCCCCACTGTGGACATAATTAGTGCCATATGCTTCACAAAAGGGTAAGGATCCAAGTTAGCCAAATAGGCCTGTGATATTGGCCTCAACAATTTAAAGAACAGAATGTACCTAATGGTATACTACAAAGGCATGCATTCCAAGGGGAAAACAAATTAGATTTTATTCATTTTGGGCTCTCGTCTTGAGTTTCTATATTCAAATAGCAGCATGAGATAAAAGGACCAATCCTAATTCCTTAGCAATTTCCTGTTTTTGAGGCTTTGAAGGTTTATGCATCCTAAAAATATGGGGTGTATTATATATTGTTGAATTAACATAGCTTGAATAGATGAACAACTACCAGTCACCAAGTCTTTTCTAGCCAATGCATTGAACTCTTTTAAGCGCATGTAGCCAACAGAAGTAGTGCCATTGTCAATTTGCTCCATACGATATAAGACCGGGGTTCGAGCAACAAGCTGTCTCTGAACTTCAATAGATTGAATAGGCCCACAGTTGCCATGCTTGACCTAAAATTAAAAATACATATCTGAACAATCATTAAGAAGACAACACAACAAAAAAAATTAACGCTACTTTATAAAAGACTGTATTAAAATCACAACCTTAATAGTCACAAATGTTTCATTAGGGCCTTGTAACAAAGATGATACTTCAAAGGCTGATTTCCCTCCCACATCTACTCCATTGACAGCTAACACTTCATCCCCCTAACAAAGTAGAAGGAAGGAAGAAAATAAATGTAAGGAAACCTATTACATACTAGCAGACTTGTGCAATCCATATCAGTCCCGACAATATATAATACCAGAAATTCCAGATAACTAAATAAAACCAAGGAAAAAGTATATATATATATATATATATATATAGAGAGAGAGAGAGAGAGAGAGAGAGAGAGAGAGAGACAAACGCCCATGAAAGTTAGATGCAGATAAATATTGGACCTTCAGCATAAGAGTGTTGAGCTAGCTACACAAATCCTTTTCCACCATTCATCCCTATCTAAGGCCATATTCTGTTTCTAATTAAACAAAACAGAAAAAAAGAACCTACTTATAAAATAAAAATAGAAAAAAAGTAACTCAGGTGTACTATTACATCTTGAAATGCATACTAGAAGTAGATACTAGCTGAACAAGTAGTTGCGTTTCAAAAGAGAAAATAGCAGCAGGAGTCCATTTCACTAGTTAAAGTATCTGTGACCTGACCACTAGCTTTGTCCCTTCCATTTGTCCCTAGGTCAGTGAGACAGCAAGTGTACTTCTTTCCAGAAAGAAAATCCATAAAGTTTTTTTTTTTTCTTTTATCATTTCCTTTCTACTGTTATTCAGTAGCAATCTTGGGGACCATCTTTATTTCTGCCTTTACCAGTTGTACTTCCATCTCAAGCGATTAATTCAACATTATGCAATGGGAAGAAATACATATAAGTAGATTGAGCAGTTCACGAAACATTACATGAATCATATCCAACAAATAAATTTTGAAAAAGTGAAAACCACGACCATGAGACCAGAGAGCACAGAAACTCAGATATAAGGCTGGTGACCAGAGTAATTGTTAGAGAGAACTCAGCAGTTCACAACTTAATGAATGACTCAACTCATACCTTGTCAAGCATTGTCACAAAAAGAAAAAAGTTGTACAAATAAATCAACTTCAAGAACCAAAAGTGAATCAAGAGTTGAATTACAAAGAGAAGCACATACTAAAACAAATATTCACATATCGCATCTGCAATTTTGGCTTCGTACCTACCTGTCTAACACCAGCAGAATGTGCAGGGCCATCCAACAGGAGTCCTATCACCTTCAGTTTCAAATCTCCATCATCTTCCAGAACTTCCCTAAGGTTTAGTCCAATACCACTCATGTCATACCTTGCCATCTTGGAGAACTTTCAACAATGACAAAAGCAGCATATGCCATGGAATAAGAAAACTGAAAATTTTGTATGTAAAGACCATTATGTACATAAGGAGGGGTACACATCACGAGCAAAAACAATTATCAAACATAAGAATCAAGTATTGTAACGTCATAGCAAATCATGCAGCAACCATGTAGAGAGAGAGAGGGAGAGAGGGAGAGAGGGCCAACTCCAATTAAAGATTTTATTCAGGAGAAACAATGCATACAGCACAACGAAAAGAGGGAAAGTAAAGGATGAGAAACTGCACATATAAATTCAGGAGACAGCCATAATTTCCACCTTCCCCTCTCATTGCAAATCCCACAACAAACTTGATTTGGCAAGAACCAAGAAATTTCTTTCTCAACTTGAAAATAAAAGATAGGATGCCCTCCCACTAAGGACCTAACCCTCCAACCACGTTATTGTTCTGTTCACAAATAGTAAATCACAATCACATAAACAACGAAAAACACTAGGGTCAAATATAATAAGTAACATAATTGACTGCTTGAAATTTTGACACGTCTTAAATAATTGGTTATTTTATCAAGCCAGACGAATAGTTCTATCAATTCCCCAAACAGGGCTTATCCACATATCATTTGCATTGCAGAAACATTGCAATCCTAAATAACAACCAAAAACGAGTATCCATTGCTCTAACTTCCAATACAAAGACCCTGCCTCGCTTATGGTGTTCTTGATAAAAAGACCGGCTAAGGCAAGCTAAGTACACTTCACCACATGTATATAATCAATATATTAGCGTTTATGAGGACAGATTGTGAAACTATCATAACGGAAAAGGCAACAATCTGTTCATATTTATGAAACCCAATTTCTGGTCCCATTTCAAACTTAAATTTAAGTCTAAATACATACATGTGCGTGTGTGTGATTTCATGTATATGAAATTACCTCTTCAGGGGAAAGAAAACGCGTATAAGGGTCACCCAGGCTTGCTAACATTCGTCTGATGATATCATGAGCCTTTGACCTCGTCGGAATGGAAGTGTTCAGAATATCCTCCTTCTTTTGCTGAAAGCATTCAAAGGCTATATACGTCAAACGGCCCCGTATTAGGCACCCAAACAGTACTTTTATCACAGCAAGAAATCTACTCGTTTCTCTCTAATAACTCGCGCACTCATGCATGCATTACCAGCCATGTTTGGGGAGACCAGCGATGGCGACCGGTGTCGATAAAGCTCTCATTGACGATTTCCCAAGCTTCCTCGACAATCCCTTCGTTAGTCACCACTTCGGGACGAGTCTCAGCCTTCGCTACTCGCTCGTCTTCGCGGCAGAGCTCAGAAGAAGAAGAAGAAGGCGATTGAATTGTTGGAGACTCCAATGCAATGGAGCAGGGCGACGAGAAGAGAAGGCCGAAGGAGAGAGCTCCCGATAGAGCTAAAGTTAGGGATTTCTTAGCACAATTAGCGATATTGTTGTGGGTGGTGATGAAATTGCAAAGGATTGGAGGCTTTGAAGTCTCGGATGAGGATGATGGGAGTGTGGTTAAGGAGCTTGAGAGGGCCAAGACCCTCATCTTTGGCGCTGGTTCGTTTGGTGGTGGTGAGCCAGTGAGTGTGGTTTGAATGGCCTTTTATATTATGGAAAATTAGTCTTTATCTCCCAAAGTTTGGGGATTTCAATTCGAACTCCAATGTTTCAATTTTTGTAATATATCTCCAAACTTTCAAATATTTGTAATTCAACTAATTATATTCCAAAATTTTCGTACTACCCCTAATTTTTTTTTTTTTTAATAAAAAATTACATTCGGCCATTTTTGCACTCTCAATTTTTTTTTTATAAAAAATAAAAAATGTTGGGCAATATGAAAATTTTGGAATAAAATTTGTCGAATTGCAAAAATTTGAAAGTTTGGGGGTTGCATTGCAAAAATTAAAACATTAAAAGTCGAATTGAAAATCGCCCCAAACTTTGAAGGGTAAAGTGTACTTTTTCTTTTATATTATTATTATTATTATTATTATTATTTTTACATTTAAGATTAAGACCTTACGAATAATGAATTAAACAACATTTTCACTAAACCTCAATTAATAGTTAAATGTATACGTCAAGGTATAACTTTGAAAAATCTTCAATTTGTAACATAAAAATTAAGGTTAAGTTGGTTTGATATAATGAACAGAAAATATTTTTAAACGAATAATGAAATTTTCTTTGTTTATAAATGCTAAAGATATGGAGAAAATATTTTCAATTATTTGGCTTGTACCACAAACTATTACATATCACTTGTATCCAAGGGATTTGGCTTAGGTGATGTTTTAAAAAATCTCTAGTATATGTGATGTAAAAACTATTAATATTTAATTTCACTTTCTCTCTTTTTCATGTAAAACTTAGAATTAAATTTAGACAATTGAAGAGTTTAATTTTTTTACGGTCCTTAAGCCAAATTCGTACCCAGGACAACCTAAATTACAAACCAAAAAGAGATACCTCAAACCCCAAGACAACCTAATATCTTTAAAGAAAGGTTTGTTTTCATTATCCTACACATTGTTTGTCCATCTCTATACATAGCATGTGCAAATTCATCATCAAATATGTGAAACCTACATGTCGGTCTAACCTACATGTCGGTCTAACGTATTTAATGATGGATTTAAAAATGTGTAGGATAATGAAAACAAAAGATCCCCATCAAAACATTAAAACCTTTTAGACTCAATATCTAATATCTAAAACCTTTTATGATTGTATCGATTCTGGAAAAACGCTAGTTATATCTGTCTTGTTATTCAAAAATGACTAGTCAAATTATAATTGTAATTATTTAAAATCGCCTATAAAGTTCAATCACACCTAGTAAGTAACTAATGTGGTAATATGAGATTTAACTCCTATTAACACTTTTATAATCCATGTATTCAAGGCGGGCAATCTACGGTTGTCAAGTGCGACTAACTTTTTAGAGTGCCACAATTTCTCCCACTCAAATTCACATGGTGTTACCATATTGCGCTAATATCATTTGTAATTACTAAATTAAAGCACTTGCTATATATGCAATATCACTTCAAAAATGATTAGTCATGTTACAATTTGAGCTCTCTAAAACCACTTATACAACTCAGTTTCATATACTAAGAAACTAATGTGGGGTCTAGTATTGAATGAATACCTTTATAATCCACTCACTTAATGTAGGTAATCTATCTTTCTAACGTGGAACTAAAACTTTTAGGGCGTCACAAAGAACATGAGTAGCCTATGATGCGGTGTACGCTTACTCGAGCACTCAAAGCTCAAATCCTCTCTCTCTATCGTTCCTACCCAATTTTTTTAAAAATTTGAGCGAAGAATCCCAAATAATCAATATTAATTGAAGAGGGTGACAAGTTAGATGTCATGGTGAGAGAAAGAGGAGTCCTGTTTTTCATTGACTATCATTTTTTATTTTTTTATTTTTTGTTACACCAAACTTTCATGTGAAAAAACATTATTTAAAACAAAGTTTTAACCCAAAGTAAAATTCCTTAAAATTCTATTGTAATTCTTTAGGGCCTATTTGGCACGTGGAATAGATTTATGAAATGGAATTGAATGGATATTCTCATTTATTTTGTTTGGTTGCTCCCCATTTCTTCTAATAGCTCATGGAATAACTATTTCCATGAAATAGTTATTCTCTACAAAGAATAATACTTACACTTGTCAAAAGCTATTCATTGGGAATGCAACGAGTTTTTTTTTTTTTTTTTTTTTATTAAAAAAAAGTATTAATATTATTATTTGTTTTTTAACAAATCGAAAAAAAACAAATTCATTCAAACCAAAACCATTTGAATTGTTACACTAAAACTTGAACTAGAAAAACCAAATCTACACTAAAATATATTGTTATTTTAACGTAGAAGAGCATCATCCCTCACGTCCATTGGCAAAGGCTCCAATAATTAACCCAAAGAAAAAAAAAATAAAAAAATTCAAGACATAAAACCATGTTCAAAGCATTTCACTCATATGTAAACAAAAAACAAACTCAGTATACATCCTAGGGCTAGGGGCTAAGCATTGTATGGGTTGGTCACACTACCCTCAGAGCTCATCAGGGGTCCACCACGAGGGCATGTGGGGTGGTGCGACTAATCCCGTGGTTTTGCCATGGTAGTCGGCCACTCCTTAGGGTTGTTGGCCACCAAAGAATTTTTCTATTTTTTTGTTAAATCATTATTATTTTTATTATATATATATATATTGGATATTTTAGTAGTTTTGGTATAATTTCAATGAAAAGAATTGAATAAATGTGTTGTCACTAAATTAAGGAATATAAGTAACTGTTCTACTATACATTATCTCATTTCCAATAATAGCTATTTATTTTCCTAATAAAATAGTCATTTTGCATTTTTTCTTTTTAGTTGGAGGATTTGCTTATTGAGGGGGAAAGGAGGTAGGTGTCTTGGATTTCCTTGATTTTTTTTTTTTTTTTTTTTTTTTCATTACCTCTTGAATCTTGAGAGTTATCATTAACGTTTTAAACACATCCCACATTTTGCAAGCATGCGTATACGCCATGTATTAAGTATGTGCACGCATGAAAAATAAAGGAAAAAAATTCACCTCAGTCGTTCCAATATAATTATGGATATGAAAGTATTAATTGCTAGCAATTGATTAATATAACTATTCATACATTGAACTTAATTTAATTTTGTTCAACTTAATTTCTTCTAAAAGTTTGTTCTGATCCACTTTTGGATAGAATTTTTCTTTAAATTAAGTTGAATGAGAATTTCTAAACTGACATGGCAAGAGTTTTTAAATTAAAAAAAAAATGCAATTCTTTCTCCTTTGTCTGCCACTCACGGTCTGCCACATCAGTTTAAAAATTTTTCTGAATTTATTTGTTTGGATCTCTAGCACTTCTCTATCAAGATAACAGTCCTTAAGGCTTGTTGAAGTTTAAAATAAGATCTCTCTATCACTTAACCATAAAAGTTAACAGTTTTTCATATGTCACATATGTCTCTTTTGATGTGTTAATGTCAATCTCAACACTCCAATACAATGCCTAGTCAACAAAACCAAAGCCTTTTGTTATGGTATGTATGATTGCATTTTAGGTTTACGTGTTACATCGATTAATTTTTGTGTATTTTGTTTTTTATTTTTATTTTTATGAACTAAGGTGTTCATGACGTGTTAAATAAGACATGCAACACATGACAAATCTTTAATTTTAAACTTGGATAAAACCTAAAGATTGTGAGAAGTGTCAGGAAGCGAAACAAGTAAACCCAAAAAAATTTACAAACTGACGTGATAAAGATTTTAAAATTAAAAAAAATGCAATTCTCTCTTTTGTCTACTACTCACGGTCTGCTACGTCAGTTTGAAATTTTTTCTGAATTTAAAACGTATTTTAAACTTGGATAAAACCTAAAGATTGTTACGATTGTATTATTAAAATTGGAAACTCAAAAACTAAATTCAAATAATATGAACCAATTTTTTTAATCCAGTTTATAAATTTTTTTTTAAAATTTATTATTTGGAAAAGAGACAAAACAAATATCACCCTTTAACCTTTAAATATAAAAAGAAAAACATTTATTAAAAGAAAGAAAGTAAGCGGATAACACGGCAAGAGTCCAAGAAAAAAAGAAAAAAAGAAAAAAAAAGAAATCGTTTCTTCCCAAAACACCCAAAAGAATAAAAAAAGAAATTGCGCAGAGAGAGACAGAGAGAGAGAAAAGCAAGAGAGATAGACTGGGAGAGAGTTTAGAGCGAGAAAGGGTTTTCGGTGCAGCAGCACGAGAGCGAGCGATATATAGAGAGAGGGAGAGAGAGAGAGAGAGAGAGAGAGAGGGCTTTATAGAGATATCTTCGTTTGTTTGCTCTTCTTCTTGCTCTTGGCGAAAGGAAACCCCAGCGAGTGACGAACCCTATCAGCCTTCCCAGATCTGAGTCTTACTCAGAGAGAGAGAGAGAGGGAGAGGGAGAATGAGTGGGAGAGGAGGAGGAGGCGGTAGTGGGAAGGGAAGTAATGGGATATCGGCAATCCCAGCGGCGTCAAGGAAGATGGTGCAGAGCTTGAAGGAGATTGTGAATAACTGCACCGAGCAGGAGATCTATGCTAGTCTTAAAGACTGTAACATGGACCCCAACGAGGCCGTTAATCGCCTCCTAACCCAAGGTCTGTTTTTTTGTTCGTTAATCTAACCATATGATTTACAGTTTTTTTTTTTTTTTCCTCTAATTTTCTCTGGCTAGTCTTCTTTTTGCTTTTGTTTGGTTGCTGGGAAAACGAGTGATCGGAAGGGAAACGAAAGCTTTGTGTTTTATGCTGTTATGGTTGCCAAACTGTTGTATCAGTGAGGGTCAAGAATTTTCCTCTTTATAATTAAGTACTCTCTCTCTATTTGGTCAAAGCAATTTTATCTACTATTCAAGTCTAAATCTCTTTTCTCATTTATTTGTTAGTAGACTTATGGTTTTTCTACATTGTACTTAACCTTGCCCTAAATTTGTTATTTTCTTTCGAGTTTATATTGTGAGCTATGCTCGGGTCTTTTTTAGTCCTCGTACATGTATGTGCGGCTTAATTTGTTCTTTTGTTTCAAATTTATTCGTCAGTCATTCTTGGGTCGGTTTTTGTCTAAGCACATGTTTGTGTGTGTGATCGTTACTAAGATTTCCCCTGGCCTGGGTATTCATTTGTGAAGGAGGAAAGGATTAGCACCTATTCACTTTTTGATTCAATATTTTGGCTAAATTTCATCTGATTTGTTTTCCAAGGGTCTCGTTTGGTTACCGGATTACATTTGAATTTTGTACTCAATTTCGAATTACTCATTGCAGCAATGGAGGGGTTAAAGTACTATATCAAATTAACTTTGAACTTTTCTTGAATCGTGTTGCTGTGTTTTCCCATTAGGGTTGATCCTCATCCACAATAGACGTTGGGTTTGAAAAGGCTTATATCATGCAATGGGATTGGGGAGATTTTGGGGATTATATACACTTACATATTGTTATCAATAATCATATTCATTTCTTATGTTAAGTTTATTGATTGTGTAGATCCCTTTCATGAGGTGAAAAGCAAACGAGAAAAGAAAAAAGAGGTGCGTGCATAGATTGTATTTTTGAAATATGTGATATCCTTTTCTTTTCAAATTTCTTTGTGCACAGTAATGTTTGTGCTTGTGGTGCTTGAGCTTTCAATTTTTGATTTAACGCGTGCTCAATTAGCTTGTTTTATCACACTGGTTAGGAGCTTGCTTTGGCCGATTAAGCAATTATAATCGTTCCTTTAGTTTTCATATGATAGTTTGTGTGTTTCTTGTTATTCTCCCTTACTAGGCTTTCTCTGTTGCTTCAGAATAAGGACACAACGGATTCCAGGTCTCGTGGCGCTAATAATGCTTCAAATCGCAGCGGTAAGGGTGGCGCAGACCGTTATGTTGGACGTGGTGGATCAAACCAGTTTAGCTCTACTGGTATGTGGAAGTCACTGAGCAGCTTCGAGTATTTATTTGTTGGAAATTAGTGTGAAACCTTGTTAAACATCTCTTACTATTTTTTCTTGTCAGAGTCTGGTAGTTTATATGGTAAACCTGCCTACAAGAAGGAAAATGGAACACATGCTTATGCAGGCTCTTCATCTTCTGGATCCGGCATGGCAGGAAATAACATGAGTCGACGACCTCCATCTTACAGGTTCTTCCCATTAAAACCATAAGATGACGTGTCTCTTCTGCTTTGACGGTTGTGCGGTGTCAATGCAACTAAATACTAAAAGTTGGAATGTTCAGACTTTTGTAGTTAAGTGATAAAGTTTTGATTAGAAAAGAAATCAAAATGGTTCCTTTGCACATACAACACCAGTCAAGTATTATCATTTTATGCCTTAAACCATTACCTACTGTTGATATTTTCCTTGTATGGCCATGCAAACAAAGAAGGAGACTTTGTCGTAACTTTCATATCCCAATTTAATCTCCAAGGGAAGTCAACCCCTATGTCTCCTTGTAAAACTTTATCATAAGATTTCACGTCTAATTTTTGATTCTTTCAAAGAGACTATACCATTCTATCCGTACCCATCACATTAACCTTCATCAAATATAACTTATTGAGAATAAATATGTTAAAAATCCTAATCATGTAATGCTATGAAGCGTGTCATTATTGCGATGTGAGGAATCCATCACCATAGCTTCTTTATCTAGTACAATATTGAACATTAGCAAATGAGAGCTTCAATGGTATATTTCCATCCCATATTTCATGCTAAAAATGTATGTGATTCACTCTACCATAGAATTTGACATCCTCTGCTAATGTTTTCATAAACTAACCATGTGGGAGCCCCTTGTTTGTAGAACTCTATTAACTCCATCATTAACCATATTTTGTGCTTCAAACTTTCTAGAGAAGATCCCTCATTATGGTATATCGCCAACGCCTAAATTAGCTTGGTTGAAGACAACCAATCCACCTAACTGAATTGGGGAACAAATCTTCTCCCAGTTTATCACATGGAACCTTTTAAGATCCTCTACACTACCCCACATGAAATCTCTCTGTAATTTCTTGAGACTCTTAGTAGCCACACAGGCATAGGAAATATCAACATGACATACTTGGGCAAAATAGGTAACCTACTCTTAATCAAAGTAACCCTACCCTTTTTTGGAAAATACATCTTCTTTCACCCTGCCAACCTTCTTGCATTCTTTGAAAGATTACATGCCAAGCATATCTGGATTTGTAATGCAAATAAGACATTGGGAGGGAGGCCTGCATTACAGCCTAGTAAGTTAGCTAATACATCCAGATTAAGAATCTGAAAGAATCCTTTCTAACGCCTTCTTCAATCTATCTGCCAAAACATTAGCTACAAGCTTATAGGCAATACCAACCAAGCTATTGGGCATAGGGGTCCCTTATGTCTGAGGCTCTTGATTTCTTTGTGATGAGGACAAAATTTAAAATGAGTAAGATTCTTTCAAAAAAATGAGAATAACAAAGTGAGTGAAACATCTTCATGAGATCCTCTTGCACCATTGTCTTGCAAGTTTGTAGAAATCTGGTAGGAAAATCATCTGGACTGGCTTAATTCTCATTTATATCCTTTAATGCTCCCCACACCTTGTTTCCCTCAAGGTCTCTTTAATCAGAAGCTCTTCTCCTCTGGATGAAAACTGAATTTGATCAACAAGAGGTCTCCACCTAACCAGGCCACGATACAAACTCCTGTGAACTAAATTCGATCCATATTGTAGATTGATCTATATTAAACGTATATCCTTATGTAGTTCTGCTCTATATACTACAATAGCAATAATAAGTATTGGAAGAAAGAAACATAACCTATTGCTGATTATCCACATCCTTGCCCTGGCAACATTCTTCTCAAAGACATTGATGAACATAATTCCTTGAACACCCATGGCCAAATCCAAACCCAGCACAATCTCCATCCTAAAATTCACTACCAAGATTAAAGAAATTGGGGTTGAGATATGGAAGATATTGTTAATACCACCAGTACCCTTAGCCATCTTCCATCTCCAAAAAAATCCAATGAAAAAACCCCCAATCTTGAACCTTCCAACATCCTTATCTTGATGCTGCTCTCTATATGCATAGAAGTGGCATCATGGCAACAAATGCTGGACTAAAACTCACTTTTCTTTTAGAGCACTATTGGTAACTTCCTTTAGATTTTCGTTAAATTTAGGGAACTAAACAACTTTTTTTTTATTCCATATTCAAATAAACTACACAATAGCTTCCCTTATTCTTTCCTTATACCATTTGAATATTTTTTAAATTAAATGCAAAGGGAAAGAGAGAGGAAAGAGAAAGCCATTTAAATATTATTTTCAATAAATGCTAGAGGAAAGAGAGAGGAAAGATAGATACTTTTTATATTAAAATAATGTTAAGGGAACCAAAAATGCTACCATAGATTTAGGGTAGCGCTTTTGGTTCCCTTGGTTTAGGGAATACCGAGGGAGTTTGTTGCAGGTGGTTTTTTAGGAGTTTTTCCTACATGTAGGGAAGGTAATGGGATTTAGGGAAACTGTTGTTAGTGCTCTAATCCCCTTTCTTAATAGTGTTAGGATTGTTATAAAATATTCATACCTTTAAATTCTTCCGGCTAAAGCCCAAAATCTTCATAGTGGGTCCTGTTCTGGATATACCCATTTCAGCTATGGACACTTACTTTCCCCTCACCTCTCATAAAAATCATCTCACTTCCTCTTTTTGGACCCATCATCACCCAATTTACTTACATTGGCTTTTGCCTTATTCAAATATTTGACACAAGCCAATGAGCTTTAGCTCAAATAGTACTTCCTTTGTAAAAAGTTGGAGGTTGAGGTTGTGGGTTCAAGTCCCCACGGGTTGCTTGTCTAAATTACCAATAAATAAAAAATATTTGACACAAGATTTTAGAAATCTTGGTGTGTCTTCTCTTTTTGTTCCCTGAAATTACTAGGGGCTAGCTGTACTCTAAGACTACCATTAGAAATCCCCACAACTACTTAAAGACATTTATGATTGATGTCTTCATAGATTCAAGTTTTTTCTGTTCTACATTTTCAAAGTTCCTTGTAAGTTTGTTGGAATTCTGTTAATTGTCACTTTACGCCAATTATAGTGTTTAAATGGTGGTTCTTTTTTGGTGTGTGCACGTGCGCACACACACATGTACACAATATATTTAAGTTGTGTGGTGTACTACTCAACAAGTTTATGTGAATTTTACATATATATTGTTCTTATTGTATAAGTTATTCCTGGAAAATTATTCCTCCACTCTTAATGTGGAGCATCTGGAGAGAAAGGAATCGGCACCTTTTTGACGAGTGTAATGGGCTTAGTTTAAAATTCGTCTTGTTGTGATCTCTCTTAGATTGGGTTGTAATCATGTCCCTAATTTGACATTTTCGAATCTTTTAGATCTTGTTAATTATTTTGGATTTTTGAATCCTTTAGGGTGGTTGTATTGGTTGTAAACTTTTTGTGTACCAGGGCTTCACCTTTTCTTTCAATAATTTTGTTAACTATCTGGATAAGATATATATGTGCAATAACATATATATATGCCAACCTTAGGATGCTTTGCTCCTAACCCCACAAGGTTTCAAGACGGATCTTAATTTGAGTCTCGGTTAAGGACGGCAATGATTTATGTTTCACATGGCGCACGATAGTTTCATTTGACATTGTGATGGAGGATGTAGCTTACAATCATCGGCTCTGATCAGGCCACTAGGCATTTGATTAGGACATTGCACAATGAATGGGTGGTGGGCATTTAGACCTGGCAAAACGGGTTACCGTGTCGACTCGTTTATGACCCATTATGACCCGCCACCCGTTTAGCCTCAACCCATACACGACCCGCTAAAAATAACGGGTTAAACGGGCTGACCCGACCTGTTTAGCCCATCTAGGGTTTTTGATTGTCAGATCTGGGCGCTGAAGAGAAGAGAGGGAGAGCGTATGAGACGGAGAATCAAAAACAAAATAATCGACCCAAAAATAATCAGAAACAAAAGAATCAAAACCGTAGAATCCAAACCTTTCATCATATACCGGAGAGTGATTCATACAAAATAATTGACCCAAAAACCATTCGTCGACAGTGATTCATACAAAATAATCGACCCAAAAACAGGTCCAATCGAAAACAAAATCAGATCGAGCAAGAGAGAGAGATGTATTCGACGACGGAGACTCGGAGAGAGAAGTTGTGCTGTCGGCGCCGTGAGTCACGGAGTCGTCGGAGAGTGGACCACTGGCTGTGTGGAGGCACTGAAGAGTGAAGAGAAGAGTGAAAGAGAGGGAGAAAGAAACTGAAAGAAAGAGGAGATCTTGGAGAAAGAGAGGGAGAAAGAAACTGAAAGAAAGATTTGAAAGAAAGAGAGGGTGATTTTGAGTGAGTGACGGAGTGGGTTTGTTTGAGTGATTACTTTAGTTTTTTTTTTTAACGGGTTGGCGGGTCAAGTGGGTTGACCCGCCAGAAACACAAATAAACGGGTTGACCCGTTTATGACCCAAACCCGGTAACTTCGTGTCGAGTTGACGGGTCGTGTCACGTTTTGCCAGGTCTATGGGCAATGACAACATTTATGTGAAAATTACCAAGAGGGTAGAAAATTGGGCTGAGGTGCTTTCTCCATCTGTTCAGGAGATGGTTGATGTTGTTCCCCTTAAGTAGAAGGACAAGATAGAGATTTTTGGTTTTATTGCTCCCACTTCCTCACGTCAATGCTTGTCAAGCCAACTTTGCTTTTTGGGAGGTGAAACGGCGGTTGAAGTCAACTTAATCAAATGACCTTTCAAATTGGTCAAGACTCCAGGTTGTACGACATAATCAAACCTGAATGAACATAAATGTTGATCGAAAATATTCCCCCCTGGATCCAGCAATAGCGACATGGACTAAATGTCCTGTCCAAGCCAAGGAACTTACCCCGAATAGATTATTCGTCAAAACATATAAGTCTTATTCTTAACCTTATAAGACTTGCAATGCTTTTGTTTTTGGTTTTGTTTTGTCATCAGTTTATATCTTTTATAGTTCTCATGTTACATATTGAGAATTGACCATATGAACCGGTCTGTAGCTCTTACCAAGGTCATGTTTTATGTTATATCAGGCATATAGTCTATGATTTTTTTTTTCCTTGTTTTGATGGGAAACATGAAGCATTCCTTCATACGTCCCGGGTCCTGGCAGCTTGAGTTTGGTTACCTTGTCTGGTGGATCTTATTTCTTTAGGTTGCAAGTCAAAATGGGATAATTCTATGAAAGGAAAGATGATACTTACAAATTTGAGTTTCCTAAGCTGTAGAGAACTTGAATTAACTGTAAACTTGTGCCTTTTGAGGGCTGAGTTTGCTAGTAATAATATACTTATCAAAAAAAGAGTTTGCTAGTAATAATGTCTATTAGCAACAATTGTCTCAGGTGTTACTGGAAAGGGGTGTAGAATCTATTTCATTTTTTAAATTGGGGGATAACCTCTTAAGATTGCTGCTGTAGTGCTGTTTGCTAGTTGTTTGAGTTAATACTGAATAGCTAAAGAGATTTTTTTTTGAAAATCATGAGCAAGGAGACTGGCTGATGCAACTCTCTTGCTATTCTGGATGTCTAATTACATGTCCAGCCTTATGAAACATGGTGGAAATTAAATAGTGTGCCACACTTGAAATGTTTTTATCCTTGATGGTATCTGTTGCATCCATTGGGATGATATGCTGTCCAAATATTTATGTTTGTGATGTGGAGTTCATTGTTACTCATGTATATAAAAAATTGTTGCAGTGAATCTGTAGCCTTGGAAAATAAAGTGTTGATAGTGGGCACAAGTAATGGCATGTCTTCATCAACACAGCCTTCTGGATTTCAATCTGCCTGGCTGGGCGTCCCAGGTCATGTATCAATGGCTGACATTGTTAAGATGGGTAGGCCACATGGCAAGGCTTCCACTGTGCCAAACCCAGCTATCCACAGTGGCAGCCATCAAAATGTTTTGACAACTTCTTCTGCAGCAACACATCATAATTTGCATCCATTGCAAGATCATGCTGCCAATGTGACAGACATAAATGCTGAGCCAGGAGTTGCCACAAGCCAGCACCTTCCTTCCGATGACGACTGGCCTGCAATTGAGCAACAACCAGCTGCTATTTTGTCCTCTGTTGTAGAGGCACCTTCAGATTCTGATTCATATGCAGATCCATCTAACTTATCTTTGGATAGAGGTAATCAGCATACAAAGTCCCAATTAGATGAGGTTCGGGTAGCCGATGATTTGCCTGTTGAGATGCTTAATGCAAACCATGTTGGACCTACTTCTGTGTCCAGTAGAAATATGCAAGAGGACAGTTCTGGAGGTGCATCTGTCTTTGATAATAGCATGTATGAGGACATGGATTCCTACCAGCCTCACAGTCATGATTTAGAGCATAATGAAGGTGACTACAATAATGTCAATATTGCTCTGGATTGTTCTTCATCTTCCCTTATCATTTTTCATTGATATATATTTTCAAATAGATATTTTTTTACAGTATTTAAAATGACTCACATATTTGTTTGGATGATTATTTCAATTTGAAAAAGATAGTCTAGCTTCTTTTGGACATTCTCCACTGTTTCAAAAGAAGAATAAGCACAAAGTCTGAATATGAACATATCTGCATACCAGACACATTTAAAATTTTTGTAGGACTAATCTGCAAACTTTGTTATTCATAGTACGTTCAATTTTAATATATATATATATATTAAATCGTAAGATATGCATGTAATTCTACAGTATTAATTGATTGGAAGGCTATCATGTTTATCCTTTAATGTTAATTTTTTAACATTTGAAGTGAACAGTAATAGTCTTTATAAATTCCTGAATACATACTGCCTTTTTGAAGAAACTCATGTCAGCTTACAGTTTTCTATTTCAATTTTTAGCGGAAGATGGTGTTTCATCAGTGGCCGCTAATTTGCAGCAACTGAATTTACGGAAAGATGATCAGGCAGCACCATCTGAAGAGGATAACCCTCCTGTAATAATTCCAAATCACCTCCAAGTCCATACCCCTGACTGCTTGAACCTGAGCTTTGGGAGTTTTGGATCTGGGCCATCTGGTACTGGTGCTACCTTTTCTGCGACTGGTTCATTTGCTACTAGGCCCTTGAAATCTGACTTGGAGGAGACATCTACAGCAGCGGATATCTCATCAATTGGGCACTCAGACTCTAGGTATGCCTTTGTTATTGTAGTACCCACAAATTTATTCAGTTGTTTATCTTAATTATGTTAAAAAAAATCTTGTAGAAATCCTGAATATTATGGGGATGAGCATCTCGGAAGTACCACAGATGGAAGTCTAGTTCATAGAACTGCTGGGAGCACTGTAAATTATGATTCTCCTTCAGCTTCACAACCAGAGGTGTTGAAGCAGGAAACCCCTGAAGTTGCTCATGGGAATCAATATGCATTCCCTTCATCTGCATCCGATTTTGCATATGACAACCCCCAACAATTCAGTACTGCATTTACTCATCCACAGACAAGCTCACAGATGCAGAATCTTGCTTCTTTCTCAAGTGTGATGGTAAGATGATAAAACACTCAGTTTTGTCTTTGATATGCAATATTAGTCGTTTCTGGAATAGTGGTTTAATTTAAACTTTGTATTTGGTGTTGTATAATTTTTTCTCTAAAGTACTTATCGAGTTGATGCTGAAGAAACATTTTTGGAGATCCTGTAATAACTAGATAATATTGTTGAGGAAATAGGATGTGAGATATAATATTGCCAGCAATCATAAAAATTTGGGGAAGATTCGAGCAGATCTTACAATGCACTAAGTTTTTTATATGTTACAAAGAAATTCCTGTGAAGAGGATGAATTTGTAGGGAAAATTTGTGTTGTTAATAGATCTATGATAAACTTTGTGAAATAAACCCAAGGCTTTGTGGACAGCAGCTTGAGCCACTCTTTGATACATGAGTGGTTGCTCTTCAATGCTGGAAGTGTGGTCATTACAGTCATAAGTCATGTCCGTGATAAATAGCGAGTATTCTTGATGGATTGCTTGCCTTGAGTTATAGGTGATATTAGATTTGTTTGAGTATCAATTTATCTTGATTGATATTTGAGGAGAGAATTACTTTGGAATGGTTTGCTCAGCAAAATCAGGCATGCTATAGATGCTCGTGTACAGTGGTTGAGAGAATGAAGAGTGACACTTGATACATGAGTGGCCTATATCACAATCCCTTTCGTAGAGATCCTGGGTCCACAGCTTGGCTGGTCGGTGCATTGGAACATGTCCCTGATAGAAATCTATTATGCAATTTAGGCCTCATGCAATGACATTGTTGACCTAGTTATGACAGTGGCCAGCATGGGGGTCGCTCAAGATTTGCCATGCTGGTAGTTCGAAGTTAAGTTTATCTTCTCAGTTCAAGCTTTGCATTTTCTTGTCAAGAATGATAAGCTTGGTGGCAAGGAATAGCTGTTGTTGTGACAGGGAGTCGCTCAGTCTCTAAGGACAGGAGTAAATCACTTTTTTTGTTGACCCTGCATCTTCTCCTCATAGTATTGCTGTTGCACCTGTACTGTCAATCAGGTGCTGGCAAGTGCTTGCTTCTGGTTATGATTTATAGTAATCCTGCTACATGATGCTAATGCAGAACCCGTGGTGTTATTTGAGCCATAGTTGGTGGTGTAGGCAGTAGTGATATTCATTAAAATCACTACTGTGAATCTTAACCAAGTGCCCAATATCTTTCTAATTAAATATGTTAATCAATTGTGGGAATCAGAAAAGGTAGGTGTATGCTCGCAAAACTAAATTAATTAGGGAATTAGAGGATATGGAGTCACGGTGAGAATCTGGCAATAGGAAAAGAGAGTTCAACAATTTCCATGAGGGGCTTGGAAGGCTAAAGCACTCAAGATAATGGCTATATCAGAAAAATATAATGAGGGGAATAGAAGGGGCATGCAATAAAGCCTAGCTTTTGTCACTATCTTACCATGGAGTTGGTGTTTTCAGTTGTGCATCTATGATGTTGCTATTCACGCTGCTCCTGCTGTGCCTTCTTCAGTTGCTTTATGATCCTTAAATATATATAAAAAATATTTATTGTTTGTATTAATTTTAGGTGAACTAGAAATTGTTACAGTTAAGAGCTCACTTTACATATTGCTTCAACAGCAGGCATATACAAATTCGTTGCCCAGCACTTTGTTGGCTTCAACTGTCCAGAATTCAAGGGAGGATCTTTCATACTCACCCTTTCCTGTGACACAATCAATGCCCACAAAATACAGCAATGTGGCTTCTTCTATCAGTGGTCCTACCATTTCCATGCAAGAGGTGCCCCTCTACTCTTGCTTATTGAACTCACTAAGTTTTTAAAGTTAGGCTGCCCAATATTTGGTTAAACATATTTTAGAACTTGTATTGGGGCTTCTTTGATCATCAGCTACATCTAAGAATTTTGCTTAAAACAAATCTTAATCTAATTACATCGACTTAGCTACAGCTAAACCATCTAGAAAAATTCTGTTTGTGTTTTATGAAGGCTGTCTTTTTTGTCTGAAAGTATAGACATACATCCTTTTTTTCTTCTTATTTCCCTACCTTAATGTTGAATTAAATCAAATGGTGTTTTGCTGGTGCAGCATTTGTCTTTACTGCTCATGGTTGAAAAGTATTAAGCAAATTTCCTCAACTTCCACTTTATTAAAACTAAAAGTATTATTTTGCTTACCAAGGAAACATTTGTTTCTGACTCTTAAGTCTTCTCTCCCAAATGCCTTTTCCTCAGAGACTTATTAATAAATCTGTGTTAAGAAGACAATATATATAGGTTAATAATCTCAGGAAGTGCTAGGGGTGCAATTCTTCTTCTGATCATTATCTTGTTTATGTTTAGGCTTTGGGCGCTGGTAATATTTCTACACCTCAGCCTCCTCCACAGAGCCTGCCTGGTGCCAGCGTTGCCACAGGACCTGCTATTCCGCAACACCTTGCTGTGCACCCGTATTCCCAACCTAATCTTCCTTTGGGACATTTTGCCAACATGATCGGCTATCCATTTTTGCCTCCTCAGAGCTACACATACATGCCCTCGGCTTTCCAGCAGCCGTTTGCTGGTAACAGCACATACCATCAGTCTCTGGCAGCAGTGCTACCACAATATAAAAACAGTGTTTCTGTCAGTAGTTTGCCTCAATCTGGTGCTATTGCCTCTGGATATGCATTTGGGAGTTCAACCAGCATTCCTGGAGGAAACTTTCCTCTGAATGCACCCGCTGCACCTACCGGCACAACTGTTGGCTATGATGATATTATAAGTTCTCAGTACAAGGACAGTAATCATTTGATCTCGCTTCAGCAGGTAATTTCTGTACTGGGCTCTGGAAACATCATGAAAATGAAATAGTGTAGTTATTTATCAAGCACACTGGTTCCCTTATTGCTTTATTCAAGTTAAAAACTGAATTGGTTTCAAAGTTGTGGTAAACGATCTAGAGAGAGATCATTTGCATGCTGTCGTGAGATGCCACTAAATGGTCTCTTACAATGATTTTCATTTATTTTCTTCTCTCTGTCTCCTGAATTTGGCCTTTTGGCCATGTCTTTTGATCAGAATGAGAATTCAGCCATGTGGGTTCATGGGCCTGGTTCACGAACAGTTTCTGCACTTCCGAGCACATATTACAGCTTCCAGGGGCAGAATCAACAGGCTAGCGGGTACCGGCAAGGTCAGCAGCAATCGCAGCATTTTGGTGCTCTTGGGTACCCAAATTTCTATCATTCTCAAACTGGGTTATCAATGGAACATCAGCAGCAAAATCCTAGGGATGCATCCCTTGGTGGATCTCAAGGCCAACAATCAAAGCAGTCTCAACAGATATGGCAAAACAACTACTAATCTCAGTCACCTCCCGGTTTTTCAGGGTCTTGTAGTGAGTGTGAAAGTGGCCATTCATAGGCATTCTGCAGTCTAATAATCTCTCATATGTTTCATTGATTGGTCTGAAGAGACCTTGACTGGCTGCTGCCCTGTGCCACCGAGGTTGTATTCTACACATTTATGTCCTGTTATGTTTAACCTAGGAACACGTGTGCTAATTTGAGTTTAGTGGACAACGCCGATTCTCTCTTTCACTGTTTTTCTTATTCTCTCATTGTACTTGAAAGTTGTTTTTGGTTTGGTTGGAGAGTCCTAGCTAACTTTGTTATCTCTATCCTTACTAACCGATAACCGATTGCCTGTTTTGTGTAACATTTCTTCCTCTGATTCAAGTCCTTATCCTCTTACCATTTACGATTTGCAAACTAGGTATGATCCATAATTCTAATGTTGCCAATCATATTAGCAAATCTCTAGCTCTTACCCTCTCTCCCTTTCTCTCTCCCTCTCTCAAAAAGAAAAAAAGAAAAAAAAAAAAAAAAGAGAAAAAAAAGGAGACTAAGGGAGTCCATTCTCTTGCATTTTGAATTTTTCTGATATTTTGTGTTTTTATTTTTTGGCCCTTTTACATGAAACCTTGTAGGTATGAAAAATGTTTCTTACAAAATTACAGGACACTACCTTATTTGTGAAAAATTAAGCAATAAAATTTAACAAATGAATTTAATTGTTTAGTGCTTGACATGATAAGTAATAGATGGACTACTACGTAAATTTGAAAGGGACATATAGTAAAAACTGTAGTATTTATAGAAAGGATCTGGAAAATTACTGCCTAGAAGCTGTTATGCAAAACTGTGCCATTTTGCATAATAGTCCAAGTAGGTCTCGAAGCTATATTTAATAAAAATAAAACTCTTACTCATGCCGTTCCACAAGAATCCAAACGTTACAGCAAATAGCCCGAGAAAACACGAGAAACCAAATGTTACATAAAACCTGGGTTACAGATGGATACGCAGGCATGATCTCTGAAGGTTTGACACTGCTCCTCCAAAGGCTCCTAGGTTGCTCTTAGGTCTTGTGTTTTTTTTTTTTTTTTTGAATCTGCATATTCAAGGTGAATAGAAGCAACGCTTACCGAGAGAGAGAGAGAATGGGATACCTGTCAATGGTAGGCTCTCCGGCTCTGGCGAGGCATCTTGCAATTGTTTGGCACGAGCTCTTTACCCAAATCCTCTTTTCCCTCTTGTGTTTTCACGGGCTGTTTGCTATGACGTCCGAGTATGATATTGCCGTTTGGTTTCTTCATGCAGCTGTCTTACTGCTGAGGATTTTGAAGAAAAGATACAACCCCAAATGAGGGAATGTAAAGAAGGATTCAAGAAAGATGGAGGTTCTGGAAAGGAGTTTGATGGAGTGGCTAAAAGAGTGTGATGAAGGATTGGCAGCAAAGATTGGAGTTTGATGGAGTGGCTCATTGATTTTGTGTTTATGATGTCAAGGCAACAAGAATTGGCAGCAAAGATTGGAAAATTCAAGTCTGCTCTCAAATGGGTCACTGAAGATGGGAATTTTAATTCCATGGTGATTGATAAGGTTGTCACTCTGCTGGAAATGGCTGACAGAAAAGTGAGTGAGATGAAAAGATCAAAGGAAAGGTCAAATGGAAGAAATCGAGTTAACAAACTCCTGGATCAATTCTTTCATCAACTCTTTGATTAACTCTTTCATCAAGTTCTGGACATTAATTGAAGAAAACTTTTCCAGCCATAGTAGGGCTCAAGGATGTGAAGATGATGGAAACTAGGAACCTAGTGGCAACTAAGGTATATGAATTGTGGAGTGGGCCGGGCCAGATTCATCGGACGAAGAGAATGATGGCAATGCTCTTGATCTTGAAGATGTTAACAAAGTCTCAGAACTGAAGATACAGAACTTTTCATCTGTATCTGTGCCTAAAGATGAAAAGTTTGAAGAAAGGAAGGATGTGACAAACTATTGTGCTGAGTTAATGAGCAAACCCCAACAGGGATTTTTGAAAGTAGGAAGTAGTGAAGAGATCAAGAAGGAAGAAAATAAGGAGAGAATAAGGATGTTGAATGAAAGAGGTGTTGGTTGAAATGAGGAAAGTAGTGAAATTCAGAGTGGGAAATCTGCTGAGGATGCTTTGAAATCAAATCAATGTACCAAAATGAATGAAAAGGATGCAAGTGATCTTGATAATGAAGTGAAGGAGAGGATTAACTGCTGTTACTGCTCTTAAGCTAAATGGCCTAAGATTGTTGATGCCTGCTGGTGTTGGGGCAGCTAAACTGTTCATCTTTGAAGGAAGCTTTATGTAATTTCTGTGTGTTTAGTTTGTTCTTTAGTTTTTGAATTGATATAGATAAATACAGATTTTCACAGTAACGGTAGTCCAAACAAGGACTAACTTTCAATACCTGTTGTTTACCAATGCTTTTGTCTTACTAAGTTTATATGAAATTGCAATGTGAGCACTTGAAAAGAAGTGTGCTTTATAGTACTATTGATAATCTGGTGTTCTAATTGATCGTGGGTGTTTGGGATGGGGGAATAATGCAAGTTTAAGCACTTAGGCAAGGCAAACAAACAGAGCATTAAGATGGGTGTGCTTGTGGAGCTTTTGTCATGGGTCCACAACAGAGAATCCACCACCAAGAAAGACAACCCTATATAATAGAACCCACCTCGTGCTATTTGTTTAAAGGAACAAAGAAAAAGAAAGTATTTGTTCTCTGTCACAGCAAATTCTGACCAGCAAACACAATGGAAAAATTGCAAAGTAACCAAATATATGAAAAATCCAGAAAACGGTAGAATAGCTACGTCTGAAAAACAGACAAAAAAACAACTAGGGAGCAGCTTAGCTATTTCTTATTTTTATCTAAAATAGATAAGCAAAATACTAAAAAATCCTATGCATCGGATCATGCATCTAAAATGCAAAATATATTTTTGTTGCATTTGTGAACAGTGTATCGCTGTATGTAGCTGTTACTGTTCACTCATTCATCTCATTAATATATTATTTCTCTCTTTTCCCAAAATTTTCTCTTATTATTTCTCTTTCCACATCTCAATTTTCCTAGAAGTTGAAAAGTAGGATCATTAAGAAAAATACAATCCTTAGAGCACTCATAATGAAGGAGTTAAATGGTACTTTTATCTAAAATAATATTTAAATGATATAGATAAAAATATAACTACTCAGATGTAGGAGGCCTTTAAAAATTCATTACCTAAACTAGATAAAGTGAATTTTGAGGAGTCACTTTGCATAAAAATTTGGCTACCTAATTGTAAATTCTCTTATAAAAAAAAAGAAAAAGAAATAATATTTAAATGATATAGATAAAAAAATAGATAATTGGATATAAGATGTTTTTAAAACTCATTAGTTAAACTACATTAAATGTGTTTTAATTAGCCATTTTGCATTAAAAATATGCATAAACCAATTTGAATACTTTAAGGTGGTGGTCCACCGGCCTTTGGGTCAAGCTTTGGCTTAATCAGTTTGAGAAAGTGTTTGCACTTTTTCTGTCCGTTTAGGTCCCTCTTATCATTGATTGCCAATGATAGAGTAGCCTTCATATCCTTTCTGACGTAGGTGAACATCTTTCCCAATGTAGCGCATCACTTGTTTCGGCTGAGGACAATACATTGTGAATTTTAGTTTTAGTTTTTTAGTTGTTTTTAGTTTTTTTTTTTAAGGCAATCTTCATTGTTTATTTTTGCACAGGAAAAACTCAAATATAGAAATTGATTTGAAATATAAAGACTGCTTGCAAATTAGGGGTCGGTATCGGTTTAGTCGGTGTTGGTAGGGGTATTTTCGCCTATTGATTCGTAAAATTCAGTAAAGTCAATTAATTAACAGATTTCATACCGATAAGGAGTAGTTTCAACTTTTTTTGTTAATAGGTTAGTCGGTTAATAGGTTGTCGGGTAAGTCGGTTACAAGTTTTTATGTTAAAATTTATCAATTTCCTTGTAACTATAGAATCAGTAAAACACATGGTTAATCTACCCACCCCTATTGCAATTAGTCAGATCATTTCTCTAAAAAATTGCTTTGATGTTTCCTGTACTAGATACCAGGGGTGGTAATTCGTGTAGCGTACTAGGTTCGGATTGAGGTATGAGTATAAGACTATATATGTCGACCATAATTCGACCAATTTAATTAAATAGGTTTTACTTCTAAAACTTAACCTTCTAATTTCGTATCGGGTTTGCAGATTGTGTCAAAAGTTGTCAAGCCTATTAAATGCCATCAATATAAAAAGCATGCTTAATCAATTACCAAATTAGTATAAAAGAATGGTGCACACCAGTACATAGTAGAATTGATATATAGGTTACACACTTACAACAATAACAATACATATAAATATCTTCTTCATTTGTCTCACAACGAACATGCATGTTCCAATCGTTTATTATTCTTTGCAACTTGAAGATGTTTCTTCATTATTGTTCTTCTCTTATGTTGAATGAGAGATTATTTTGAGATTCCCTAGTGGGTTCTCATGTAACGGCATAAGGAAAACCACTAACCTCATCTGTGCTATTATCTAAAAAGACCAATCATTTTGAGACAATATTGCAGATGTGGCTAACATTGTTTCCCGGCTCACTACATCTCAAATACAAGGAGGACAACGACGACAAGGCGGAGGAGGAGAAGGAGGAGGAGGAGAGTGAACAACGTTGCGTTGAGGAGGAGGTGGAGGTTTGGTAGCCTCTCTTAGCATCCCATAATGCACATCCTGATATGTTGTTGCAGCAAGGTTTCTGGCCTCTATAGCCAGTACAAGCACTAGGGCCACCCAAAGCAAATTTTGACTACTTATTTCCATCTTATTCAAATCTTCAACAATGATTTTTCTGTATGATTTTCTCATTCCCATGACCCTTTATATGAAAACCAGCTATCCCTATTTAAGGAATGATTTTAATTTCAATGGTGGTCATTTTCTTTTGACTTAATTTGCTGTCAACTAAATACTCGAATGACTTTACTTTATTTTACCTTTTTATTTATTATTTTATTTATTTATTTTTAATTTTTTAAAGAATAATTCTATTTTTAAAATGGGAATGTTAGATATTTTTTTGGTCCTAAGCACTACAAAAATGCTAGGAGTTTTTAACTAGGAGTTTTTGACGTGTCAATGGTATTGACATGTCAAAAACCCATTTTGACGTAGGCCTTTTGACGTTCCTCACCGATTAAAATGGGGTGTCAAAAATCCCAGATTTTTTACGTGTCTACAGTGCCACATCAAAAATTTTTGACGTGTTCGAAGTCAAAAAATATTTTTGATGTGGGAATATCGCCACGTCAAAAGTTTGTGCCACATCAAAAAATTTGACCATATTTTTTGACGTGTCAAACTGACACGTCAAAAAAGTAATTTTTTTTTTCTTTTTCCAATTCCAATATATCTAATTACAATATCCAATACTACAATTACAATTAACCTGATATATATCCATATCCAATACAATATCCAACCTAATATCCAATACAATATCTAATATCCAATCCAACCTGATCCAATACAATATCCAATCAAATACAATATCATATCCAACCCAATGTAATACAATATCCAATCCAATACAATATCATATCAAATCCAATCCAATCAAATACAATATTATATCCAATCTAATCCAATACAATATCATATCCAATACAATTAATATCCAATCCAATACAATCAAATATCATATCCAATCCAATCTAATCCAATACAATTAATATCCAATCCAATACAATCCAATATCATATCCAATCCAATCCAATCCAATTAATATCCAATCCAATACATTATCAAATCCAATACAATATTCAATCTAATACAATATCAAATCCAATACAATATTCAATCAAATCCAATATCCAATACAATCCAATATCCAATTCAATATCCAATACAATCCAATATCCAATCTAATCCAATCCAATATCCAATCCAATACATTATCCAATCCAAAATCTAATATATATCCAATACATATCCAATATATATCCAATACATATATCCAATATATATAAAATACATATCCAATACATATCTAATATCTAATACATATCCAATATCCAATTTTCAATACATTGAATACGTATGAAATTCCAACACAACTTCATTAAACAAAATTCCAACCTACTTCCAACACAACACATAATAAAACAGATATATACAATTTCCAACACATTCTAACACAAGGCAAAACAAATATACAATCTAACACTTATGTACTATCTGCTAGAATAAGTTCCAATTTGTTTCAACAAACATATAGTTTGACGATAAATAAATATATACAATTCCAAAAAATATATAGAGAATTTAACAAACATTGACGATAAACGACGTGCTCAGCTTAATTGAGCAACACAGTCATCCCGCAACGCTTAATCTGCATTACCTACAAATGAGTGGTGAATCAATAATAATCAATATAAAACTTCAAAATTAATCTATACAGTGATGCAAATATACGTTAGTTCTAAAATTGACTCCTATAACAAAGTGTTGCTAACTAGGACTTTTGTGAAAAGTAATGGTTTCTAACATTTAATAACTGTTACAAAAACAACTAAAAATATATCATTTACCTCTGTGGGGGCGCAGATCCAGACGTCGACGCGAACATGGCTTCAAGCTGGAGGAAACGGGCATCAAAGGAGGCATCTTTTTCTATCATCTGAGCTTTTTGTTCTTCAATCTGCTTGGCCATCTCATCCATTGCATGTCTTTGTTCTGCCCTCTCCTCTTCCAGTTCTCTTATTCTATCCGTCATATGTGAGTATGAGGAACTCCAGGAATTCTGAGACCGTGCCTGGGACGGTGTATAGTACGAATGTATGCTGCCTCACACCGGCAACACATTCGGACCCACCTGTCGTACCCTGCCAGCATACTCAGGCTTATTTCCGTGCGCCTGAGCATACGTGTCATTAGGTGTCCACCGTACCGTCTCTTCAGTCACGGTCTGTGTCAATGCCGGGTCAGTGGGCAGCAATTCCTGCATCCTCTCCTGTACATTAAAAAACAAGTTAGTATCTCATATAAAGAATTAAGTGTATGTCATAGATAATTTATCAAAATATATATCGGTGAGTACTTACGCATCTCTCCCTGACCACTTCATTTGGATAGCTACCATCCTTCTTCGTGTGTGTCGTGATGTAATTTTTAGCTCGAGTGGGAGTAGTGCCCGAAGATAGGAACTGCATAGAAAAAAAAAAATTCACTAAAAACAAAAAAACGAAGATCTAAACAACCGATTATATATATATATGGGGTAAATAAGACAATACTTCTTGATGTGTCACCCTAGCGAAGCTCATCGACCTGTTGTAGTGTGGTGTGTTGTTTTTTGCTCGCAATGTCTTCATGTAAGCAGCGTACTCCTACATGAATACCATCCTTAAAATGTCAGGCATAACACAATTACAATTAATAAAACTACACAATTACAATTAATTCAACTACACTCGTGACCTACCTAATTTTTCGGGTCGCACCATTTAGGCAACAAGACATTCAAGTCCTTGGCATCGTATGCCCTAACGGCATCCTCACCCATTCTCGTCTTCACTGTGTCTGGAGTATCGCCCGGCACGATTTTTAACGTACATTTTACAGAGTGTCTCCAACTCTTCAGCTTCGAGCCCATGTTTCTGAACGTGTCCCTTTTAATCGCCTCCAGATTGTACTCAGGCGGGTGTAAAACTCATTCTGCACATGTTCAAAAAATTAGGCGTATAATTCACGCATTAACAACGTTTAAAATATTGAAATACATGTGCGAAAATAGAAGAAATAGTTTAACCATACCATCAAGGCGTCCTATACATCCTCCTTCGTACGGGGAGGTACATCCATCCATTCGTCCCGTAGTCTTACGTAGTTCCCGGTCCTTATGATGTTGCCAGTCGACCGTCTGAATTTCATTGTGCTAAACCCTACGGGCTGCCACGCCCTATTATACTTGCACACGACCTTTTGCTCGGGCGGGACATCCCACGTCTTGTTTGATGGTGGGATGGTTACCACTTGAATTTGGGTCTCCCGGTCTCGCCTGATGCCTAACACATTAATAATTGCAAATGTTAATTATTTGGAATTCAATAGTAACTACATAAATTTTATGCGTATTCAATATTGGTATTTAAAGCATATATACTTATTGTTCGGAGCTGGCGAACGTCCAACACTTCTAGAGGATCATCGGGCTCCAAGTCACCTGAGCCATCATCCACGTCCTCCTCATAGTATTGTGTCTCGCTGTCATCCAGATGCGATGGCTCACTGTATGTGATACTACTGTTCAACTCGGGGGGGGGGGGGGGGAACAATCGCTCTACCTCGCTGTGAGCACATACCCCCATCTCGCTCATCGTAGGCACCGGAGTACCAAGATCATATGAGGCCTCCGTGTCATACCACTACAAAAAAAAGACAATTTTGTGACGTGTCAAATAGTACCCTTTTTTTGCCACGTCAGTAAATGTTGACTTGTCAAAACTGGCACGTCAACAAATTTTTTTTTTTTTTTTTGACGTGCCAAAAGTGGCATGTCAACATTTACTGACGTGTTGAATATAACATGTAAGGATTTACTGACGTGTCACTATTTGACACGTCAGTAAATTTGAATTCAATTTTATTTTAAAACTTTTTATTTAAATATCTTAATAATTTAATATTAACTGACGTGTCAAAGTTAGACACGTTAGTAATTATTGATGTGTTACTTTGACACGTCAATAAATTATTGATGTGTCAAAGTGGCACGTCAATAATTTTTGACTTGTCACTTTGACACATCAATAAAGTGATACATCAATAAAGTGACACGTCAGTAAATATAATGTTTATATATATAATATAAAATAAACATGATTTTTTTTTCTTTATATATATATTCTTGACGTGCCTATGGGGCACGTCAGGTCAGGATGTGCCTTGGGAACCAGCAGGCCCATCGCCCATGCCTTCTATTTTTTATTTTTATTTTTTTTTTATCATGTTTATATATGTATATATAATATTATAAATTGCTGACGTGCTTATTTAGCACGTTAGTATTTTTTTTTTAATATCAGGTATATATATATATATAAAAGTTTTTGACGTGCTATTTTCTGACGTGTTAAAACTAGCACGTCAGAAATTTCTGACGTGCTAAAACTAGAACGTCAAAAAAAAAAAAAAAATAGCGGGACATTCAACTTAATTTTCCCTCTTCTTTCTCTCTTTTATTATTTATTCTTTCCCCATATCTACTTTTCTTATTTAATTCCAAATCTTCTTTCTCTCTCTGAATCTCCCTCTTCTCTCTCAATATCTATGCACGGCTGCTAGAAGAAAAGCAGATCAAGAAGAAAAAAAACAAAAGGAGAAGAGAAGATTGAAGAAGAGAAGCAGAAGAAAAAAGAAAAGAAAAAAAAAGAGAAGATCAGAAGATTGAAGAAGAGAAGCAAAAGAAAAAAAGAAGAAGAGAAGATCAGAAGATAGAAGAAGAGAAGTAGAAAAAAAAAAGGAAAAGAAAAAAGAAGAGAAGATCGAAGAAGAGAAGCAACAGAAAAGAAAAGAAAAAGAAAAGAAAAGAAGGAGATGAGAAGAGGATCGAAGAAGAGAGATTTTTGATTTGAAGAAGCTCTGATTTGGTTTATTTTGATTTTATTTGAGAGATTTTTGATTTTTGATTTGAAGAGAAGAAGATCGAAGAAGGATAAGGTTTTTGTTTTGATTTGGGTTTTTGATTTTTTGAAGAGTTTTTGGGTTTGGGT
Organism: Corylus avellana; assembly: GCF_965113065.1. Classification (NCBI taxonomy): domain Eukaryota; kingdom Viridiplantae; phylum Streptophyta; class Magnoliopsida; order Fagales; family Betulaceae; genus Corylus; species Corylus avellana. The sequence goes on along the minus strand of NC_142490.1, from coordinate 20,796,106 downwards.
TTTTGAAAATGAAGGAAAGAAGAGAGAAAAGAGAGTGAAAATGGAGGAAGAAAGAGATCAGGGAGAGAGCTGGAGGGAGAAGAAACGTACTGTTCCAGAATTAAAAAAATATTTTTAATTGAAAAAAAAATCCAGAAAAAATTTTAAAAAAGAAAAATTATTATTTTTTAATAATTTTAAATTTCCTAATGTGTTAAAATTGGCACGTCAGGAAATTTAAAATTATTAAAAAAAAAAATTTTTCTTTTTTTTAAAATTTTTTATGGATTTCTTTTTTCAATTAAAAATATTTACTAACGTGTCAAAATTTGACACATCATAAATTTTTTGATGTGTCAAAAAGTGACATGTCAGAAATTTTTTCTGATGTGCCAATTTTAACACGTCAAAAAATTCTGACGTGTTAAATCCAGCATGTCAGAAATTTTTCATTCCTGACACCCATATTCTTCATGCCTGAAACACATCAAAAAAGCCTCGTCAGGAGGATTTCCTGACGTGTTAGACCATCTAACACGTCAGGAAACTTGTGTCAACAAAAAATTGATTTTTTGTAGTGGACAGAACCTGCTGAGACCCTTCCCCATGCTTAGGAAGTAATGGTCTATACCCCAGCTCCTCTATATGTAGGATCCCCCGTCGTCTACTCCTCCCCCTGGTACTCATGTCAACCTGTGAAACACATAACACACTCAATTAATTATGTATATAATAGATAAAATATGCACCATAATAACCAATCAATGTAGAAAGAAATAACATAAAACACGTCAAATAATGTGAACTATATATATTATCACAACAAATTTTTTTTAACCACATACGAATCTAAGTCTTGTCAGATGTAGTCAATATCATCACGCGGATCCACTTCATTATTGCAGGTCAATAGGAGGGGCTCACACTTGTGGTAGTTGACACATTCATCATCAGGACTTTCAATTTGACCAACATCGTATACGTTTCTAGGTTTAGTCCTTACAAGACAAGCCCAATCAGGGTCCCTTTCATCTTGGACGTAAAATACTTGGTCAACTTGTGACTTAAGCACATATGGCTCATCAGTAATTTCCTTGCCCCGGTGGACAAGGTTTTTGCAGCTGACAAGCATCATGCCATACTCGTCTACCTTGTACCCCCTGTTCCTCGTGTTGTCCACCCAATCGTACTTGAACAAAACATACTTAGTCCTGCCGAAGTACTCCACCTCAATTATTTCCGTCAACTTCTCATAGTATGTTTCGCCATCAATAGTCAGCACGCACACGCCATTGTTCTGTGTCCTCTTTCCAGCATTGAATGCAATGATGCAAATTAGCTTCTCGTTAACCACATATCTGTTATATCTTGTAGCTGTGGCCTTCGGCCCACTACAGTGCATTACCAGTTTGCACCTATTTCCTTCCTTCGTCCATCGTCCAATAGATCGAACTATGAGTATATTACGTACAATTAACCATAAAGGAGTTAGCTTTGTTAGTTGTTATGAAACAATAAGTAAATATAATCCAACTCTTTAAGTTAAACATCACGATAGTCTTACGTAGTCACGGTACCAATCGCAGAACAGCGCATGATGTTGGGTTTCCAACTGATCCTTCGTCGTTTGCTCCCTAACGCATGATCGCCTAAGTGTATCCATGTGCACCCTACAATACGAAATTTAAATCCTATTATAATTCACAACTAAGGGTGATTCACCACCTGAAGTTGCATAGACTACTAACACGACTTACGTTCGTAGTTGAAGGAACTCGTCCAAGTTAAATATAATAGATCAGTGAATTTGTGTCAATGCAACACGGTCGAGGATAACTCATGTTCCCGCCCCCTTTGAACCATTCGGGTTTGTTTGAGCCCTATTGTGAAATGTTGGTGCGTTGTCTAAATACCTCGAGCAGAACGCCACCAACTCCGTTGCTATGTAGCCCTCTGCAATGCAGCCTTCCAAGGTTGTTATTGCGAACATTAGATTTGAACCTCCCAAGGTTCCTACATATGAGCATAATTCATGCATTACAGTTAGTGACGGTTTTATAACGGATGAAAAAATAAATTGATGGATAGTAGTAAAGTTATTTTACCTCTCTGCCGGATACATCCACCTATACTGTACCGGTCCATCAAGTCAGCATTCATGGACAAGATGCATGACCAAGTGAACCATCACGGTAAAAAAACTTGGGGGGAAGACCTGTTCTATCTGGCACAAAGTGATACAAATGTCACCCTCTAGTCGGTCCATATCATCTTGTGTTAATGACGTTGAATATAGGCCCCGGAAGAATGTAGACATCTCGACAAGTTGTCTAACCACGTTTGCTGGTTGTGATCCATGCAATGCAATTGGGAGAAGTTGTTACATAATGATGTGACTGTCATGGCTCTTCAAATCGGATATCGTACAATCACTAAGTCATACACATCGGGAAATGTTTGAGGCATATCCGTCCGGCACCCTTACATTTCGAAGCACTTTCAAAAAATGTGTTTTCTCGTCCTTAGACATTGTGTGGCAAGCTGCGAGCATATTTGTTTGCCCATCCTCGTCCGTGTACGAATGAAGTGTATGTCTCAACCCCATTTCTTGTAAGTCTGTGCGGGCATGGAGGTTGTCCTTCGTTTTCCCTAGAATGCCTAGTATTGTGCCAAGTATGTTGTCCATCACATTTTTCTCAATGTGCATGACATCAAGGTTATGCCGCAATAGATTATCTTTCCAATATGGCAACCTAAAGAAAACACTCTTCTTCTTCCACAATATGTTAGCAGTCTCACCTTCTCTTTCTGTAGGCCCATTATTCTTCCGTTTCTTGTCTTTTTTCTTATTATGCTTCCTTGCCTTACCGGCATTCTCATCCCCAAATGTCATAGCTTCTAATTGTCTAAGAATTTCATCTCCACTTGGGACATCGATGGCACATTCTAATTCTTGCTTGTCGTCAAATGTTCTTCTGTTCCTCCTTCACGGATGATCCATGGACAAATATCGCCTGTGCCCCATATAACAAAATTTCTTCCCGTGTTTTAACCTCCAAGACCTTGTCGAGTACATACAATAGGGATATGCCTTCACACCCCTATTAGGCCACCCGAACAAATCTTCGTATGCTGGGAAGTCATTAATTGTCCACATCAACTGTGCACGCAACACAAAGTTATTTTTCTTGGACACATCAAATGTGTGTACACCTATAGTTCATAATTCCTGTAACTCCTCAATTAAGGGTCGAAGGTAGACATCTATATCCATTCCAGTTGACTTTGGGCCCGGGATTATTAGGGATAGTATAAATGACATTTGTTTCATGCACGTCCAAGGAGGCAAGTTGTACGGTATAAGCATTATAGGCCAAGTGCTGTGGGATGTGGTCATGTTTCCTAAAGGATTAAATCCATCCGAGGTTAGTCCAAGCCTGACATTCCTGCTGTCCGATGAGAAGTCTGGATACAAATTATTGAATGCCCTCTATGCTTCACCATCGGCTGGATGCCTCAATACACCGTCCTTAGTCCGGCCTTTTGCATGCCACCTCATATAGGGGGCAGTATGCTCTAACATAAATAGTCTCTGTAGTCGTGGTATGAGTGGAAACCACCGCAACACCTTGATCGAGCATTTCTTACTCGATGATATGGGTTGACCATCCTCATCTAACTGAATTTCATCCTTCCACTTAGATAGTCTACAAACAGTACATGTATCCAAATCCTTATTGTTCTTCCAGAATAACATACAATCATTACGACACGCCGGTATCTTCTCATACCCGAGGCCCATGTCCCTTAGAAACTTTTTCACCTCATATGTATTAACCGGTAAAGCTTCATCACTAGGAGGCAACAACTGATTGATGAACTCAAGGAAAGATGAAAATATTGCGTTACTTAGTCCACCAACACACTTCAGATTGTACAGATGTATAGTAGCATTAAGCTTGATATGTTTGGTCCCATCATGAAGTGGCCTCTCTGCCTTTTTAAGCAAGTTGTTGTACTTTGGTACGTCACTATCGTCGGCTTCTTCTTTCACAGGTTCTTCATTTCCCTGCACCGCCACTTCTGGCGCACAATTGTCTTCCGTGACACCGTGCATGCCAAATAGATCATTCAACATTGACTGCATGTTTTCATCTTGTGTTGTGCCTGAAGTGGTGGTCGAAGTAGAAGTAGAGACTGCAACAGGAGATCGGACAAGCTTCTCCCCGTGATAATATCAGTTCCTGTATGCAGTATTTATTCCTTTACCCCCTGTCAAGTGGTCAAATACGAAACCCAATGGGTGGCGCTGCTTATTACGACACGCCTTACAAGGGTAGTGGATTTTTTCATCAGGGATTGTACAGTTCCTAGCTGCGAAGTCCACGAATGATCTACACCCGTCTCTATATTCCCTCGTACCCCTAGACTTTGTCATCCAACTCTTGTCCATAGCTTTAGTTTCTTTTTAGTATATTTCTATCGTGACATGTTTTAATTTTTTGTTTATTTTTAACAAATAAACACATACGTTCAATTTTAATTATAACATCTACATAATCTAAATTTGCAAAACCTAAACAAAATTAAGGTCCAAATTTAAATATATTTGTTATACATGGGACCCTAGATAAAATGTATGTGGCTATCTTATATTGTTGTAATTTTTTTCTTTTGGTTTTTTTATGACATTTACATAATCTAAATTTGTAAGATCTAAATTAATTTTTTATATATGAGAACCCTAGATAAATTAGATATAGCTAGCTAGCTAGGTAGGTTAAATGTTGGGTTTTTTTTATTTTTATTTTTATTTTTTATTTATTTTTTATTTTTTATTATTATAACATTTATGCATTTGCATGGGAAGTGTACATAAAATCAAACCACCTACCTATGTTATTTGTTTTCTTTTGTTTTTTACTTTCTTTTTCGTTCTTAACATTTACATACTTATTCTAAATTTTCAAAATCTAAACATTAATTAACGACCAAAATAGACATGCCCTTGTTATTTGTTTGTTTGTTTGTTTGTTTGTTTTTTTTTTTTTTTTTGGGTTATGATAAGGTGCAAAAGCAAAACCTACACAAAATATGGGTGTAAATCTAAATGCAAAATTCCCCAGAAAAACCTAATTTCAAACTATTTGGGTACGTAATTGTGCATGCATGCACTACAAAAAACTATAGGTTTAGTGACGTGGCAACTGTTCATAATTTTTTCACACGTCACAATATGGTAACGTGTCAAAAGACAACACGTTACCATATTTATTATAACGCTGCATTTTATACATGTTACCATTTGGTGACGTGTGCAAAGTGCCACGTTACTATAAGATGATGTCTTACACGAACACGTCATCTTATGGTAACGTGTTAGTAGGACACGTGTCCTTATTGTAACATGTAAAAAAGCCATGTTACCTTATTGTAACGTGTCAAAAAGCCACGTTACCATATGGTAACGTGGCTTTTCAACACGTTATAATAATATTGCAATGTGTCATACCAACACGTTGCCATTTGGCAACGTGTGAATATAACACGTTACCATATGGTAACATGTTTCTCTAACATGTTGCTATTTCGTAACGTGTCAAATATGACACGTTGCCAAATGGCAACGTGTATTGATGACATGTTGCCATGTTAATATAATAAAAAAGAGTATATATATATATATACATACATTAAGTATACTTAATTATAAGTATATATATTAATTAATTATATAATTAATTAAGCAATATATATATATATATATATATATATATATATATAGTAACATGCGATTTATGGCACATCACAACAAGCGTAACGTGCCACGTGGGGCACGTTATTCTTGTATTAACGTGCCTATGTGGCATGTTTCCCTTTTCCTTGGGAACCCGCGCACAGCAAGCCTAGCTTGCGCAGGCTTTTTCTTCCTCTCCTTTTCTTTATTTTTTTTCCCCCTCTTTTCTTCTTCTCTCCCCTCGCCCAGCACCCTCTCTGGTTGCTGGGATCTGCATTTTTTTCTCTTCTTCTCACAAAGCCCCCTTCTCTTCTCTCAGCTTCACCACTCCGATTTTGTAGCTTCCCAGGTCGCTCGGCTCTTCATCCTAAATCAGCCGCACCAGCCACCGCCGCCTGCTCTCTTTGCCGGCGACGTCATCTCCGGCCGGCAACTCACGGGCAACGCACCACTCACTCATTTTTCGGCCATCTCCCTATCATCATCACCGATCAGGTATATATATATATATAGTTTTTTCTCAGCATTGTATATATATATGATGTAATTTTTTTGTTAGCTAATTAACTTATTAGTTTGGTTGAAATATAATATTTTTATGGTCCATGCATGTTTGTATGATAGGTACGTACATAGGAATGTAGAATTGTTCAATATATGCATGCATGCAAAATATTTATATTTACATTTTTAGGAAATCTAATTGAAATTAGATTACTTTTTTCATTTTGTGTAGGTTTTACAAACCTTTATTATATAAATTATCAATTATATAGTAAAAAATAAAAAAATAGAAAATAGATTTATATTTGTAATCATTTATATAAATGATTACAAATATAATAATTAAAAATACATAATGGCAAAAAAAAAATTAAAATAAAAAAAACCTAATTGGGTGCGTACTGTATTTCGCAGGTTGATATAAGTACTCGGGGGAAATCAAGAGGACGGAGAGGAGCTTCTTCTGGGTCGAGATTGCACCATGGCCTCACCGACAGTGAGTCGCAGGAAGCTGCTATGCTTGTGCAGCAGTAATCAGGGTATCGACCGATACTTCCGGAGCATGTGGAAGGGGAGATACATGCGAGAGACGATTATGTCTTCGACATTCCCAGCACTTCAACTCAGATATCCCAACTACTTGCGGAGCAAGGAGGTCCGACAGGCCTTACCCAGTTTGGGTACCGATACGAGCCTAGTCCTCATGACCCTGATTCCTCCATGCGTTTGCCATCCCCGCCACCTATATTGACCAGAGGGGTATATTGCTGCATGTTTTTTTTTCGATCAGCAACCACATAGAGGTGCACCTATGGATGATAGTGAGACACAGACTCCCGAAGACATGGATGATGGGATAGGTGACGCGCACAATGAGCAGCACGATGACCCTGCTTGGCCAATGTTGACTATTGACCAGGTTCGCACGATAGGTATGTATGCTATTCCGAACCATAAATATGTACATATTTACGCATGATGGTACATATAGTTAATTAGTACATCAATTCAAATAATATATGTTTAACCATTTGTGTGTTAATATATACTTCATCATTGTAGATAGAGCGGGTAACTTTGAAGTGTTGACCGTAAATGACTCGCACAAGTTGTGGGACATTCCTGATAGAAAAAGGGTCGTCATAGAGTATAATGGGGCGTGGCAGCCCGTAGGACAAATCGACAAAAAATTTAGATGGATGATGGGCAAGACTTGTAAGATCGGGTCTTTTATCTGGCTATTCGACAACTAGAAGGATGTACCAGAACAAAGCAAGGAAGATTTATTTGAGTCTTTGATGGTAAGTGTAGATTAGATATTCGTAATTTATGATTTGTAGCAATTGTATATTAAATTTTGTAAAGCAACAAGTGCTTTAATATCCTAATTTTTAATTGATGCAGAATTACTTCTACATCATGCCTAGGTCAGATATGACGGAAATTAAAAAAGACGCTTTTAAAGACATGGGCGAGAAGCAGAAGCTTTTGAGACACAAGTTAAGGCAAAAGCTCATGATTCAAAGCAACGACACTCCTGCGACAGTGGCAGCAAGGATGGGCGAGACCATTTCAAAGTACAACCCCGAAGATGTGGAAATATTGTTGGTGAAATGGTGTGATCCCGCTTATCAAGTAGGTCATGACTTCAAACTATGTGTATTTCGTTAATTGTAATTGTTCGATGGCTTAGCAATTAATTATGTCTACATGTTGTGTTTGTAGGCTTATTGTGCACACATGAAAGACATACGCGCACAGAATCAAACACCACACTACACCGGCTCGAAGAGCTATGCAAGGGTCACATATGAGGACGTACTACTCTAACTTACCATAACTATATATGATTTAGGGAAAAATATAAAAAAGCCCCACAAACTACCAGCCGTTTTCGATTTAGCCCCCTAATGTTCCAAAAGTGATAAAGTAGCCCCCCAAACTACCAAATTATTGCATTTTGGCCACTCCGTTAGTCAAAACCGTCAGTTTGGACGGAAACTGCAAAACGACGTCGTTTGTTACGGGTAAGTTACTACAATGCCCTTTTGAGAAAAATATAAAAAAGCCCCCTAAACTACCAGCCGTTTTCATTTTAGCCCCCTAATGTTCAGAAAGTGATAAAGTAGCCCCCTAACTACCAAACAGTTGCAATTTGACTACCCCGTTAGTCATTACTGTCAAATATGATGGAAAATTCAAAACTACGTCGTTTTGACAATGATAAGTTACTAAAATGCCCTTTTAGAAAAAAAAAATCATATTAAAACAAGCACGCTAAATGGCGCCGTTTTGCTTGAAATTAGGGTTCCCTTACACTTACCAAAACGGCGCCGTTTTGATAAGTGTTAGGAATAAAAAGAAAAAACCTTAGACACCACGCAGAAAAAACCCCCAACCCCAGTTTATCTCTCTCCCCCAAACCGCCGACCACCACATCGTTCTATCTCCGGCAACCTTCTCCCTCAAGTGAAAAAAAGGCAACGCCCCTCTCTCTCTTTCTCTCAAAACGACTGCCCCTGCCACCACCATCCATCACCGCCGGCCACACCATCCACTAGCTACGAAGCGCCACCGAAAAATTCTTACCCATTGTAGAAATCAAACAAAAAAATCAAGTTCGTAGATAAACAACACCGATCCGACAGCTATACTATGAAATACAATAAAAAGATTGAGTTATGGGTAAGATTTATAGGCTGTCGGAGATAGACGACGTGGTGGCCGGCGGTTTTGGGGACAAAGATAAACTGGGGTTGGGGTTTTTTCGTGGGTCACCTACGTGGGGTCTAGGGTTTTTTCTTTTAATTCCTAACACTTACCAAAGTGGCATCATTTTGGTAAGTGTAAGGAAACCCTAATTTCAAGAAAAACGGTGCCGTTTTGCTTGCTTGTTTTAATATGATATTTTTTTCCAAAAATGGCATTTTGGTAACTTACCATTGCCAAAACGATGTAGTTTTAAATTTTTCATCATATTTGACGGTAATGAATAACGGAGTGGCCAAATTGCAATTGTTTGGTAGTTTGGGGGCTATTTTATCACTTTTTGAATATTAGGGGGCTAAAATGAAAACGGCTGGTAGTTTGAGGGGCTTTTTTATATTTTTCCCAAAAGGGCATTGTAGTAACTTAACTGTAACAAACGACGTCGTTTTGCAGTTTCCGTCCAAACTGACGGTTTTGACTAACGGAGTGGCCAAAATGCAATAGTTTGGTAGTTTAGGGGGCTACTTTATCACTTTTGGAACATTAGGGGGCTAAATCGAAAACGGCTGGTAGTTTGGGGGGCTTTTTTATATTTTTCCCTATGATTTAACTTATACTGTGTACTGTATATACGAACATGTAATTGATGGTTTGAATTTATTGTATGTAATTAGTTCGGGCAAGGCTCCAACGCGAGCGAAGACGTATATCAAGACCCATACAAAGAAAGATGGTAGCTGTCCAAATCCAGTGGTTGCAGCGAGAATTGTAAGTGGCAGACACCTTGTCATGAATTTTTATTTATGTATTAACTTATTGAGTCTTAACAATTATATATATAACAATGCTCATGTATAGGCACGGATGGAAGAGTTATTGGAAAATGACCCTGCGGAGAAGGTAGAAGGGCCTCAGGGGACAATTAGGTGGACACCGGATGACGCTTATGCTCAGACTCACGACAATAAGCCTGAGTATGCAGGTCGTGTTCGAGGGGTCAGTAAAAATATTCTGCCTGCACGCGGCACCATCTACTCATACTATACGCCGTCCCAAACACGGTCGCAAAACCGTGGCGGGACGATGGTCTTCCGTGAAGAACTTGAAAGAGCCATTAAAGCTGAGAGGGAGAAGCACAGGGAGCAAATGGATGCAAGGCTAGCACAGATGGCTGCTCAGATGTCTGAGCAGATGGCTGCTCAGATGGCGGCGTATGAGGCCCGGATTCGCAGCCTTGAGGGGTCGAGACGTATGGGGTCTAAGCCAGAGGTGACGACTATAAGGAATCTGCAAGATGCAGAGTCCCCAGTCTGAGTGATTGTAAGATCCTCAGTTGATAGCCGATCAGGTAATAATATATTTTTATTGTTTCTATTTGATTAACACAGTTATCTTACGAAATGAATATTATTTTAAGGGCAAGTAGTTTTGTTTGGTGAATAAACGAGACTTCTATCTAACACAATTGCAACGTAATATGTGTAGATGACGTAAGAGTAAAAGCTAAGGACGATGATCACCAGACACCGGTTGGACAGAAGTCTCATTTGTCAAGACATTATACCTGTCGTTCAGGCACCCCGTGAGTATATATATAATCTAGCATATATATATTTATATAAACTCAAATTAATCTACTTTGTTGTTCCTAGTTGGTTTGGTTGTGATTGGAGTTTTGTATAGTTAATCTTACCATATTTGTTGAAGCCGCCTCATTGAATAAATGTATATGTTGATTCTTGTAGTGTTTATGTATAGGTCGTGTAAATATGTAGGTCGAGGTTGTATATGTGACTAATATATATATAAACTCAAAATAATCTACTTTGTTGTTTTTGGTTGGTTTGGTTGTGATTGGAGCTTTGTATAGTTAATCTTACCATATTTGTAGAGGCCGCCTCATTGATTAAATGTATATGTTGATTCTTGTAGTGTTTATGCGTAGGTCGTGCAAATATGTATGTCGAGGTTGTATATGTGACTTATATATATATATAAACTCAAAATAATCTACTTTGTTGTTCTTGGTTGGTTTGGTTGTGATTGGAGCTTTGTATAATTAATTTTACCATATTTGTTGAAGCCGCCTCATTGAACAAATGTATATGTTGATTCTTGTAGTGTTTATACATATGTCGTGCAAATATGTTTTCTCACTCACTTCTCACTTACTTTGACATTAGTTGCTCATCTACTAAGAATTTAAAATATTATATCACAAATGTCAATTAGCTGATTGATTGTTTGTTTTATCTTTTGCAGTTAGTGCGGAGAAGTCGAGAAGACGTATGGGGTCACGATGATGTTCACTCAGCTTTGGTTGGAGCCTTTTTTTAAGGCTTATATTATTTGTATTTGTGTATAACGTTAGTTGTATTGTATTTTACTATTTTCAACGTTGATGTATATATATATATATATATATATATATCTAAATGTATATATATATATATATATATATATATATATATATATATATATATATATACATTTAGAGTTAGATTATTTGTGGTAGTTGGATTGTGGTTATATATTGTGTGTTACAATCCTAGGTCTATTAGTAATCTATTAGTAGTCTCTGCCTTGTCTCTTAAATTGGTTAAGAGTAATCTTTATTATTTCCATATGATTGTTATTTTTCCCTATTTCTTGTTAAGTGTCGTAGTTCTTAAATAAATAGGATTTCCAAGTCCTTGTTGGAGTTGTAAGGTATTTCCTTTATGGTGCCTTATGTCTCCCAGTCCTAATAATATAGGTTTACAAACTCTAGAGTAAATCTATGTCGGTTGTAACCTCTATTTAAAGCAGACTTTTGCAATAATATTGGGAGAGAATATTTCAGTAAAATCAACACTTTGTGTTGTGAGGTTTGGGGTCTCTCTAACGATCTCAATTTTCTGCAATCATAGGTAGGAAACGCAGGACTAGTCCTATTTTTCTACGTACCCAAGGTCCCGTTACGAGATCTATTACTCAGGCTCGTAACAACATGGTATTAGAGCATGGTATATCTTCCGCATCGTCTTTGCCTGCTGAGGAACGGCTAGAACGTTTGGAGACTATTGTTGCAAACATGAGTTCTAAGTTTGATCAACTGCTAGAGGATCGGCGCACCAACACTGAGAATGGGTCTTATAATCGTAACGGAGGTCCACGGATAACTCAGACAGGGTCGGAAAGCAAGGGATCGACAATCCCTAAAGTGGCTAAATTGGATTTTCCACGATATTGTGGAAACGAAGATCCGACCAGTTGGATTTACCGGGTCGAGCAATTCTTTGAATTTCATGGAACAAACGAAGAGGACAAGCTATCTCTGGCAGCCTACCATCTGGATAGTGATGCGCAGCTATGGTACCAAATCTTTCGTGGGGAAGAAAAGGAGCTCACGTGGGACACCTTGAAAGAAGGTCTCAATGCCAGGTATGGGCCAACCCTTTATGAAGATTTTTTTGGTGATCTATCAAAATTGAAACAGGTTGGAACAGTGCGAGACTATCAGGTTCAATTTGAGCGACTTCTTAGTCGTGTGGGCAAACTGCCTCTCCAACACCAGTTGGGGTGTTTTATCAGTGGGCTCAAAGACACTATATGCACAGAGGTGCAAGCATCACGACCTGCAAGCCTCACTGCGGCTGTAGGGCTGGCATGGCTGTACGAGGCCAAGCAACACGACCAACGTCGAGGACTGTTGTCGGAAAACCGGAGAAACCCCAACCTACCGCCCATGCCATCATCGACGCTCACTCGGGCCAAGAATCCTCAAATAAAAAAACTCACACCAGAAGAGATGAAAGACAGGAGGGAGAAGGGGTTGTGTTTTAATTGTGATGAAAAATACTCACCTGGCCATAGGTGTGCTAAGTTATTCTGGCTTGAGCTGCAGAATGAGGAGGAAGAACCCCACACTGGCAGGAGCAATTTTGATAATCCAAAAATTTTTGGGGAAGAGGAAGAACCTGCAATTTCATTACACGCTATCACCGGAATTCAGGGCCCTCGCACGATGCGGTTGAGAGGCGTTGTGGGTTGCTGCAGAATTGTGCTCCTTGTCGACAGTGGGAGCACACATAATTTCATCAGTTCAGCCACAGCCCGGAAGTTGGGCATCACACCGGCGTTGATAGGGAAGATGGAGGTGCTCGTGGCCAACGGAGAGAAGCTTTCAAGTGGGGGGGTCTGCCGAGGAGTAACCATTTGTTTGGGGGAGTACCAAGTTACGATGGATTTTTATGTGCTAGAAATTGAAGGGTGTGAGGCTGTCCTTGGAGCCGTGTGGCTGAGAACATTGGGACCCATCTTGTGGGATTTCTCTAACTTGTGGATGAGTTTTAAGTGGGGAGGAAATAAGGTCTTTTTGCAGGGAATTTCAACACCTAAGGACAAGATTGTGGATGGGCCCAATTTCCTTAAGTTACTACGTGGGTGTCATAGGGGTGCTGTGCTACAACTCAAGGTTGTCCATTTGGGAGATAAAATAATTAAGGATGAAGAGGTAAACCCAGATATCCAGGTCCTGTTAAAGCAATATTCAGCTTTGTTTCAGGAGCCTAAAGGCTTACCCCCACCAAGGGCTCATGATCACAAAATTCCAGTTATACCCGGTCAAGGCCCAGTTAGCGTTCGCCCTTATCGGTATCCGTTTTATCAAAAGAACGAGATAGAGAAGCAAGTCTCCAATTTGTTGAGCTCCGGAGTAGTAAGAGTTAGCACAAGCCCATACTCTTCGCCAGTACTATTGGTAAAGAAACATGATGGATCATGGAGGTTATGCGTAGACTACCGAGCTTTGAATCAAATCACAGTCAAAGATAAATTTCGCATCCCAGTGATTGATGAGCTTCTAGATGAGTTACATGGGGCCCAAGTTTTTCAAAATTAGACTTACGCTCCGGTTACCATCAAATTAGAGTCAATCCATCGGACATTGAGAAGACCGCTTTTTGAACCCACCATGGGCATTATGAATTTCTAGTGATGCCGTTTGGCTTAACCAATGCTCCATCAACTTTTCAGGCTTTAATGAATGATATCTTCCAAAAGGTACTTAGAAAATTTGTTTTAGTTTTCTTTGATGATATTTTAATTTACAGCAAAAATTGGGCAGACCACTTGCATCACATAGCTCAAGTTTTTGAGATTTTACACACCCACCAACTATTTGTGAGAAGAGACAAGTGTCAATTTGGCAAATCGGAAGTATGTTACTTAGGTCACATTATTTTTCCTCAAGGGGTGTCAATGGATCCAAGGAAAATTGAATCAGTTATGGGGTGGCCCAAGCCCACGTCTCTCAAGGAGCTTAGAGGGTTTCTAGGCCTCACAGGGTACTATCGAAAATTTGTTCGTGGATATGGTGCTATTGCCAAACCCTTAACAGAGCTACTTAAGAAGAATGCATTTGAATGGTCATCTCTCGCAGAAGAATCTTTCAACCGATTAAAGTTGGCCATGACCCAAGCTCCACTTTTGGCTCTACCGGATTTTTCCAAACGCTTTGTTGTAGAATGTGATGCTTCGGGGATGGGCATTGGGGCTGTACTATTACAAGAAAATAGGCCCATAGCCTATTTTAGCAAAGCAATTAAGGGGCGGGAGTTGGGCCTTTCTACATATGAGAAGGAAATGTTGGCCCTAGTTTCGGCTGTCCAAAGATGGAGACCTTATTTATTGGGCTCAAAATTTATTGTTCGCACGGATCAAAAGAGCCTGAAATTTTTATTGAATCAAACTATATCAACCTCCGCCCAACAAAAGTGGTTGGTGAAATTATTGGGGTATGATTATGAAATTGAGTACAAGCAAGGCAAAGAAAACTTAGTTGCAGATGCTTTGTCTCGAATAGAGGGCCCAAAATCATTGATGGCTATTTCTCACCCAGTTCCTCATTGGCTTGAACCTATCCAAAAGGAAATCCAATCAGATTATGAATTGCAAGCTTTAGTGGTAAGAATACAAGAGGGAGAGGCGGTGGGCCCATGGAAATTCAAAGAAGGCCTGATTTTCTTTAAAGAGCGAGTGTATCTGTTGAGCACTTCTTCTCTTATCCAGCCCATCATTGCAGAAATTCATGGGAGCACACATGAAGGTTTTTTCAAGACTACGAAGAGGCTAAGGGCAGTGTTTTATTGGCCTAAAATGAAGGAGCACGTCAAGGCATTCATTAGACAGTGTGACGTGTGTCAACGACACAAAACAGAGACAACAATGCCTTCAGGCCTCTTACAACCATTGCCTATCCCTACTAAGGTTTGGGCAGAAGTTTCAATGGACTTCATCGATGGGTTACCAAAGTCTCATGGAAAATCGACTATTTTGGTGGTTGTTGATAGACTTACTAAATATGGCCATTTCATTCCTATAAGTCATCCTTATACAGCTCCACAAGTCGCTCAGGTTTATTTTGACAATATCTTTAAATTGCATGGCATGCCGGAATCCATTGTGTGTGATAGGGATCCAATGTTTACAAGTCGTTTTTGGACAGAACTGTTTTCACTCCATGCGACTAAATTCAATTTTAGTTCAGCTTATCATCCGCAAACTGATGGACAGACCGAAGTTCTCAATCGCACAGTCGAGATGTACTTGCGATGTTAACAAGCTCGCAGCCTAAGGAATGGGTTACTTGGCTTCCTTGGGTTGAATTTTGCTATAACACTAGTACCCATTCAGCCCATAATCTTACTCCCTTTGAGTTGGTATATGGACGACCTCCTCCCACTTTATTATCATATGTAAAGGGCACGACACTAGTAGAAGCTGTTGAAAAAAAATTGGTGGAGACGTAAGGTAAGCACGTAACAGGCTGATACAAGCTCAGAATCGGATGTCCCAAATTTACAACAAGCATCACAAAGAGAAGCAATTTAATGTAGGAGATTGGGTTTATCTAAAACTTCAGCCCTATCGTCAGTCTTCTGTGGAGTTTCGAAGCAATGTCAAGCTTTCTGCTAAATATTATGGTCCTTTTAAAATTCTAAAAAAAATTGGATCCGTTGCTTACCTGCTCGATTTGCCCAAAGATTCTAAGTTACATCCTGTTTTCCACATTTCAGTCCTTAAGCAACATGTGGGTACTGCAGAACCTACAGAGATTGAGCTGCCTGTTGTTCCTGATTCACCAATCCAGCCTCAATCTGTCCTAGAGCAGAGGGTGCGCAAGGGTGTAGTGGAGATTCTAGTCCACTGGGTGGGATTTTCCCCTGCGGATGCTTCATGGGAAAACAAGGATGACTTCATTTCTCGATTCTCAAATTTTGTCCTTGAGGACAAGGACACTTCCAAGGAGGGAGGAATGTTACAATCCTAGGTCTATTAGTAATCTATTAGTAGTCTCTGCCTTGTCTCTTAAATTGGTTAAGAGTAATCTTTATTGTTTCCATATGATTGTTATTTTTCCCTATTTCTTGTTAAGTGTCGTAGTTCTTAAATAAATAGGATTTCCAAGTCCTTGTTGGAGTTGTAACAAGGACTTGTAAACGTTGGATCTATTACTCAGGCTCGTAACATTGTGATTATATATCTAATTGATTTTGGGTTAGATTATTGGATTGTCATTGTATATAACTCGTATATCAAGTGCTACGCGATGAAAATTCTAGTATAATGACCGGAGAAAATTAGAAAAAAGAAAAAAAATTTTCTTGTCAACTTTGGTAACGTGCTAAGCTCTACCACGTTACCATGCATGGTAACGTGGCAAAATATGCTGACACGTTGCCATGCATGGTAACGTGTTAGAAGTGGCACGTTACAATTAAATTGTAATGTATTATTTTCTGACACGTTACCACGTGTGAGACTCTGACACGTTACAAAAGTTTAAATACTCACGACCAATTTTACAACACGTCAAACATGTTACCACATACACGTTACTACACTTTAGTAATGTGTTAAAACCATATACACGTTCCTGATGGTTCGTGACCAAAAAAATTTATTCTTGTAGTGATGCATGCAAATACATTAAACAATATTCTTACCATATACAAAACATATTTGTCAAACAAGTAATATTACAAAGCATATTCTTAAGCAAATAAATTAATTAGCTACATCAACAATATATAATAATATACACTATAAATTACATATTTATATAATTTATTTAATTATCTAATAAATAAATACATAAATTAGTATATATATATATATATACTTGATTTTCGAGTCGGAGAACATGTGAGAGGGCCTTCGGAGCTTGAGGTCGTGGTCGCCGGAGGGAGCAGCGGCGATGACGTGCGCCGGCGAGAGAGAGAACCACCGAGAGAGAACGGCTGGGCTGATTGAGAGGACGTGGGTGAGAGAAATGCTGCAGAGGTGATCGGCCAGGCTGATCGATGGAGAAAAAAAAATGGCGGAGGATTTGCAGGTGGGGTTGTGCGGGGGAGAGAAAGAAAGAGAGGGAAGAAGGAAAAAGAGAGGGAAGAAGGAAAAAGAAAGAAAAAAAAAAAAAGAAAAAGGAAAAGCGAGCTAATGGGAAGGTGCAGTTGGATGCGCCTTCCCGAGGAAGCTTCTTGACGTGTTAATACGGACACGTCAAGAAGCTTCTTGACATGGGGCACGTAAAAAACTAATTATAAATTATAAAATTAATTAAATATAATTATAAATTATATTTCTATTATATTACAATTAATTAGAGAGTAAATAAATTAATATTCTAGATGTATAGATAATTAAATATATTTTTTAATGTGGGCTCAATAATATAATCACCGACCACATATTTTGTGTTGGCCGAGTTCATGTGAGGTTTGCGGGTCTTATAAAATAAATGTATTCAGTATATCTTATATATTTTTAAAAAATTAATATGACTATCATATTAATATTACTAGACTGATTTATGCATGATAATATCATGTTCAAATTAAAATTAATGAAATGGTTGATTTATATGCATGCATGTGATAATTATATTAATTGGTATACAATATATAGAATGATTATGCATGCATAGGATAATTAATATCATATATATGATATTAATTGGTATACATTAATAGTATGATTATGTATGTACACACACACACACACACACACACACACACACACACACATATATATATACATGTGATATTAATTGGAATGCATGTGATCTATATACGTATCTATATATGTATACATATATACCAAGTAATTTATACTATATGATAAACTATAATTTTCCTATCCAATCAAAATTAATTTTTTTATGCCAGTTAAAATTAATTGTTTTTTAATACATATTTTTTATATCAATTATTTCCTAATTACAATCAAATGTTAATTTTTTTTTTTTTTTTTTTCACGCGTTGGTTAGACACGTCAAAATGTTTTGACGTTTTAACTACAACACGTCAAAAACATATAAAATTATATTTAATTATATTATATAATTTAAAATATTATAAATTATATTTATTTTAATTTTATTGAAATTATATATTAAATTATATTTCTATTAAAATTATATTTACTCTATCATATAATTTCTATTAAAATTATATTTATTCTATTATATAATTTTTTCCTCTTCTATAACACGTTATCCATACAACACAATTACAATTAATTAGAGAATAAATAAATTAATATTTTAGATGTATAGATAATTAGATGTATCCACTCACCAACCATATATTTTGTGTTGGTCGAGTTCATGTGAGGTTTGCGGGTCTTATAAAATAAATGTATTCAGTATTTTTATATATTTTAAAAAAATTAATATGACTATCATATTAATATTACTAGACTGATTTATGCATGATAATATCATGTTCAAATTAAAATTAATGAAATGGTTGAATTATATGCATGCATGTGATAATTATATTGGTATACAATATATAGAATGATTATGCATATATATACAACAAACACACACACACACACACACACACACACACACACATATATATATATATATATATATATATATATATATATACACATGTGATATTAATTGGCATGCATGTGATATATATACGTATACATATATACCAATTAATTTATACTAATATGATAAACTTAATTTTCCTATCCAATCAAATTTAATTTTTTATGCCAATTAAAATTAATTATTTTTTAATACATATGTTAATTACCTAATTATTTACAAATGTTAATTTTTTTTGACGTGTTGGTTAGTCACGTCAAAAACTTTTGATGTGTTAATTTGACACGTCAAAAACTTTTGACGTGTCCAAAAAGCACGTCAAAAACTTTTGACGCGTTAAAATGCAGCACTTCAACAATATTTTTTTGACATGTCTACTTAGACACGTCAAAATGTTTTGACGTGGCAAACATGAGTTACTGTTTGCCACGTCAAAAAATATCCTTTTTTTTTTTTTTTGTAGTGAAGGGACCAGTAAGGCTAGTTTCTTTTTTTTTATTTTTTAGAAAATAATATACACCTAGGATTGGAAGAACACATAGCATTTTTATTTTTTAAAAACCTAATTATGGAGGGGGCAAAGTTTTCCTCCAAACTGGGTTGGAGGAACTTCCTCCCAGTCAATTTATAAAAATGATATGTGGCTTTTTTTTTTTTTTTTAATAACATGTAAGATGCACATGAGTTTTTAATATTATTTAAATTTCATCGTTGTTTTTAATTAAATATTTTGGATTTTACCATTTTATGTATATCATCTTCTAGAAATGGTAACCAATGATATTTTGTGTAAATTGATTTCCAATAATATGATTCAACTACTGATCATTGTTTTTAAATAATATAGTTGAAGAAATAAATTAGGACAAAAATATAAGATTATGAGCTAATATAAAGGAATTTGTTTGTTTGTTTGTTACATTTTGTTTTGTTTTGTTTTTTTGTTTTTTTTTTTTTTTTGTCGAGGAAAATGCTCATCTCATTGATTATTCAAAAGCTTGCTTAGCAAATACATTACTATGGATGCAAGAGGGATAATCTCTTGTCCATAGTTTCTCCTCCTTAATGGAGATTGCAAATTTTGCTAAATTATAGGCAGTTACATTGGCTTGTCTGAAGAAATGGTTTACACTCCATCCCGTGAGCTGGTGCAGGTTTCTTTTGGTTGTTCCACAAACATGCAATAGCTTCCCCTCCATACACTCTCACGACGCAGAGCTTGGACCACCTCCATCACGTCACCTTCAAGAATGATTTTTCGCACTCCCATCTTCCTACAAACCTCCATTGCATACTAAGCCGCCATGGCCTCTGCAGGCGATGGTTCCAGTGTAGCAGGTTTATAAGTACAAAAAGAAGCCTGCACAGTCCCCTCATGGTCCCGTCATGTTTAGCTCTTTCAAGATGGAGGCATCCCAATTCACTTTCACCACGTTCTTCGGCGGCTTCTCCCACCTCTCTTCTCTGTTGGATGGCACAGGGTGATTCGTGCCTTTTAGCCTACAAGCTGTGGCGCATTCAAAGTTTGCAATTTGTTCATGCGCTTGTTTTAAAACAGCTGCAGGTGCTAACAAGTTTCCACCATGAACCATGTTATTCCTTCTGAACCAGATCAGACGAGCTACCGTGATGAAAAGTTGGAATGTGGTATCATCTAGCTTCTCCCATAGCCTTTCAAAAACTTCCTTAAAAAGTGGTATCATCACTTGTACATTCTTGCAAAGCTTTCGTACACTCCAGTCATACGTCCTTAGCCGATTGACAATGCCATAGAATATGCCCCACTGTAGTGACCCAAATAATTAACTAAGCTTAGGTAACTCAGTTAGGGGGTTAATTTGGGCTTTGGGTTACTAAGGACACTAGAAGGGTAATTTGGACTTTTGGACCGGATGTATGCTTCTGCTTGTAGTTTGGACATACGCGGGGAGACCACTGTACGTAGGCTCTGCAAATAGTACACAGACGTCCGTGGGACCACACAGACGTATGCTACTTTTTGGAATACCCTTTGGATAATACCTGGACGTACGAGGCATCCTTTGGACCACTGTGTAAATAGTACTGGACGTACGCTAGGGTTGGCGGACGTTCGCTGCTTTTTTGGAGAGTTGGTAGCGCCCCTCAGCTATAAATACCCCTCTACTCCCTTCAGTTTCACACTTCTCTCTTGCCCCTAGGCTGCCAGAAACATTTGTGAGTGTTTTGTGAGGTTTTGTGAGTGTTTGGTGCTAACAGAAGGGAAGTTTTTGAAGTTTCACTTCAAGGAGGTAACGCTCTTAAGCCTAACTCGTTTTTGTGTCGTTATGCTGCTCAAATGTTGTCTTAGTTGTTTTTTGAGTTGATAGTCTAGCTTTACCTAGATTATGCTTTAAATCTTGTTTAGAATAGCGTTGTCTTGACTTATAATGATTTTGTTTGCTTGAAGACGTTGTTTTGAGTCAAAAGACCTTAGGAAGCCCTTTGATAGCCTTAGAATTTGGTTCTAGAGTATAGAAGGACGACTGGACAAAATGAGGTTCTCCCTGAAAACCTCGAAGCGGATGTATGGTCCGGAGTATCATAGAGGACGTACAGTCCCGTTCTCGGATGTACGTCCCAGAGTGTGACAAGGGACTTTATTTCAACTAGCCTTCCGATAGCTCATATTTTCTTGTTTTAGAGTTGTTTTGATAGAAATAGGACTAATAGAAGGTTTTTCACAGATTCCCGGATCATTTGGAATACTCGGAGACGTTATACGACTCATGTGAGTTTTAACTCACACAATGCTCATTGTTATTTTTCATGCATTGCACGACTATTTTGTGTACAAAAAAAATATGCATATTTGCAACTCTCACAATTTATACTTGCTGCACATGAACTC
The DNA here is from genome assembly GCF_965113065.1 of Corylus avellana. NCBI lineage: Eukaryota > Viridiplantae > Streptophyta > Magnoliopsida > Fagales > Betulaceae > Corylus > Corylus avellana. The sequence goes on along the minus strand of NC_142490.1, from coordinate 20,774,422 downwards.
TAGTATTTTTGAGAAAAACATTGTGCTAAATATGTTAAGAAAGTGAGACTTGTAAAAGCATGCATATAAAATACAAACAAGATAATTTACATCGTATGATATGGTACACCAATACGTGCGGTATAATGGCCATGTGTTTACTATACATGTTAGCTTTATGGTCAAATGTATGGGTGTTATGTGGGCTTTGGATCTAATGGTTTTGTGACCTGGTGCAGCCATTCCCAAATGGCTAGGTTACTATAGGACGGACATCATTAGCGGTGTGGGCCACCTGAGGTCGAACTCGGTCATGCCACTAGTGTTATATACTGTAGCGTACAATAGTTGGGGCACCGGCATTGTATTACAGGTCTCTTGGGATAGCTCCAACCCTGTTGTTGAGAATGGATAATATCTTGGGTAGAGCATACTGTTGAACTATGACTCTCTCTCTCTCTCTCTCTCTCTCTCTCTCTCTCTCTCTCTATATATATATATATATATATATATATATATATATATATATATATATATATATATCACATTCCTGATAAAAATTGTCATATGGAATTGTTTCTTGCTTTATAAAAATAGAATTCATTACTAAACTGACATGCGCATTATTTGCGTTAATATTCACTAAGTCTTAGACTTACACCCTTTTTTATTTATGTTTTTCCCTATCATTACGAATATTTGCGGGTTTGAGCTATCCTAGAAGATGATGCCATAGAGTCGACTTGGGTGATAGCACAGGACTTGATTCGGGTCATTTTTGAGGACATGGACCCGGTTTGGTTGAAGTCTATGTAGAAGGATGGAGGAACTTCCCATGATGATATGATCGAGATTTTAATCTCGTTAGCCCTATTTAAGCTTAGATCTAGGATTTGATCTGTTGATCTTTTGTTGGAACAATGTTATGACATTATGATTATGGATTGTAATCCTATTTTGATGACGGTCTGATGACTCTTACATTTGAGGAATATTTCTATGTTATGAGGAATTTGGTTACTCTAGTGTATAATTGTGTGATGATTTATTACTGCTCTGTATTTCCTATAGTTTTAGTAAAGTCTTCCCCTGAGATTTTCTCGTTTCGATGAGAAATGTTGAAATCCCTGAGTCTTGTCCCATGAGGGATAGGGTTGGGAGACGAACCATAGGGTCAATTACTAGTTAATTGATTTGCCCATCATTACACTTACTGATAAGTGCCAAATATTACATATTTGAACCCAAGTTAATCCTTTAGCCGTGTCGTTATCTAATGTCTTGTTTTATTTTTGTGTTTTTAAATGTTTTGTAGGTTGTTGAAGAGAAATTGCATCTTTAAAGGGAAATATGCAAAGTTTGGAAGAAATCACACTTTGAGAAGACCTAGATGATGTGGTTAAGTGTTTAACCCAATCAAGGAAAGGATTAAATCAAAATTTCTTTAATTGGAGTCAAAATTGGATTGGATTCAAATTCAGATTCTGCACATGTCTTAGTATTTGGACTATAACTTTCCGTTCAAATATTGGATTGAGGTGATTTTAGCGGCATTGAAAATCTAACTCAAAATAATACAATTCATTGTGAAATATGACTTTCCTAATTCGGATGTTTACTACGCAAAAATCGTCCTGCAATAAAAGGGTACAAATCTGGACGAATCCTATTCCGATTTCAGATTTCTATTTGGACTGGGAGACAGACCTCCAAATTATCTAGGTTTACTAGGGCTTCTAGGACTTTCCATAGCCTATAAATAGACCTCTTTGCATTCAAGAAAGGGGAGACTAGTTTTGGGAGACAATTTTGGAGATAGAATGTAATCCACAGCTTTTATTTTTAGTTTAGTTTTTCTTTTGGTTTAGGTTTTAGTTTCATAGTCATGTGGCGCTAAATTCTCAACTAAGGTTGGGGATGAAACTTATCGATGAAGAACAACATCGCTTTATTGTAAGTCTTTATTATTCCAATTTTATTGGTTTTATATTTCAATTGTTTTACTTATTTTCAATTGTGTTGAATGAATCTTGGATATCTTCTTGTGATTCAAGAATACACTTGATGATTTAGGATAATTTGACATGATTGATTGCTTGGTTTTATATGCCTAAAAATTGGATATCCCTTGTGATTTGTTCTTTGGATTCATTTGGTGTTTCAATTAAATTTGGATTCCTTTTGTGATTTATGCAATGAATGGATACATGGGATGATTTTGATTAATTTTTTGAAGCATAGTAAAATATATCTAAAATTTAAATTATGAGAACTTTGGATTAATATTGATGAACATGAAGTATGTTGTTATGATTTGGTGAGTGTAGATTCCGCATCCGTAGTGCCTTTATCTATTGATTTACTTAGTTTATTTAGTTTATGTTTAGTCTTTTAATTTTGAAAACCAAATTCAAAACCCTTTTGGAACTAGGTTAGGATTTAATTAGTTTAGATTTCAATTTCTCTTTCAAGAATACAATTCTCTGTGGGATTGACCTCGCACTTGCAAACCCGGTTTCTACAATCGATTCGTGCACTTGTGAGTTAATATAAATTAACACAACACCCAACATTTCATCATGTAACCCACAAACTGGGCATAGAGGGTCAAAAACACAATGCCGCTAGTGCAGATTTGCCTTTGTGGGAAGAATGTTCTGGCAAGCCTTCCAAAGAAACATCTGGAGTGCTTTTGTTCCCCTTGCATTCCATATGGTTTTCCAGAGAGTAATGCTAGTCAGTAGGTACGAACAGGATCCCTTCTCCCTCTCCATTGCAACTTTTTTTTATTTTTTTTAATTTTTTATGTTGTAAGCACTACGAACTGTGAAATCGCCGTTCTTTGTTCTTTCCCATACCATATAATCCGGCTGACTTCCAGGATATATAGCTAGATTGCAGATGTTTTTCTCCAACATATCCAAGATTTTTTTCTGCAGTTTCTAGACATTCCAACATCTGCTATCCTAGTCAATCAAGCTACATACCCGAGCATTGTTTGAAGTCTTAGAGTCGGGCATGTGAAGTCTGCCTGAAGGGAGCGAACAGTCCTCCCAAATCTTAATAGATTTTCTATCACCCACTTGCCACATGGGCCCCTCAACTAGAATATTCTGTGATTTTCATATGCTACGCCAAGCATAAGAAGGGTATCGCCCCAAATTAGAATCCAAGAAGGAGCTCCCCGAGTAGTATTTTGTTACATGCTTTAGCGACTTAGCCCGTTGATATGAATAAGATTAGCTAGGATCAATAATTCAATTAGGAGAAAAGTAATGATACTTTTCAATTTTCACACCTATTTATTACACTGACCGACATAATGCGTTTAAAATAATATTAGATTAGGAGAAAAAGTTCAAGCTTTTAAATTCTCTTTTTGCCAAAAACCCTAGTTGCCAAAGAATCATTCCAGGAGGAGGGAAGAGTTCCCCTCCTCCCCCAACTCTTCCATTTTTTTTAATAATACAATGGTAAGTCTGGTGATGGTCAGGCTCTGTGGCTGTTTTTGTTTGCCTTCTCTTTAGATTTGTTTTCAATAGTCATCTATGGGTGAAGTTTTTTTTTTTTTTTTTTTTTTTTTTTTAATTATTTATTTATTTATTTTGGGTTTTGAACTCTTTAATTGTTTTCTAATGTTTTGTTTACATGAAAGTATGAAACCTTTAGAGTAACAATCTTAAATCTTTGGTCTGTCTTTCGTTTTCTCTCTAGTTAGTTTCTAGGAGCAAATCACTGATCGATGGCAGATAAATTATCAGATATATAGAATAAAGGGGAAAATACATTTTACCTCCTAAATTATCCACCCATTTGCACTTTGACGTCCAATGTTTAAAAAGTGACACTTGACCCCCTCAAAGTTTAACATAATGACAAAAAAATCCATCTGTTTATTTTGGCTGTCACTTTGGATGGAAACTTAGTCATGAGCGTGGCACGTGACACTTTTCAACCAAAAAGTTCGAAAATGCCCTCGGGGTAAAGTGTAAACATAAATTATTTCGGGAGGGTAAAGTGTAAACATAAATTACTTCGAGGGGGTAAAGTGTAAACATAAAAAACAAAAAACCAAATTTTTTTTTATTTTTTATTTTTTTTTAAAAAACTTATTTGAAAAAATAGAAAGAAAAAGTAAACTAAAACAAAAAATTCGGGTTAATTACCTTTTTAGTATTAAGGTTCACACTTATTTCTCACCTAGGTTACAAATCGTATCACAGATGGTACCTGAGTTATGGGAAAAGACCAACTTGGTACCTCCGTCACATTTTGTTAGCCCAAACTAATAGGCTGCCATTTGTCACCCCTAAAAAATGCTACATGTTCATAAAAAAACTGGCTGAGCCACCTCTAGGGGGATTTGGATCCTCTCCAGTCCTTTTGGACTGTAGAGGCCTCCAGTTAATGGCCAGGAATGGCCTTAGGAGAATTCTCATGCCATGTGGGCCATATAAAAAAAATTGAAAAAAAATTATAATATTATTTTAATTTTTATTTATTTTTAAAATAAAAAATAATATTTTAATATATTTTAATAGGTAGGATATGTGGCATGAGGATGGCCCTAAGGACGGTCTGGGGGTGGCCGAAACCACACCCAAAGGACAAAATTGGGTGGACTGGCCAACCCATAATTTTTTTAGTTTTTTAAGGGTTTATCTTTTTTGATTTTTTTTTTAATTATTTTTATTTTTTTAGGACATGTTGTGCCAAATTGGCATTTTTTTCCGACATGTGGCGCCAAATATTTTTAGGACATGTGGCATTTTTTGGGATGACACATGGCAGCCTGTTAGTTTGGGCTAACAGAATGTGACGGAAGTACCAATTTGGTCATTTCCCATAACTTAGTCACCATCTGTTATACGATTTGTAATCTAGGTGAGAAAAAAAAAAGTGAGAACCTTAGTACTAAAAGTGTAATTAACCCGAGTTTTTTGTTTTACTTTAGTTTTTCTTTTTATTTTTTTAAATAAACCTTTTTAATTTTTTTTTAATGTTTTTTAATTTTTATTTTATTTATTTTAATTTTTGTTATGTTTAGACTTTGCCCCCTCGAAGTAATTTATGTTTACACTTTACACCTCGAATTAATTTATGTTTACACTTTACCCTCCGAGGGCATTTTCAAACTTTTGGTTGAAAAGTGTCACGTGCCATGCACATGACTAGGTTTCCGTCCAAAGTGACGGCCGAAATAAATGGATGCGTTTTTTTTGTCACTGTGTTAAACTTTGAGAGGGTCAAGTGTCACTTTTTAAATATTGGATGTCAAAGTGCAAATATGTGGATAGTTCAGGGGGGTACAATGTATTTTCCCCTAGAATAAATGTTATTGTTGGTAATGGTAGATGCAATGAGTGCGATTATGTTTGGGAATGCACTTGTAACGGAGATGGAAAAGTAAGGAATCACTATTGTTAGTTCTTGTTGGCTCATTCAGTGATCAGAACGACAATTCCAAAGAATTCCGAAAAGCTCTTCTCCCAATGGCCGTCCAGACATGGTGTTGTGATGTCTGGACGTGGAAACCTGAAAGTACATAATCACTCCTCCGTAAGGCCCCGTCTGGACGGTATGTACAGAAACATCGGTTTTGCTTCTCCGTAAGTGGCTGTGTGGACACCCATTTACCCTGTCCGGACACCCCGTACGTATTATGCCCCAAAACGTGTTTTTAGTGGGCCCAGGTATATATATATATAGGGTAACTTTTATAGGGTCTTGGCACTAACCAAGGCTTTTGTACCCTCCAATAAGAAGGCGACACATCAGCGTGGAATACTGTAACAAAAATATGGTGTTCCACCTAATCTTTTTTCTAGAATACCTAAAACAAAGCACCTTCTAGAATAAATTTTTCATATTTTTCTCCAAACCCATCATAGCCACCAACCTGTTGCCGGAGACACCGCCAGAGATGACGCCGGCTGGTACAGAGAAAGCCGGAGATGACGCTGTTCGGTGCCCCTCTCTCTCTCTCACTAACGGCAACAAAGATTTTTTCTCTTGTGCTCCCTTTCTCTCATACACCAGTGAGAGAGAGAGAGAGAGAGAGGGAGAGGGAGCATAGACAGTAGAGAAATTTTATTTCTCTGTTGCCGCTAGTGAGAGAGGGGCACTAGAGAGAGGGAGGAAGAGCACTGTTCTTACCTGGCGTTTTCTGTACCAGACGGTGTCATCTTCGGCTTTCTCTGTACCGGCCGGTGTCATCTCCGGTGTTGTCTTCGGCGGCAGGTTGGTGGTTGAGGTGGTTTTAGAGAAAAATATGAAAAGTTTATTCTAGAAGGTGTTTTGTTTTAGGTATTTTAGAAAAACGATTAGGTGAAACACCATATTTTTGTTATAGTGTTCCACGCTGATGTGTCGCCTTCTTACTGGAGGGCACAAAGGCTTTGGTTTGTGCTAAGACCCTATAAAAGTTATTCTCATATATATATATAGTGTTGTCTTCGGCGGCAGGTTGGTGGTTGAGGTGGTTTTGGAGAAAAATATGAAAAGTTTATTCTAGAAGGTGTTTTGTTTTAGGTATTTTAGAAAAAAGATTAGGTGAAACACCATATTTTTGTTATAGTGTTCCACGCTGATGTGTCGCCTTCTTACTGGAGGGCACAAAGGCCTTGGTTTGTGCTAAGACCCTATAAAAGTTATTCTCATATATATATATAGAAGAGAGAGGTACGAATTTTAGAGCCCTAGAGTTCGTGAGAGGCTATGCTTGAGTGATCAATTGTTGTGAGCCTTATTATTCCCCATAGAGGATTTTGTGTTAGTTTCATTGTGCTTAATTAAAGTCTATTGGAAGGGTCCAGTAAAAGAGAATCACGTTGAAGAAGATTGTGTGCGAGGAGACGAGTTGAAGGCTTGTCGATCTTTCAGAGTCAAGGTCTTGCATCAGTTTGTAAGTGTTCCTAGTGTCTATAATATCTGAACATCTTTTAATAGTGATTTCCTGAGTTTGGCTATCTCGGAGAGGTTTTACTTTTAGATTGTTTTCTAAAAGGTTTCATCTTTGTCACCAAAATCCTGGTGTGTGATTGTTCATAATTTGGTGATTGTTTGCTTAGATTTAAATATTTGTTATTTCCGCATAAACTGTGATATTTATCTGCTAAGCGATTTTTCAATTGGAATAAGAGAAGGTTCACTCTGTGAAGGATTAATTTCTTGAGTGTGATCTGTGTTTCATGTTTCAAATGACTCAAACTCTTAACATTGTGCCTAATTTTGATGGATCAAATTATGGCTATTGGAAGTCCCGTATGAGATTTTTCTTAAATTCCATAGACGTTTGGCATGTCATTGAATTTGGATTTAAAGTTCTAGAAAAGAAGACAAACGAATGGTCTATTATTGAAAAACAAACTAGTATGGCGAATGACGAAGCTATGAATGCCCTAAGCTTGGCAATTTCACAAACTGAGTTCTCTAGAATTTCAAATTGTGATAGTGCCAAAGATGCATGGGAGAACCTAGAAACTACATATGAAGGAACTAATCTTGTTAAAACTTCAAAACTTCAAATGTTAGTTTCTCAGTTTGAAGATATTAAAATGTTATAGAATGAGTCATTCAATGAGTATTTTGGTAAACTTAACGAAATTAGAAATTCCATGATAAATCCAGGAAAGAAAGTTTCTGACATTAAGCTTATTAGAAAAGTTATGAGATCACTCCCTAAAAGATTCAAAATGAAGGTTACCGCTATTGAGTCATGTATTGATCTTAATACCATGAGGCTAGAAGAGTTAGTTGGTGCCCTTTAGACTTAGGAGTTTTCTTTGCCTCAACCTAGGAAAAATAAGGATCTTGCCCTTAGAACTCTTAGGAAGAACTTTGATGAGTATCTGATGAGGACTCATCAGATGAAGAGGAACTTGCCTTGATACCTAGAAGGTTTTATAGGAATGAACATAGAATTTCCAAGAGATTTGGAAAACAAAAAGAGAGTACTCAGAATAGGAATGAAAGAGACCCTCGAAGTCCAAAATGTTGTAAGTGTTCTGGCTATGGTCATGTTTGTAAGGATTGTGGAAACCTCAAGAGTAATAAGCCTAACGTGCAAAAAGCCTTCAATATTTCCTTAAGTGACACTGATGAGGAAGTCTTAGATGAATATTCCAATTATGTAGCTTTTGTTGCATCCTATGAATCTGATGATTCTCAACAATCTGATGGTTAGTCTGTGTTTGATAATGAATCAAATAGGGTTAGTGATCTTGAAAACTCCTTTGACAATTTGATGAAAAAGATTTTCTATGCTTAAAAATACTAACCTGAAAATTGTTAAGGATGTTAAAAATTTTGAACTTGAAAAGGATAATTTGTTGAAAAACTTGAGTGATTCACATACTGTTTGCAATACTCTTAAATATGAAAATCATGTGTTAATTGCTAAGAATAAATTTCTTCAAATGATCTGATTGAAACTAGAAATGACTTGAGTAAATTTTTTAGTGAAAAGCTTTATCAAATGTTGCATGTTCAGAAGCATTATAGTGACAGATTTGATTTAGGATCTGATAAAAGTGCCTCTTTGTCTTCTAACTGTGCCTCTACTTCAGAGATTGTTTTTGTTAAACCAGTTAAAGTAGAGGAATCTTCAACTGAAGGAAAGCCAGCAGTTGCTCCGACTTGTCAAGGTAAGAATGGTAAGAAAAATTCCATTAAGCCTCATGCATCTTGCCCTAAGCCTAGAGTTGTGCATCCTCCAAGGAAATTACCTTCTCAAAGGTTTTTCCCTACATGTCATCATTGTGGAAAAGTGGGTCACATTCGACCGCACTATTTTAATTTGAAACCTCATGTGCATATAAATGAAAATTCATATTCTAGGACAGAAAGTAAGGGTTTGGTCATAATGATGAGAGAAGTGCTATCTAGGTTAGATGAGTTTGAAAAAGGCCATAAACCTATACCTAAGATAACTCAAGTGTGGGTTAGGAAGAATGAAACACTCACCCTTTGAGGGGGAGTGGTAGTGAACTCACCTTATGTTAGGTGAGTCAATAACATGCCTATGATTGACTTTCTTGCATATCTTTGCATATCCTAGAGCATGCTATTTTTCATTTTGCATTGATTTTTTTTTTTTTTTTTTTGTGTTGTTTAATTTTATGTGTGCATTTTTTTTTTTGTTGTTAAAAATTTCAAAAAGACAAAAAGAGTTTTAGTTGGTTGTTTTCTTTTCTTTCTTTTGTCTTATGCACCTAGAGGGGAAGTTTGGTTTATGTTTCTTCATGTTCTTGCATTTTACGTCATTTTTTTCTATGATCCTAAGTTTTGTTTATGTTCTTCCTATTCCACATATGCCTTGATGTATTTTGTGAAGTGTTTCAGGAAACATAAAGACCTTTTGTCATTCCAAGACAAAAAAGGGGAGTAGATATGGGGAGATGAAGGGATGGCTTGACATATTGGTTTTGTTACTGAATTGCCAAAGGGGGAGTTTGTTAATTCTTGTGGGTTGATTCGGTGATCAAACGACAGTTCCAAAGAATTCCGAAAAGCTTTTCTCCTAGTGGCTGTCCGAATATGGTGTTGAGATGTCTGGACGTGGAAACTCGAAAGAACATAATCATTCCTCTACAAGGCCCCCTCTAGACGGCAAGTTCCCCTATCCAGATGGTATGTACAGAAACATCGTTTTTGCTTCTCCGCAAGTGGCTGTCCGGACACCCTGTACGTATTATGCCCAAAAACGTGTTTTTAGTTGCCCAGGTCTAGGGTTTGATGTACTAATATATATATATATATAGAGAGAGAGAGAGAGAGAGAGAGAGGTATGGATTTTAAAACCCTAGAATTCGTGAGAGGATGTGCTTGAATGATCAATTGTTGTGAGCCTTATTATTCCTCATAGAGGATTTTGTGTTAGTTTCATTGTGCTCAATTGAAGTCTATTGGAAGGGTTTGGTAAAGGAGAATCACATTGAAGAAGATTGTGAGTGAGGAGACGAGTTGGAGGCTTGTCGATCTTTCAGAGTCAAGGTCTTGCATTGGTTTGTAAGTAAGTGTTCATAGTGTCTGTAATCTCTGAAGATCTTTTGATAATGATTTCCTAGGTTTGGCTGCCCCGGAGAGGTTTTACTTCTAGATTGTTTTCTAAAAGGTTTTCTCTTCATCACCAAAATCTTGTTATGTGATTGTTTATAATTTGGTGATTGTTTGCTTAGATTTAAATATTCATTATTTCCGTATAAATTGTGATATTTATCTATTAAGCGATTTTTCAACTATCTAGTTAAGAAAGTTTTGATGGACCAGGTATTGGGCAGGGATGCGATTCGTTGGAATATGCTATAGATTTGGAAACTGATTCGGACCGTGACATTTAAAGAGTTAAACAAAGTATAAATAATATTTGGATGGAAAAAATTTCTCATTATATCGATGATATTGTTTTTCAAATGTGACCCCCACCCAACAACATTTGAAAAACAGAAAAAACAATGTTCATCCTACTGATGGATGCTATGAACTTCTTTTGATCCCAACCTAGCTGATCACCGGCTTTATTTCTTGTATATAGCCTAAATTTTCGCCTTTATCTATTTTGAGTAATGCTGGAACATTTTTATTCTACAATGACCTTACAATGCTACTTGTCATTGTTAAAAAAATAAAAATAAAAAATCAAACGATTGATTGCCACCTCAATATTGTGGGATATTTGTTGAATAAAAATGTTCTCCCTCCAACAACAAATATAGTTTGGACCCATTTTATGACCTGGCCCAAATTGTCCTTATCTTTTATTTATTTATTTTTTATATTTTTAATATTTATATTTATATTTTTTTCACAATCCAGAAGTTTATCATCAAAGTTGTTAGCAATACTAGCATGTCTTTGCAGAGGTAAATTTTCGACACTCCATGAGCATCGTACCTTAAATTCAGACCCCAAAATAGAATCCAATTTCTTGTAGAATTATGAACATCAATCACATGCTTTGACACCAAACATTTTTCCACACCACATTTTGACACCAAACACCAGTCTAATTTCCTAGCTATTACCATTTTGAGTGCTTGGAGTTCATTCTCTTCTTTTCTTACATGTTTATTTCTTAAAGTACTTAGAAGCACATGGGGTAGTCTCCTAGCTTGTTAATTTCTTTGTTGCAATAAAATTACTTTTAGAAAAAAAAAAAAAAACTGTTTATGATTAAGTAATAAATTAATTCAACTTATTTTGAACTAGTTCATATTTCATTTTTTTTTTAAAAAAAATTATGTCTAAAATCATGGTTTTCAAAATATATTAAGTATATTTTCTACTATATTGGTTATCATTTTGGAGATTAATAGTTTATAATACAAGGTTTTGGGAAAGATAATAAAGTTGTGAGAATTGGGAATTTTTTTGTTTAAGCCCTCTTTGTTGGTGACTTGGTGTTGATAAAGGTTGAGTAGGTTCAACATTTCTAAGACATTTAAATTTCATGGGAGATATATATATATATATATATATGTCCGAAAGGAAGTGAGAATGAGATATCAATCAGGAATGCTTTTGAACACAAGATTGAAAGAGGCCCATCTAACTACACGTTGTGCACTAAAAAATGCATTGTAATTAAAGCAAATAACAAACAAATTTGAAAAAACATAAATGCTGTCTTGTGATGGTAGCGGAAGAGCAGAGACTTCACCAGAGACAGTAGAAGACGAGAGACACTTGGTGGCATTGTGGATAATTTTACTCTTAGAGAATCTAAGAACCACAACAACAACTGAAAGACCTCTGTTAACCACAATAGCGAAAACAATAGTGAAGCCAACATTGAAACATACTTAATTTGAGCACTAAAAAAAATAACAAAACAACAAGAAAGCTAAAAATATACACAAAAACAGCAACATCGGTGGAGGACGGGGTAGAGGAAGGGGACGAGGACGCGATTGGCAAGCGGGGTGGGTGAGCCACGCGCCCACAACGGATGCCGGGATGCAACAAATGGCTCTAGGAGACCGGTAGAAGGTGGCGAAGTGGATGAAATCCTTCTTCATGCGCTCGCACGTGTGACACATGTGCCCATGAGTAATATCTACTCGCAGGTGCGTGGTGATCGGATGAAAGTAGAGAGGCTGAGGAGCTTGGTGCTGAGATGCATGCACAGATGAAGTTTCCTGAAATAGACATATCTGATTTTTGAAAAATCAAAACCAAAAATTTCAATGGAAGGACGGGCAACGACGAAGCAGGTGGAGGAGGTGGTGGTTAGGCGATCAAAGATAGAGGATGTGACGACGGTGTTGTTAAACAAGGATAAAACGTCAAAGGCGTTGGATAGGGACTTTGAGGAGATGAAAGAGCCTCCTCAGAGGCGAGAACAAGAGGGAGAAAGAGGAAGAGTGGAGTAATGGGGGAGAGAGTTGATTGCTTATGTTTTTCTTCAGAAAGAGAGCGTTTTGGAGTAGTTGGCTTCTATGATCTTATCAAAAATAACAAAGCTTATGAATAGTTAGTAAGGAGAAAAGAGAGAGGCAATCTTCACAGTTTATTAGTTAGAATTTGATGTTGCCTAAACTAGTTCGCATATTAGGTTTGAATCGAGGCGAGACACATTTAATTAAATAAGTTAGATCCCTTCACCCTAATTGCTTAAGGGTGGCTTAACATGCAAAATATTTAATTGAAATAATATGTGAATTGATGAAGTCAGGGTTCAAACTTAGGACTTCTGACTTTGATATGATGCATGTTAAATCATCACTTATCTCAAAAGTATAAGCTAATTAATAACATTTAATCAATATTTTAACACACAATTATAGCAATAATAATACACAAAAACATCTTCTTCATTTATCTCACAACGTTCTTGTTGCAATCATGGATTATTTCTTACAACTTGAAGAAATTTCCTCATTATTGTTCCTCTCATATGTTGAATGGAAGATTATTCTATAATTCCCTAGTGGGTTCTCAAGAGAGATGAGGAGGGGGAATCATGGATTCCCAAACTACCCATTGTTGCGTATAGGAGCAGGTGGAGGATTGGAAGCCTCTCTTAGCATCCCATATTTCACATCATGTCGTTTAACGCTTAGATCAGGCTTCGGCTCGAAGGAAACTTCTTTTTCTTTCTCATGCCCATATGTTGTTGCAACAAGCTTTCTGGCGTCTGCGGGAAAAGTAGCAACGACAAGTAGCACAAGGGCAACCAAAAGCAATTTTTGACGCCCTATTTCCATCTTGATTTTTCTCTTTGATTTTCTCATTCCCATGGGCCATTTAAATGAAAACTAGCTATCCCTATTTAAGGAATGATTTGAATTTCAATGGTTGTCATGTTCTTTTGACTATCGATTGTAAATAATCTATAGTTGAAGAGATAAATTAGGACATGCATAATATAAAAATAGAATATTATGAACTAAAATGAAGGAATTTGTTACAAATGTGCCATCTAAATGCAATCAACTCATTATTATCTCATAATTATCATAATGATAACATGTTAGTATAAACCAATCATTGGATTAGTTCTTATTAAAACAAAAAAAAAATCAAACAATTTCTTCTAGAATTATGCACATCAATTACATGTTTTTTTTTTTTTTTTTTGTGAAAATAATTCTATTTTTACGAACCTAATTATATATGGTGGAGTCATGAGAACCACTAGATTTCATATATTACCATTTTTGTTTTACTAAAAAATTGAGAACAACTTTACAATTCTCTCTGGTTTTAAAACTAGAACACTTGTAGAAAATCATTTGCAACACAAGTACTGCAGAAAAAAAAAAAAATGCAGAACCCACAAACCAATCCCAACCCAAAACCACAAACCTACAGTGCCAAAAAACTATAAGTTACAAATTTGCAAAATCATAGTAGAGAAACTAGCCACAGATAGACTCACATTACAATAGAGGGAAAGGTAAATTTTGCATGGCCAACCACTTTCAGAATAGGGCTTTAGAATTTGTGAAACCCAAAAAGGCACACACTATTGAGAATCATTTCTAGGCATAACGATGTAAAAATTGAAATTGGAACTATCTTGGTGCCAAAATTTTTGATGTCAAAAGAGGACTGAGCCAATATGTGGCTTGCAATTGCAAACAAACAAGCAAATTCAGAGAGAAAAGTACTAGAATTTGAACAAACCACTGGGAAGAAGCCCTAAGATGAATGGCATCCCAAAAAACCACAATCAATTAGAACAAACCAGATTATCAATACTGTTTATTATTCATCAAAGCTAAGGAATAGATACTAAAAGTTGGTCCTTGTTTGGACTGGCATTTATCTCTATGTAAATTCAAAAACTAAAGAACAAACTTGCAAAACAAAGCAGAAACTTGAAGCCCTAGAGATGCACAGAAGTTGTCACAACACCAGCACACAAGGGCAAGGCCGTGGTAGCAGCTTAAGAGCAGCAACAACAGTTAATCCTCTCCTTTACTTCATTCTCCTGCGGATTCTCTGTAGTAGCTTCCATCTCTCCAGATTCTGGCGATTCCCAACCTTCTTCCGAGTTAGCATCTCTGATCATCCCAGGAGCTCTTGCGTCATTTTCATTCCTAAGCATAAATTCTATATCATCGAGGTCTTCGGTAATTTGGTTCAACATTGAAGCATCCTCTTCTTCCTTCTTGAAACTTTCAGTCTCCGCCAAAGAAACCACTTTCTCATTCTCAGAGGCATGGAAATTTACAATAGAATCTGGAATTCTCTTCTGCAGAGAAACCCCATCCATCTCCTCATCCTCCTCATTATCGCCTTTTTCCACAGAATAATCACCAGTTGCAAATTCCCTGAGAAATTTAGGAAAGAAAGTTTCTGACACTAAGCTTATTAGAAAAGTTATGAGATCACTCCATAAAAGATTCAGAATAAAGGGTACTGCTATTGAGTCATGTATTGATCTTAATACCATGAGGGTAGAAGAGTTAGTTGGTGCCCTTCAGACTTATGAGTTTTCTTTGCCTTAACCTAGGAAAAATAAGGATCTTGGCCTTAGAACTCTTAGGAAGAACTTTGATGAGTTATCTGATGAGGACTCACCAGATGAAGATGAACTTTCCTTGGTAGCTAGAAGGTTTTATAGGAATGAACATAGAATTTCCAAGAGATTTGGAAAACATAAAGCGAGTACTGAGAATAGGAATGAAAGAGACCCTCACAGTCCAAAATCTTATGAGTGTTCTGGCCATGATCATGTTCCCGAGGATTGTGGAAACCTCAAGAGGAGTAAGCCTAACGAGCAAAAAGCCTTCAATATTTCCTTGAGTGACACTAATGAGGAAGTCTTAGATGAATCTTCTAATTATGTAGGTTTTGTTGCATCCTATGAATCTGATGATTCTAAACAATCAGATGGTTAGTCTGTGTTTGATAATGAATCGAATAGGGTTAGTGATCTTCAGAACTCCTTTGACAATTTGATGAAAATTTTTTCTATGCTTAGAAATACTAACCTAAAAATTGTTAAGGATTCTAAGAATCTTGAACTTGAAAGGGATAATTTGTTGAAAAATTTGAGTGATTCACATGCTGTTTGCAATACTCTTAAATCTGAAAACCATGTGTTAATTGCCAATAATAAATTCCTTCAAAATGATTTGATTGAAACTAGAAATTACTGGAGTAAATTCTATAATGAAAAGCTTAATCAAATGTTGCATGTTCAGAAGCATTACAGCGACAGATCTGGTTTAGGATTTGATAAAATAGCCCATTTGTCTTCTAACCGTGCCTCTACTTCATAGGTTGTTCTCGTTAAACCAATTAAAGCAGAGGAATCTTCAGGTGAAGGAAAGCCAGCAGTTGCTCCGACTCGTTAAGGTAAGAAAGGAAAGAAAAATTCCATTAAGCCTCATGCATCTTACCCTAAGCCTAGAGTCGTGCATCCTCATAGGAAATTACCTTCTCAAAGGTTTGTCCCTACATGTCATCATTGTGGAGAAGTGGGTCACATTCGACCCGACTGTTTTAATTTAAAACCTCGTGGGCATATAAATGAAAAGTCATATTCTAGGAAAGAAAGTGAGGGTTTGGTCATAATGATGAGATAAGTGTTATCTAGGTTAGATGAGTTTGAAAAAGGCCATAAACCTATACCTAAGATCACTCAAGTGTGGGTTAGGAAGAATGAAACACTCCCCCATTGAGGGGGAGTGGTAATGAACTCACCTTATGTTAGGTGAGTGAATAACATGCCTACGATTGATTTTCTTTTATATCTTTGCATATCCTAGAGCATGCTGTTTTTCATTTTGCATTGAATTTTTTTTTTTTGCATTTTTTTTTGTGTTGTTTAATTTTATGTGTGCATTTTTTTTGTTGTTAAGAATTTAAAAAAGACAAAAGTATTTTTAGTTGGCTGTTTTCTTTTCTTTCTTTTGTCTTATGCACCTAGATAGTTTCTTGTTGATTAAAGAGTCATACATTGAGGGGAAGTTCGGTTGATGTTTCTTCATGATCTTGCATTTTAAGCCATTTTTTCCTATGATCATAAGTTTTGTTTATGTTCTTTCTCTTCCATATATGCCTTGATATATTTTGTGAAGTGTTTCAAGAAACATAAAGACCTCTTGTCATTCTGTGACAAAAAGGGGGAGTAAATATGGGGAGATGATGGGATGGCTATATATATATATATATATATATAAGAGATGTACGGATTTTAGAACCCTAGAGTTCGTGAGAGGCTGTGCTTGAATGATCAATTGTTGTGAGCCTTATGATTCCTCACTTGTGTTAGTTTGATTGTAATTAATTGAAGTCTATCGGAAGGGTCCGGTGAAGGAGAATCACGTTGAAGAAGATTGTGAGCGAGGAGACGAGTTAGAGGCTTGTCGATCTTACAGAGTCAAGGCCTTGCGTCGGTTTGTAAGTGTTCCTAGTGTCTGTAATCTCTGAACATCTTTTGACAATGATTTCCTGGGTTTGGCTACTCCGGAAAGGTTTCACTATTAGATTGTTTTCTAAAGGGGTTCCTCTTCGTCCCCAAAATCCTGGTATGTGATTGTTAATAATTTGGTGATTGTTTTCTTTGATTTAAATATTCGCTATTTCCGCATAAACTATGATATTTATCTATTTTGCGATTTTTCAACTATCTAGTTAAGAAAGTTTTTATGGACCAAGTTTTGGGCAGGGATGCGATTCGTTGGAATATGCTACTGATTTGGAAACTGATCCGGACTGTGACATTCAAAGAGTTAAACAAAGTATAAATCATATTTAGATGGAAAAAATTTCTCACTATATCGATGATATTGGTTTTCAAATGTGACCCCCACCCAACAACATTTGAAAAAAAGAAAAAACAATGTTCATCCTACCGATGGGTCCAATGAACATCTTTTGATCCCAACTTAGCCTATCACCGGCTTTATTTCTTGGATATGACCAAAATTCTCGCCTTTATCCCTTTTGAGTAATGCTGGAACATTTTTATTCTACAATGACTTCACAATGCTTACTAGTCATTGTTAAAAAAATAAAAATAAAAAATCAAACGATTGATTGCCACTTCAGTATTGTGGGATATTTGTTGAATAAAAATGTTTTGCCTCCAACAACAAATATAGTTTGGAGCCATTTTATGTTCTGGCCCAAATTGTCCTTACCTTTTTTTTAAAAAAATTTATTTTTATATATATTTATATTTATATTTTTTTCACAATCCAGAAGTTTATCATCAAAGTTGTTAGCAATACTAGCATGCCTTTGCAGAGGTAAATTTTCGACACTCCATGTGCATCGTATCTCAAATTCAAATCCCAAAATAGAATCCAATTTCTTGTAGAATTATGAACATCAATCACATGCTTTGGCACCAAACATTTTTCCACACTACATTTTGACACCAAACACCAGTTTAATTTCCTAGCTATTACCCTTTTGAGTGCTTGGAGTTCATTCTCTTCCCTTCTTACATGTTTATTTCTTAAAGTGCTTAGAAGCACATGGGGTAGTCTCCTAGCTTGTTAATTTATTTGTTGCAATAAAATTACTTTTAGAAAAAAAAAAAAAAACAGTTTATGATTAAATAAGAAATTAATTAAACTTATTTTGAACTAGTTCATATTTCATTTTTTTTTTAAAAAAATTATGTCTAAATCATGGTTTTCCAAAATATATTAAGTGTATTTTCTACTATATTGGTTATCATTTTGGAGATTAATAGTTTATAATACAAGGTTTTGTGAATGATAAATTTGAATAAAGTTGTGAGATTGCGAATTTTTGGTTTAAGCCCTCTTTGTTGGTGACTTAGTGTTGATAAAGGTTGAGTAGGTTCAACATCTCTAAGACATTTAAAATTTCATGGGAATTTCATGGGATATATATATATATATATATCCAAAAGGAAGAGAGAATGAGATATCAGTCAGGAATGCTTTCGAACACAAGATTGAAAGATGCCCATCTAACTACACGTCGTGCACTAAAAAATGAATTGTAATTAAAGCAAATAGCAAATGAATTTAAAACATAAATGTTGTCTTGTGATGGTAGCGGTAGAGCAGAGACTTCACCAGAGACAGCAGAAGACGAAAGACACATGGTGGCATCGTGGATAATTTTACTCTTAGAGGACCTAAGAACAAAAACAACAACTGAAAGACCTTTCTTAACCACAATAGCGAAAACAATAGTGAAGCCAACATTGAAATATACTTAATTTGAGCACTAAAAGAAAAAATAACAAAACAGCATGAAAACTAAAAATATACACAAAAAAAAGCAGCATTGGTGGAGGACAGGGTGGAGGAAGGTGACGAGGACGCGATTGGCAAGCGGAGTGGGTAAGCCACACGCCCATAGCGGATGCTGGGATGCAACAGATGGCTCTAGGAAACTGATGGGAGGTGGCGGCGTGGATGAAATGCTTCTTCATGTGGCGGCGCGTGTGACACCTGTGCCCATGAGTAAGATCTACTCGCAGGCGCGTGGTGACCGGATGAAAGTAGAGAGGCTAAGGAGCTTGGTGGTGAGGCGCATGCATGGATGAGGTTTCTTGAA
Organism: Corylus avellana; assembly: GCF_965113065.1. Taxonomy (NCBI): domain Eukaryota; kingdom Viridiplantae; phylum Streptophyta; class Magnoliopsida; order Fagales; family Betulaceae; genus Corylus; species Corylus avellana. The sequence continues at coordinate 20,755,447 of NC_142490.1, read as the reverse complement.
ATAGACATATCTAATTTTTGAAAAACCAAAACCAAAAATTTCAATGGAAGGATGGGCGACGACGAAGCTGGTGGAGGAGGTTGTGGTTAGGCGATCAAAGATAGAGGATGTGACGAGGGAGTTGTAAACAAGGATAAAACGTCGAAGGTGTTGGATATGGTCTTTGAGGAGATGAAAGAGCCTCCTGAGAGGTGAGAACAAGAGGGAGAAAGAGGAAGAGGGGGAGTAAGGGGGGGAGAGTTGATTGTTCATGTTTTTCTTCAGAAAGAGAGCGTTTTGGAGTAGTCGGTTGCTTCAATGATCTTATCAAAAATAACAAAGCTTATGAATAGTTAGTAAGGAGAAAAGAGAGAGGCAATCTTCACTGTTTATTAGTCAGAATTTGATGTTGCCTAAACTAGATCGCGTATTAGGTTTGAATCGAGGCGTGACACATTTAATTAAATAAGTTAGGTCCCTTGACCCTAATTGCTTAAGGGTGGCTTAACATGCAAAATATTTAATTTAAATAATATGTGAATTGATGAAGTCAGGGTTCAAACTTAGGACTTCTGACTTTGATACGAGGCATGTTAAATCATCACTTATCTCAAAAGTATAAGCTAATTATTAACATTTTTTCAATATTTTAACACACAATTATAGCAATAATAATACACAAAAACATCTTCTTCATTTATCTCACAACGTTCTTGTTCCAATCATGGATTATTTCTTACAACTTGAAGAAATTTCCTCATTATTGTTCCTCTCATATGTTGAATGGAAGATTATTCTATAATTCCCTAGTGGGTTCTCAAGAGAGACGAGGAGGGGGAATCATGGATTCCCAAACTACCCATTGTTGCGTATAGGAGCAGGTGGAGGATTGGAAGCCTCTCTTAGCATCCCATATTTCACATCATGCCGTTTAACGCTCAGATCAGGCTTCGGCTCGAAGGAAACTTCTTTTTCTTTCCCATGCCCATCTGTTGTTGCAACAAGCTTTCTGGCGTCTGCGGGAAAAGTAGCAACGACAAGTAGCACAAGGGCAACCAAAAGCAATTTTTGACGCCCTATTTCCATCTTGATTTTTCTCTTCGATTTTCTCATTCCCATAGGCTCTTTAAATGAAAACTAGCTATCCCTATTTAAGGAATGATTTGACTTTCAATGGTTGTCATGTTCTTTTGACTATTGATTGTAAATAATCTATAGTTGAAGAGATAAATTAGGACATGCATAGTATAAAAATAGAATATTATGAACTAAAATGAAGGAATTTGTTACAAATGTGCCATCTAAATGCAATCAACTCATTATTATCTCATAATTATCATAATGATAACATGTTAATATAAACCAATCATTGGATTTGTTCTTATTAAAAAAAAAAAAAATCAAACAATTTCTTCTAGAATTATGCACATCAATTACATGTTTTTTTGTTGGAATAATTCTATTTTTGCGAACCTCATTATATATGGTGGAGTCACGAGAACCACTAGATTTCAGATATTACCATTTTTGTTTTACTAAAAAATTAAGAACAACTTTACAATTCTCTCTCGTTTTAAAACTGGAACACTTGCAGAAAATCATCTGCAAGACAACTACTGCAGAAAAAAAAAATGCAGAACCCACAAACCAATCCCAACCCAAAACCACAAACCTGCAGTGCCAAAAAACTACAAGTTACAAATTTGCAAAATCATAGCAGAGAAACTAGCCACAGATAAACTCACATTACGACAGAGGGAAAGGAAAATTTTGCAGGGCCAACCACTTTCAGAATGGGGATTTAGAAAGTGTGAAACCCAAAAAGGCACACACTATTGAAAAGCATTTCTAGGCATAAAGATGTCAAAATTGAAATTGGAACTATCTTGGTGCCAAAATTAATTACGATGTCAAAGGTGGACTGAGCTAATATGTGGCTTGTAATTGCAAACAAACAAGCAAATTCAGAGAGAAAAGTACTGGAATTTGAACAAACCACTGGGGAAGAAGCCCTAAGATGAATGGCATCCCAAAAAGCCACAATCAATTAGAACAAACCAGATTATCAATACTGTTTATTATTCTTCAAAGCTAAACAACAGATACTAAAAGTTGGTCCTTGTTTGGACTGGCATTTATCTCTATGTAAATTCAAAAACTAAAGAACAAACTTGCAAAACAAAGCAGAACCCTGAAGCCCTAGTGATGCACAGAAGCTGTCACAACACCAGCACACAAGTGCAGGGCCATGGTAGCAGCTTAAGAGCAACAACAGCAGTTAATCCTCTCCTTTACTTCATTTCCTGCGGATTCTCTGTAGTAGCTTCCATCTCTCCAGATTCTTGCGATTCCCCACCTTCTTCCGAGTTAGCATCTCTGATCATCCCAGGAGCTCTGGCATCATTTTCATTCTTAAGTATAAATTCTATATCATCGAGGTCTTCGGTAAATTGGTTCAACATTGAAGCATCCTCTTCTTCCTTCTTGAAACTTTCAGTCTCCGCCAAAGAAACCTCTTTCTCATTCTCACAGCCATGGAAATTTAAAATAGAATCTGGAATTCTCCTCTGCAGAGAAACCCCATCCTTCTCCGCATCCTCCTCATTATCGCCTTTTTCCATAGAATATTCTTCAGTTGCAAATTCCATGATAAATTTAGGAAAGAAAGTTTCTGACACGAAGCTTATTAGAAAAGTTATGAGATCACTCCCTGAAAGATTCAGAATGAAGGTTACTGCTATTGAGTCATGTATTGATCTTAATACCATGAGGGTAGAAGAGTTAGTTGGTGCTCTTCAGACTTACGGGTTTTCTTTGCCTCAACCTAGAAAAATAAGGATCTTGCCCTAAGAACTCTTAGGAAGAACTTTGATGAGTTATCTGATGAGGACTCACCAGATGAAGAGGAACTTGCCTTGATAGGCTGAAGGTTTTATAGGAATGAACATTGAATTTCCAAGAGATTTGGAAAACATAAAGAGAGTACTGAGAATAGGAATGAAAGAGACCCTCACAGTCCAAAATGTTATGAGTGTTCTGGCTATGATCATATTCACAAGGATTGTGGAAACCTCAAGAGTAATAAGCCTAACACGAGCAAAAAGCCTTCAATATTTCCTTGAGTGACACTGATGAGGAAGTCTAAGATGAATCTTCTAATTATGTAGCTTTTGTTGCATGCTATGAATCTGATGATTCTAAACAATCAGATGGTTAGTCTGTGTTTGATAATGAATCGAATAGGGTTAGTGATCTTCAAAACTCCTTTGACAATTTGATGAAAATTTTTTCTATGCTTAGAAATACTAACCTACAAATTGTTAAGGATGTTAAGAATCTTGAACTTGAAAGGGATAATTTGTTGAAAAATTTGAGTGATTCACATGTTGTTTGCAATACTCTTAAATCTAAAAACCATGTGTTAATTGCCAAGAATAAATTCCTTCAAAATGATTTGATTGAAACTAGAAATCACTTGAGTAAATTCTCTAATGAAAAGCTTAATAAAATGCTGCATGTTCAGAAGCATTATAGCAACAGATCTGGTTTAGGATTTGATAAAATAGCCTCTTTGTCTTCTAACCGTGCCTTTACTTCAGAGATTGTTCTTGTTAAACCAATTAAAGCAGAGGAATCTTCAGATGAAGGAAAGCCAGCAGTTGCTTCGACTCGTTTGGGTAGGAAAGGTAAGAAAAATTCCATTAAGCCTCATGCATCTTACCCTAAGCCTAGAGTCGTGCATCCTCCTAGGAAATTACATTCTCAAAGGTTTGTCCCTACATGTCATCATTGTGGAAAAGTGGGTCACATTCGACCCTACTGTTTTAATCTGAAACCTCGTGGGCATATAAATGAAAAGTCATATTCTAGGAAAGAAAGTGAGGGTTTGGTCATAATGATGAGAGAAGTGCTATCTAGGTTAGTTGTGTTTGAAAAAGGCCATAAACCTATACCTAAGATCACTCAAGTGTGGGTTAGGAAGAATGAAACACTCACCCTTTGAGGGGGAGTGGTAATGAACTCACCTTATGTTAGGTGAGTGAATAACATGCATAGGATAGATTTTCTTGCATATCTTTGCATATCCTAGAGTATACTGTTTTTCATTTTGCACTGATTTTTTTTTTTTTTTTTTTTTTTTTTTTTTTGTGTTGTTTAATTTTATGTGTGCATTTTTTTTTTTGTTGTTAAAAATTTCAAAAAGACAGAAGTATTTTTAGTTGGTTGTTTTCTTTTCTTTCTTTTGTCTTATGCACCTAGATAGTTTCTTGTTGATTAAAGAGTCATACATTGAGGGGAAGTTTGGTTGATGTTTCTTCATGATCTTGCATTTTACGCCATTTCTTTCTATGATCATAAGTTTTGTTTATATTCTTCCTCTTCCACATATGCCTTAATATATTTTGTGAAGTGTTTCAGGAAACATAAAGACCTCTTATCATGCTGTGACAAAAAGGAGGAGTAAATATGGGGAGATGATGGGATGGCTCGACATATATATATATAGAGGAGAGATGTACGGATTTTATAACCCTAGAGTTTGTGAGAGGCTGTGCTTGAATGATCAATTGTTGTGAGCCTTATTATTCCTCATAGAGGATTTTGTGTTAGTTTCATTGTGCTTAATTGAAGTCTATCAGAAGGGTCCGGTGAAGGAGAATCACTTTGAAGAAGATTGTGAGCGAGGAGACGAGTTGGAGGCTTGTCGATCTTACAGAGTCAAGCCCTTGCATCGGTTTGTAAGTGTTCCTAGTGTCTGTAATCTCTAAATATCTTTTGATAGTGATTTCCTGGGTTTGACTGCCTTGGAGAGGTTTCACTGTTAGATTGTTTTCTAAAGGGTTTCCTCTTCGTCCCCAGAATCCAAACATGTGATTGTTCATAGTTTGGTGATTGTTTTCTTTGATTTAAATATTCGTTATTTCCGCATAAACTATGATATTTATCTATTAAGCGATTTTTCAACTATCTAGTTAAGAAAGTTTTGATGGACCAAGTATTGGGCAGGGACGCGATTCGTTGGAATATGCTACCGATTTGGAAACTGATCCGGATCGTGACATTCAAAGAGTTAAACAAAGTATAAATCATATTTGGATGGAAAAATTTCTCACTATATCGATGATATTGGTTTTCAAATGTGACCCCCACCCAACAACATTTGAAAAACAGAAAAAACAATGTTCATCCTACTGATGGGTCCAATGAACATCTTTTGATCCCAACTTAGCTGATCACCGACTTTATTTCTTGGATATAACCAAAAGTTTTGCCTTTATCTATTTTGAGTAATGCTGGAACATTTTTATTCTACAATGACTTCACAAAGCTTACTAGTCATTGTTAAAAGAATAAAAATAAAAAATCAAACGATTGATTGCCACTTCGGTATTGTGGGATATTTGTTGAATAAAAATGTTCCGCCTCCAACAACAAATATAGTTTGGAGCCATTTTATGTTCTGGCCCAAATTGTCCTTACCTTTTTTTTAAAAAAATTTTATTTTTATATTTATATTTTTTTCACAATCCAGAAGTTTATCATCAAAGTTGTTAGCAATACTAGCATGCCTTTGCAGAGGTAAATTTTCGACACTCCATGTGCATCGTATCTCAAATTCAGATCCCAAAATAGAATCCAATTTCTTGTAGAATTATGAACATCAATCACATGCTTTGGCACCAAACATTTTTCCACACTACATTTTGACACCAAACACCAGTTTAATTTCCTAGCTATTACCCTTTTGAGTGCTTGGAGTTCATTCTCTTCCCTTCTTACATGTTTATTTCTTAAAGTGCTTAGAAGCACATGGGGTAGTCTCCTAGCTTGTTAATTTATTTGTTGCAATAAAATTACTTTTAGAAAAAAAAAAAAAAAAAAACAGTTTATGATTAAATAAGAAATTAATTAAACTTATTTTGAACTAGTTCATATTTCATTTTTTTTTTAAAAAAAAATTATGTCTAAATCATGGTTTTCCAAAATATATTAAGTGTATTTTCTACTATATTGGTTATCATTTTGGAGATTAATAGTTTATAATACAAGGTTTTGTGAAAGATAAATTTGAATAAAGTTGTGAGAATTGCGAATTTTTGGTTTAAGCCCTCTTTGTTGGTGACTTAGTGTTGATAAAGGTTGAGTAGGTTCAACATCTCTAAGACATTTAAAATTTCATGGGAATTTCATGGGATATATATATATATCCAAAAGGAAGAGAGAATGAGATATCAGTCAGGAATGCTTTCGAACACAAGATTGAAAGATGCCCATCTAACTACACGTCGTGCACTAAAAAATGAATTGTAATTAAAGCAAATAGCAAATGAATTTAAAACATAAATGTTGTCTTGTGATGGTAGCGGTAGAGCAGAGACTTCACCAGAGACAGCAGAAGACGAAAGACACATGGTGGCATCGTGGATAATTTTACTCTTAGAGGACCTAAGAACAAAAACAACAACTGAAAGACCTTTCTTAACCACAATAGCGAAAACAATAGTGAAGCCAACATTGAAATATACTTAATTTGAGCACTAAAAGAAAAAATAACAAAACAGCATGAAAACTAAAAATATACACAAAAAAAAGCAGCATTGGTGGAGGACAGGGTGGAGGAAGGTGACGAGGACGCGATTGGCAAGCGGAGTGGGTAAGCCACACGCCCATAGCGGATGCTGGGATGCAACAGATGGCTCTAGGAAACTGATGGGAGGTGGCGGCGTGGATGAAATGCTTCTTCATGTGGCGGCGCGTGTGACACCTGTGCCCATGAGTAAGATCTACTCGCAGGCGCGTGGTGACCGGATGAAAGTAGAGAGGCTAAGGAGCTTGGTGGTGAGGCGCATGCATGGATGAGGTTTCTTGAAATAGACATATCTAATTTTTGAAAAACCAAAACCAAAAATTTCAATGGAAGGATGGGCGACGACGAAGCTGGTGGAGGAGGTTGTGGTTAGGCGATCAAAGATAGAGGATGTGACGAGGGAGTTGTAAACAAGGATAAAACGTCGAAGGTGTTGGATATGGTCTTTGAGGAGATGAAAGAGCCTCCTGAGAGGTGAGAACAAGAGGGAGAAAGAGGAAGAGGGGGAGTAAGGGGGGGAGAGTTGATTGTTTATGTTTTTCTTCAGAAAGAGAGCGTTTTGGAGTAGTCGGTTGCTTCAATGATCTTATCAAAAATAACAAAGCTTATGAATAGTTAGTAAGGAGAAAAGAGAGAGGCAATCTTCACTGTTTATTAGTCAGAATTTGATGTTGCCTAAACTAGATCGCGTATTAGGTTTGAATCGAGGCGTGACACATTTAATTAAATAAGTTAGATCCCTTGACCCTAATTGCTTAAGGGTGGCTTAACATGCAAAATATTTAATTTAAATAATATGTGAATTGATGAAGTCAGGGTTCAAACTTAGGACTTCTGACTTTGATACGAGGCATGTTAAATCATCACTTATCTCAAAAGTATAAGCTAATTATTAACATTTTTTCAATATTTTAACACACAATTATAGCAATAATAATACACAAAAACATCTTCTTCATTTATCTCACAACGTTCTTGTTCCAATCATGGATTATTTCTTACAACTTGAAGAAATTTCCTCATTATTGTTCCTCTCATATGTTGAATGGAAGATTATTCTATAATTCCCTAGTGGGTTCTCAAGAGAGACGAGGAGGGGGAATCATGGATTCCCAAACTACCCATTGTTGCGTATAGGAGCAGGTGGAGGATTGGAAGCCTCTCTTAGCATCCCATATTTCACATCATGCCGTTTAACGCTCAGATCAGGCTTCGGCTCGAAGGAAACTTCTTTTTCTTTCCCATGCCCATCTGTTGTTGCAACAAGCTTTCTGGCGTCTGCGGGAAAAGTAGCAACGACAAGTAGCACAAGGGCAACCAAAAGCAATTTTTGACGCCCTATTTCCATCTTGATTTTTCTCTTCGATTTTCTCATTCCCATAGGCTCTTTAAATGAAAACTAGCTATCCCTATTTAAGGAATGATTTGACTTTCAATGGTTGTCATGTTCTTTTGACTATTGATTGTAAATAATCTATAGTTGAAGAGATAAATTAGGACATGCATAGTATAAAAATAGAATATTATGAACTAAAATGAAGGAATTTGTTACAAATGTGCCATCTAAATGCAATCAACTCATTATTATCTCATAATTATCATAATGATAACATGTTAATATAAACCAATCATTGGATTTGTTCTTATTAAAAAAAAAAAAATCAAAGAATTTCTTCTAGAATTATGCACATCAATTACATGTTTTTTTGTTGGAATAATTCTATTTTTGCGAACCTCATTATATATGGTGGAGTCACGAGAACCACTAGATTTCAAATATTACCATTTTTGTTTTACTAAAAAATTAAGAACAACTTTACAATTCTCTCTCGTTTTAAAACTGGAACACTTGCAGAAAATCATCTGCAAGACAACTACTGCAGAAAAAAAAAATGCAGAACCCACAAACCAATCCCAACCCAAAACCACAAACCTGCAGTGCCAAAAAACTACAAGTTACAAATTTGCAAAATCATAGCAGAGAAACTAGCCACAGATAAACTCACATTACGACAGAGGGAAAGGAAAATTTTGCAGGGCCAACCACTTTCAGAATGGGGATTTAGAAAGTGTGAAACCCAAAAAGGCACACACTATTGAAAAGCATTTCTAGGCATAAAGATGTCAAAATTGAAATTGGAACTATCTTGGTGCCAAAATTAATTACGATGTCAAAGGTGGACTGAGCTAATATGTGGCTTGTAATTGCAAACAAACAAGCAAATTCAGAGAGAAAAGTACTGGAATTTGAACAAACCACTGGGGAAGAAGCCCTAAGATGAATGGCATCCCAAAAAGCCACAATCAATTAGAACAAACCAGATTATCAATACTGTTTATTATTCTTCAAAGCTAAACAACAGATACTAAAAGTTGGTCCTTGTTTGGACTGGCATTTATCTCTATGTAAATTCAAAAACTAAAGAACAAACTTGCAAAACAAAGCAGAACCCTGAAGCCCTAGTGATGCACAGAAGCTGTCACAACACCAGCACACAAGTGCAGGGCCATGGTAGCAGCTTAAGAGCAACAACAGCAGTTAATCCTCTCCTTTACTTCATTTCCTGCGGATTCTCTGTAGTAGCTTCCATCTCTCCAGATTCTTGCGATTCCCCACCTTCTTCCGAGTTAGCATCTCTGATCATCCCAGGAGCTCTGGCATCATTTTCATTCTTAAGTATAAATTCTATATCATCGAGGTCTTCGGTAAATTGGTTCAACATTGAAGCATCCTCTTCTTCCTTCTTGAAACTTTCAGTCTCCGCCAAAGAAACCTCTTTCTCATTCTCACAGCCATGGAAATTTAAAATAGAATCTGGAATTCTCCTCTGCAGAGAAACCCCATCCTTCTCCGCATCCTCCTCATTATCGCCTTTTTCCATAGAATATTCTTCAGTTGCAAATTCCATGATAAATTTAGGAAAGAAAGTTTCTGACACGAAGCTTATTAGAAAAGTTATGAGATCACTCCCTGAAAGATTCAGAATGAAGGTTACTGCTATTGAGTCATGTATTGATCTTAATACCATGAGGGTAGAAGAGTTAGTTGGTGCTCTTCAGACTTACGGGTTTTCTTTGCCTCAACCTAGAAAAATAAGGATCTTGCCCTAAGAACTCTTAGGAAGAACTTTGATGAGTTATCTGATGAGGACTCACCAGATGAAGAGGAACTTGCCTTGATAGGCTGAAGGTTTTATAGGAATGAACATTGAATTTCCAAGAGATTTGGAAAACATAAAGAGAGTACTGAGAATAGGAATGAAAGAGACCCTCACAGTCCAAAATGTTATGAGTGTTCTGGCTATGATCATATTCACAAGGATTGTGGAAACCTCAAGAGTAATAAGCCTAACACGAGCAAAAAGCCTTCAATATTTCCTTGAGTGACACTGATGAGGAAGTCTAAGATGAATCTTCTAATTATGTAGCTTTTGTTGCATGCTATGAATCTGATGATTCTAAACAATCAGATGGTTAGTCTGTGTTTGATAATGAATCGAATAGGGTTAGTGATCTTCAAAACTCCTTTGACAATTTGATGAAAATTTTTTCTATGCTTAGAAATACTAACCTACAAATTGTTAAGGATGTTAAGAATCTTGAACTTGAAAGGGATAATTTGTTGAAAAATTTGAGTGATTCACATGTTGTTTGCAATACTCTTAAATCTAAAAACCATGTGTTAATTGCCAAGAATAAATTCCTTCAAAATGATTTGATTGAAACTAGAAATCACTTGAGTAAATTCTCTAATGAAAAGCTTAATAAAATGCTGCATGTTCAGAAGCATTATAGCAACAGATCTGGTTTAGGATTTGATAAAATAGCCTCTTTGTCTTCTAACCGTGCCTTTACTTCAGAGATTGTTCTTGTTAAACCAATTAAAGCAGAGGAATCTTCAGATGAAGGAAAGCCAGCAGTTGCTTCGACTCGTTTGGGTAGGAAAGGTAAGAAAAATTCCATTAAGCCTCATGCATCTTACCCTAAGCCTAGAGTCGTGCATCCTCCTAGGAAATTACATTCTCAAAGGTTTGTCCCTACATGTCATCATTGTGGAAAAGTGGGTCACATTCGACCCTACTGTTTTAATCTGAAACCTCGTGGGCATATAAATGAAAAGTCATATTCTAGGAAAGAAAGTGAGGGTTTGGTCATAATGATGAGAGAAGTGCTATCTAGGTTAGTTGTGTTTGAAAAAGGCCATAAACCTATACCTAAGATCACTCAAGTGTGGGTTAGGAAGAATGAAACACTCACCCTTTGAGGGGGAGTGGTAATGAACTCACCTTATGTTAGGTGAGTGAATAACATGCATAGGATAGATTTTCTTGCATATCTTTGCATATCCTAGAGTATACTGTTTTTCATTTTGCACTGATTTTTTTTTTTTTTTTTTTTGTGTTGTTTAATTTTATGTGTGCATTTTTTTTTTGTTGTTAAAAATTTCAAAAAGACAGAAGTATTTTTAGTTGGTTGTTTTCTTTTCTTTCTTTTGTCTTATGCACCTAGATAGTTTCTTGTTGATTAAAGAGTCATACATTGAGGGGAAGTTTGGTTGATGTTTCTTCATGATCTTGCATTTTACGCCATTTCTTTCTATGATCATAAGTTTTGTTTATATTCTTCCTCTTCCACATATGCCTTAATATATTTTGTGAAGTGTTTCAGGAAACATAAAGACCTCTTATCATGCTGTGACAAAAAGGAGGAGTAAATATGGGGAGATGATGGGATGGCTCGACATATATATATATAGAGGAGAGATGTACGGATTTTATAACCCTAGAGTTTGTGAGAGGCTGTGCTTGAATGATCAATTGTTGTGAGCCTTATTATTCCTCATAGAGGATTTTGTGTTAGTTTCATTGTGCTTAATTGAAGTCTATCAGAAGGGTCCGGTGAAGGAGAATCACTTTGAAGAAGATTGTGAGCGAGGAGACGAGTTGCAGGCTTGTCGATCTTACAGAGTCAAGGCCTTGCATCGGTTTGTAAGTGTTCCTAGTGTCTGTAATCTCTAAATATCTTTTGATAGTGATTTCCTGGGTTTGACTGCCTTGGAGAGGTTTCACTGTTAGATTGTTTTCTAAAGGGTTTCCTCTTCGTCCCCAAAATCCTAACATGTGATTGTTCATAGTTTGGTGATTGTTTTCTTTGATTTAAATATTCGTTATTTCCGCATAAACTATGATATTTATCTATTAAGCGATTTTTCAACTATCTAGTTAAGAAAGTTTTGATGGACCAAGTATTGGGCAGGGACGCGATTCGTTGGAATATGCTACCAATTTGGAAACTGATCCGGATCGTGACATTCAAAGAGTTAAACAAAGTATAAATCATATTTGGATGGAAAAATTTCTCACTATATCGATGATATTGGTTTTCAAATGTGACCCCCACCCAACAACATTTGAAAAACAGAAAAAACAATGTTCATCCTACTGATGGGTCCAATGAACATCTTTTGATCCCAACTTAGCTGATCACCGACTTTATTTCTTGGATATAACCAAAAGTTTTGCCTTTATCTATTTTGAGTAATGCTGGAACATTTTTATTCTACAATGACTTCACAAAGCTTACTAGTCATTGTTAAAAGAATAAAAATAAAAAATCAAACGATTGATTGCCACTTCGGTATTGTGGGATATTTGTTGAATAAAAATGTTCCGCCTCCAACAACAAATATAGTTTGGAGCCATTTTATGTTCTGGCCCAAATTGTCCTTACCTTTTTTTTTAAAAAATTTTATTTTTATATTTATATTTTTTTCACAATCCAGAAGTTTATCATCAAAGTTGTTAGCAATACTAGCATGCCTTTGCAGAGGTAAATTTTCGACACTCCATGTGCATCGTATCTCAAATTCAGATCCCAAAATAGAATCCAATTTCTTGTAGAATTATGAACATCAATCACATGCTTTGGCACCAAACATTTTTCCACACTACATTTTGACACCAAACACCAGTTTAATTTCCTAGCTATTACCCTTTTGAGTGCTTGGAGTTCATTCTCTTCCCTTCTTACATGTTTATTTCTTAAAGTGCTTAGAAGCACATGGGGTAGTCTCCTAGCTTGTTAATTTATTTGTTGCAATAAAATTACTTTTAGAAAAAAAAAAAAAAAAAAAAACAGTTTATGATTAAATAAGAAATTAATTAAACTTATTTTGAACTAGTTCATATTTCATTTTTTTTTAAAAAAAAAATTATGTCTAAATCATGGTTTTCCAAAATATATTAAGTGTATTTTCTACTATATTGGTTATCATTTTGGAGATTAATAGTTTATAATACAAGGTTTTGTGAAAGATAAATTTGAATAAAGTTGTGAGAATTGCGAATTTTTGGTTTAAGCCCTCTTTGTTGGTGACTTAGTGTTGATAAAGGTTGAGTAGGTTCAACATCTCTAAGACATTTAAAATTTCATGGGAATTTCATGGGATATATATATATATATATATATATATATATATATATATATATATATATCCAAAAGGAAGAGAGAATGAGATATCAGTCAGGAATGCTTTCGAACACAAGATTGAAAGATGCCCATCTAACTACACGTCGTGCACTAAAAAATGAATTGTAATTAAAGCAAATAGCAAATGAATTTAAAACATAAATGTTGTCTTGTGATGGTAGCGGTAGAGCAGAGACTTCACCAGAGACAGCAGAAGACGAAAGACACATGGTGGCATCGTGGATAATTTTACTCTTAGAGGACCTAAGAACAAAAACAACAACTGAAAGACCTTTCTTAACCACAATAGCGAAAACAATAGTGAAGCCAACATTGAAATATACTTAATTTGAGCACTAAAAGAAAAAATAACAAAACAGCATGAAAACTAAAAATATACACAAAAAAAAGCAGCATTGGTGGAGGACAGGGTGGAGGAAGGTGACGAGGACGCGATTGGCAAGCGGAGTGGGTAAGCCACACGCCCATAGCGGATGCTGGGATGCAACAGATGGCTCTAGGAAACTGATGGGAGGTGGCGGCGTGGATGAAATGCTTCTTCATGTGGCGGCGCGTGTGACACCTGTGCCCATGAGTAAGATCTACTCGCAGGCGCGTGGTGACCGGATGAAAGTAGAGAGGCTAAGGAGCTTGGTGGTGAGGCGCATGCATGGATGAGGTTTCTTGAAATAGACATATCTAATTTTTGAAAAACCAAAACCAAAAATTTCAATGGAAGGATGGGCGACGACGAAGCTGGTGGAGGAGGTTGTGGTTAGGCGATCAAAGATAGAGGATGTGACGAGGGAGTTGTAAACAAGGATAAAACGTCGAAGGTGTTGGATATGGTCTTTGAGGAGATGAAAGAGCCTCCTGAGAGGTGAGAACAAGAGGGAGAAAGAGGAAGAGGGGGAGTAAGGGGGGGAGAGTTGATTGTTTATGTTTTTCTTCAGAAAGAGAGCGTTTTGGAGTAGTCGGTTGCTTCAATGATCTTATCAAAAATAACAAAGCTTATGAATAGTTAGTAAGGAGAAAAGAGAGAGGCAATCTTCACTGTTTATTAGTCAGAATTTGATGTTGCCTAAACTAGATCGCGTATTAGGTTTGAATCGAGGCGTGACACATTTAATTAAATAAGTTAGATCCCTTGACCCTAATTGCTTAAGGGTGGCTTAACATGCAAAATATTTAATTTAAATAATATGTGAATTGATGAAGTCAGGGTTCAAACTTAGGACTTCTGACTTTGATACGAGGCATGTTAAATCATCACTTATCTCAAAAGTATAAGCTAATTATTAACATTTTTTCAATATTTTAACACACAATTATAGCAATAATAATACACAAAAACATCTTCTTCATTTATCTCACAACGTTCTTGTTCCAATCATGGATTATTTCTTACAACTTGAAGAAATTTCCTCATTATTGTTCCTCTCATATGTTGAATGGAAGATTATTCTATAATTCCCTAGTGGGTTCTCAAGAGAGACGAGGAGGGGGAATCATGGATTCCCAAACTACCCATTGTTGCGTATAGGAGCAGGTGGAGGATTGGAAGCCTCTCTTAGCATCCCATATTTCACATCATGCCGTTTAACGCTCAGATCAGGCTTCGGCTCGAAGGAAACTTCTTTTTCTTTCCCATGCCCATCTGTTGTTGCAACAAGCTTTCTGGCGTCTGCGGGAAAAGTAGCAACGACAAGTAGCACAAGGGCAACCAAAAGCAATTTTTGACGCCCTATTTCCATCTTGATTTTTCTCTTCGATTTTCTCATTCCCATAGGCTCTTTAAATGAAAACTAGCTATCCCTATTTAAGGAATGATTTGACTTTCAATGGTTGTCATGTTCTTTTGACTATTGATTGTAAATAATCTATAGTTGAAGAGATAAATTAGGACATGCATAGTATAAAAATAGAATATTATGAACTAAAATGAAGGAATTTGTTACAAATGTGCCATCTAAATGCAATCAACTCATTATTATCTCATAATTATCATAATGATAACATGTTAATATAAACCAATCATTGGATTTGTTCTTATTAAAAAAAAAAAAATCAAACAATTTCTTCTAGAATTATGCACATCAATTACATGTTTTTTTGTTGGAATAATTCTATTTTTACGAACCTCATTATATATGGTGGAGTCATGAGAACCACTAGATTTCAGATATTACCATTTTTGTTTTACTAGAACACTTGCAGAAAATCAGCTGCAACACAACTACTGCAGAAAAAAATGCAGAACCCACAAACCAATCCCAACCCAAAACCACAAACCTGCAGTGCCAAAAAACTACAAGTTACAAATCTGCAAAATCATAGCAGAGCAACAAGCCACAGATAAACTCACATTACAACAGAGGGAAAGGTAAATGTTGCATGGCCAACCACTTTCAGAATGGGGATTTAGAATTTGTGAAACCCAAAAAGGCATACACTATTGAGAAGCATTTCTGGGCATAAAGATGTAAAAATTGAAATTGGAACTAGCTTGGTGCCAAAATTATTTATTATGTCAAAGAGGACTGAGCCAATATGTGGCTTGCAATTGCAAACAAACAAATGGGGTGCTTGAAGTGTAGAATGACATGTTAGTCAGTGAAATTATTAGCTAACTCAGAGAGAAAAGGCCTGGAATTTGAACTAATCACTGGGGAAGAAGCCCTAAAATGAATGGCATCCCAAAAAACCACAATCAATTAGAACAAACCAGATTATCAATACTATTTATTATTCATCAAATCTAAACAACAGATACTGAAAGTTGGTCCTTGTTTGGACTGCATTTATCTCTATGTAAATTCAAAAACTAAAGAACAAACTAGCAAAACATAGCGGAAACCTGAAGCCCCAGAGATGCACAGAAGCTGTCACAACACCAGCACACAAGGGCAAGGCCATGGTAGCAGCTTAAGAGCAGCAACAGCAGTTAATCCTCTCCTTTACTTCATTCTCCTGCGGATTCTCTGTAGTAGCTTCCATCTCTCCTGATTCTGGCGATTCCCCACCTTCTTCCGAGTTAGCATCTCTGATCATCCCAGGAGCTCTTGCATCATTTTCATTCGTAGGTATAAATTCTATATCATCGAGGTCTTCGGTAATTTGGTTCAACATTGAAGCATCCTCTTCTTCGTTCTTGAAACTTTCAGTCTCCGCCAAAGAAACCTCATTCTCATTCTCACAGCCATGGAAATTTACAATAGAATCTGGAATTCTCTTCTGTAAAGAAACCCCATCCTCCTCCTCATCCTCCTCATTATCGCCTTTTTCCACAGAATAATCATCAGTTGCAATTCTCCCCTCCATTTCTTCATTCACGTTATCAACTTTCTCTTCTTTACAGCCATGCCAATTTCCAAGAGAAAGCAGAATTTTCCGTTGCAGAATATCCTTATCCTCCTCCTCCTTCTCCTTGTGAAAATTTGTTTCTTTACAGAGAAACCAATTTACCAAAGAATGCAGGAGTCGCCGCTGATCCTCAAACTCATTCCCATTATCAGCTTTTTCTTCTTCTCTCACGGCCACATTTTCAAGAACAAGATCATTGGGGTCTTGCTGAGCAATTCCGCACCACTTCTGATAATGAGCTAGCAATTCAGCATCCATCTCTTTCGGTATCTCCTCCACTTGTTCCTTCTTGAAGCTCAACATTGAAGCATCCTCTTCTTCCTTCTTGAAACTTTCAGTCTCCGCCAAAGAAACCTCATTCTCATTCTCACAGCCATGGAAATTTACAATAGAATCTGGAATTCTCCTCTGCAGAGAAACCCCATCCTCCTCCTCATCCTCCTCATTATCGCCTTTTTCCACAGAATAATCATCAGTTGCAATTCTCCCCTCCATTTCTTCATTCACGTTATCAACTTTCTCTTCTTTACAGCCATGCCAATTTCCAAGAGAGAGCAGAATTTTCCGGTGCAGAATATCCTTATCCTCCTCCTCCTTCTCCTTGTGAAAATCAAAATTTGTTTCTTTACAGAGAAACCAATTTACCAAAGAATGCAGGAGTCTCCGCTGATCCTCAAACTCATCCCCATTATCAACTTTTTCTTCTTCTCTCACGGCCACATTTTCAAGAACAAGATCATTGGGGCCTTGCTGAGCAATTCCGCACCACTTCTGACAATCAGCTAGCAATTCAGCATCCATCTCTTTCGGTATCTCCTCCACTTGTTCCTTCTTGAAGCTTTCAGTCTCCGCCAAAGAAGCCACATTCCCATTATCAAGAGAAAGCAGAATTTCCATGTGCAGAGAATACTTATCATCCTCCTCCTCCTTATTCTCATTATCAACTAATTCCTCTTCACGGAGAAACAAATTTACCATAGAATCCAGAAGTCTCCGCTGAGCCTCAGCCTCCCTTGCAATTCTCCGAGATTGAACTTCACTCTCCACAAAAGAAAACTCACGCACCCACCCAGTACCCTGCTCCACAATATGATCATCAATCAAATTTGCTTCATTCAACTTACAATCTTCATTCTTGAAGCTTTCGGTCTCCGCCAAAGAACCCACATTCTCATTATCAATTTTCTTCTCTTTACCGCCATCCCAATTTTCAAGAGAAAGCAGAAATTCCCGGTGCAGAGAATACTTATCCTCCTCCTCCTTATTCTCATTATCAACCATTTCTTCTTCACGGAGAAAACAATTTACCAGAGAATCCAGAATTCTCCGCTGAACCTCATCCTCCATTGCAATTCTCCGCGATTGAACTTCATTCTTGAACCTTTCAGTCTTCACCAAAGAAACCTCAACCTCATTCTCATTATAATCTTTTGCTTCTTCACGCGCCCACCCAGTACCCTGCTCCACAGTATAATCATCAATGGAATTTGATTCATTCTCAGTGGGTTCTCCTTTTTTACCATTACAACCCACGAATCTTTCATCCAAGATCGTTACGCTCTCCTTATTTTCTTCCTTCTTGCCCCCTTCAGTATATACCGTCAAGAATTGATCAAAAAGACGGCCCATCAAATCAGAAACCACAATAGGCGCAGTATGATCTTGGATAATAGTTCCATCTTCTTCTGCCTGATGACCGATGCCCGGTGATAGCGCGTTAATGGGATCCTCGCTTGCCATGGACGGTCCTGTAAAAAAGAAAACGAAGTTTATCAATACAAACATGCCTGAAACGCCCGAAACAAGATTACCCAGAAACTAAATAACACAAAAAGAACGAATATGGAGAGATAATTCGAGTTCCAAAGCGAAAGCCTTACAGTTTGTTATTAATGGTATTCTTGAGAGAGAGAGAGAGAGAGAGAGAGAGAGAGAGAGTATGTTTATGAGTCGAGCAATGGAAAAATGAAATGGGGTGCGGGTGAGCATTATAACGACTAAAGTGGAGGCATTTTGGAAAAAAATGTAATGGTGGAGGCGTCCGGCGTGCAGGATAGGAGGTCTCTTTGGGAAAAAAAAGAAGATTATAACACTCCCAGCAGAGTTGAGATTCTCATGGCAGCCAAGCGTCAGACATGACATTCTTTTTTTTTTTTTTTTTTTTTTTAATTGGAGAAGAGAAATATTAAAGATAAATTCAAATTTAAGTTATTAGCACTAAATTTAGGATGATAAAATCATTTTTAAGTGATACAATCCTTAAAGGGTTAACCTTCCACCAATAAGTTTTAGTTTTAAATCAAAAAATAAATTTTGAGGCATTAGAAATTAAATATTAACTTACAAAAATTTAACCAAAAAAAATCTAGCAGGACTAGGAAGAGAGAGATTTTTCTACAATTTTTTTTTTGTTTTTTTTAATAAAGTCACATCAGACTTTGGCAAACACTTATTTGACGCTTGGCAGCCTGATAGCATGACTCCTCCCAGCAAAGTGCAATGACAAAGTTTTTCTTCAAACTGGGTTGAAAGAATTTCTTTCAACTTAATCTATAAAAATGACATATGTCCCTTGAACATGTGAGATGCACATATTTTTTTTAATAATATAGACAAAGTTGGAATAAATTTTATTAAAAAAACATGTGCATCTCACATATTATTAAAAAAAAAATGGCATGTCACTTTTATTGACTAGGTTGAAAAAAATTCCTCCAACCCAGTTGGAGAAAAACTTTGTCCCCCTCAATATGAGAACGTATTTATTCAAATGAAATTATTTCATTTTTTTATTTTTTTTATACAATGATAAGAAATATGCTATAAATATTATAGATAATGAAGCATTAATATTATAGATAATGAACTCCAGATAGGAGCTAAAAAGAAATTTGTAGGCCTAACCCATCTCATAAAATCAGTTTTATAAGAGAGGGTTGTCAATTCCTTATAAACATGCTTAAGATCTTGTCTACAGGCAATATGAGATCATTCCTCAACACCCTCTCTTTGCAAGCCAGTATTTTTCTTGGTCCTTGTCAGGGGTAAGTAGTGTAAATCCAATCGTCCTTTGGTAGGCTATGATAGCATGAAATAATTCGTAAGTGCTTTTAGACTTCAATATCTAAACAACACGATAGATTATGTATTATGTAGAAACTTGTACAGTAAGTCTAATCTAGATGACTAATCTGATCTATACGGTTTGAATACCAAAGACAAAGATAAGTATTTAATATGATATATACAACTTAGATAGTAAATAAAATTCAAACACTAAATAAGTATTGTTACAGCTTTGAACTCAAACTTCGTTCCTTATCTCTAGGATGATTGGAGCGATCATGCATTTGAATATAGACAGGAGCTTTATCTCTAACAGGAGGTGGAGAGACCACAAATAAATCTAATTAGATTTCAAAACAAACCATAAAATAAAGTAAAAGATAGAAGAAAAGATAATAATAAAATTAGTGAGTTATTATTGATAGATATGACTTATTTAATTAAATAGATAGCCTACGACAACAAATTTAAGTGAGTTCTTTTTTTTTAAAAAGTGAAATTTTCTGTAAAAATCATTTAAGTGAAATTTTCTGTAAAAAGTGATCAATTAACTTGTACTTTTAAAAAAAAATTAAATGTAAATTATAACTTGTTAAGAATACAAGTTATAATAATAGAAAAAAATATTAAATAATAATAAAAAAAAGATAAAAGAAATGCAAGTTATACAACAGATACTCATACCAATGTTTTAACAAGGACTTGAACGGAGACTTAAACATAGCATATAAATAAAATTTCTCAATCCTTGTGGGTTAATTTCTACACAACATAGGATATAAATAAAACTTCAACAATCATTGTACACAGCATACTTCTATTTGTTATTATATAATCATATGATTTAATGATCAATTGATCATGTAATATATATAGAATCATATATATTATAATGATAATACATTAATACTTTAATTGTGGTTATAAGTAACACATTGTTTAATCCAATGTTAATCACTTAATTTGATATTATACAAATCATATTATTGTTGCACATGAATAATATGATTAATTATTTGAATTGTTATTGAATCATATGATTAAGTATTAATCTTATACATTTATATTATTCAATATGTATATATGTGTAATTATAATTTATAACATATATAGACTTATAAGTTTATAACATGCATTGAAACTAAGTCTTTAGGTACATAATTATTGTATTAGTATGAATTTGTATAGTTATAACTTATGTCATATTATATATGTATAATTTATTATTATATAATTATATCATTTAATCATCAATTGTGATTTAATTGTCTAACAAAAAAATTATATTTAATTCTCTAAAAGAATTTGTGATTTAATGATTAATTGATCATGTAATAATTATAAATATTATTATTATTATTATATAAATATATATTATATAATAAAACTCAATAACAGTTAGCGGTTTTTTAACTAATGCTTTTAAGGCGGTTAGAGCATTCACATCAAGCTCTCTATTTCTAACATTTCTTTAAAATTTTAACAAAATCTATAAAAAGCTGATCTCCACATCAAACTCTATATCAAATGTTAAATATAATATTTGTCAGACCTCCTCTTCAAATCTAAAGGCACAAAAAGCAAATATTATTTATTTTATAAGATTATTTTATTTGACTACAAACTTTTGGTGGTTTTTTCCCTCCAGAGTTTCATCCCTTCCCCTTTTACTTTTTCTCCCCTTCCATTTTTCTTTTCGACGCACAGCTTCTTTTTGTCACACCACCAAGAGCAAGAGAGAACATACAGAGATGGAAATTTCTGTCCATCGTCAGCCATGGAAATTTCTGTTTCCATTGTTCTCTCCTGCTCTCGTTCTCAGTGAAATTGATCAGGGGCTCTGATTTGATCTGCTCTCAATCTCTCCCTCTCTTCTCGGTTTTTGATATGCCCTCAGCCTCTCTCTCTCTCTTCTCATGTGGTTAATAGCCGCCCGTCTTTTCACTCCTATTTAAAATTTTAATTTGAAAACATATGAAATTTGTATTTTTAAATATCACATTTTAAAATACCACATTTTAAAATCATATCACATTCTTTCATGAAATGATTGGAAAACACATGTTCATAACCAAATCGATCTTTGTTCACTTCAATTTGGACATTGATGGCATGATTATCTTTGTTTAAGCATCTGAATTAAGGATGACATTTTCAAATAAAGTCATCAAGAAATCCTGATTTAATTTGAATGGCATTAGAACACCAGATTATCAATAGTACTATATATAAAGCATACACATTGCAATTTCATACAAACTTAGTGAGACAAAAACCATTTATCAAAATAGCCTCTCAATCTTTAATATTTATTCTTCTTCATAGCTAAACAAGAGATATTGAAAGTTGGTCCTAGTGAAATTCTATGTAGGAACATGAAGCCTCCATAGAATAATCATATCATCAATTGCAATTCTCAACAGAATAATCATCATCAATTGCAATTCTCCGACATTGATCTTCAACTTTTTCTACTTGCAATTCTTCCTTCTCATTCTCATTACAATCTTCATTAATCTTGGGATCAATCCCCACCATAGAAACTCCACTCTCGGCGGCTTCTCCTTTCTTACCATTACAACCCACGAATCTTTCTTCCAAGATCTCCTCATTATCAGCTTTTGCTTCATCCCAATTTTCAAGAGAAAGCAGAAATTCCCGGTGCACAGAATACTTATCGTCCTCTTCCTCCTCCTCTTCCTTATTCTCATTATCAACCATTTCTTCTTCATGGAGAAACCAAGTTACCAGAGAATCCAGAAATCTCCGCTGAACCTCATCCTCCATTGCAATTCTCCGCGATTGAACTTCATTCTTGAAGCTTTCAGTCTTCACAAAAGAAATATCAACCTCATTCTCATTATAATCTTTTGCTTCTTCACGCGCCGACCCAGTACCCTGATCCACAGTATGATCATCAATGGAATTTGATTCATTCTCGGTGGCTTCGTTCTTGCCCATAAAATCAGAAACAACAATAGGCGCAGTATGATCTTGGATAATAGTTCCATTTTCTTCTGTCTGATGACCGATGCCCGGTGACACAGCGTGACTGGGATCCTCACTTGCCATGGATGGTCCTGTAAAAAAGAAAACCAAGTTTATGAATACAAACAGGCCTGAAACGCCCTAAACAAGATTACCCAGAAACTAAATAACACAAAAAGAACGAAAATGGAGAGATAATTGGAATTCCATTCCAAAGAAACTAAAGCCCTACTGTTTGTTATTGCTGGTGTTCTTGAGAGAGAGTGCTGGTGTTCTTGAGAGAGAGAGAGAGAGAATAACAGAGAGTCTCTTTAATTATTTTTAATTATGAGGAAACAGAAATATGCTATATATAGATAATAATGAACTCCTTTAAAGATAGGAGCTAGCTAGAGAGACCACAAATAAATCTAATTAGAGTTCAAAACAAGCCACAAAATAAATCAATCATCTATAATTACACTATAACAAAATTAGTGAGTTATTTTTTATGGATCTGACTTATTTAATTAAATGGATAGAGCCGACTCGATAAATTTTGAGGCCTACGGTAATAAATTTAAGTGAGATCTTTTTTATTTATTTAAATATTAATTATATAATATTGATATTAATTTTTAGTTTATATCTCTCTTAGTCCTTGCCTTTTGTTTTAATTTTTTTTCTTCGAACTAGGTGTATAATCCATCTTTGCAACGAGACATTAGTTTAGTTTATATCATATTTTGTATTGAGTTATATATAATTCTTTTTATATAAAATTTAATTTGCAAAACGAAATTTACCACAAAATAAATCTAATTAATTCTAGTTGCTAAGGACTTCTTGCATGATGGACTTCTATTCTATTGTAAGCATGATCTTCTATTATTATTACTATTTTCTAAGCAAATAAGGATAGGGTACAAGGAATCAAAAAACCGAAAAACGGTTGGGCTCTTCAATAATAAACCCAAGATAGTAATACAATGCAGAAAATACATACAAATAGGAAATGGGCCAAAAAATGGCCCGGTCCTCTGAATCTTGGTCAATAGGCCAGGAAATGGAACAAAAAAAGTAGTGTTTGAAGCAAGCCAAAGATCTTACTAGCTTTAAAACATCAACACCCTCCATAAGGAGGCTGTTGAAGGAGAGACACTAAATTCCTATTTAAATCCGTTGTAGGGGAGTCACGATGGTAAGCATGGTCTTCTATTTGCATGTGGGACTTGTTGGAGAATTCTTCTATTGTTATACTTTCTTCGACCATTACATGCCTAATTGGAACTCTATCACACATACATCAGTTTAGGCAAGCTTGAGATGATGGATTTGACCCATTTAATTAAATGGATATGACCGACTCGATAAATTTTGAGGCATACGGCAACAAATTTAAGTGAAACATTTTTTATATTTAAATATTAATTAAATAATATTGATATTGACTTTTAGTTTATATCTTTCTTAGTTCTTCTTGCCTTTGTTATGGTGTTAATTAAATTTACCAATTTCTATGAGCTTAATCTTTAGCTTTTTGAACAACCGGTGACTTAACGTGGTATTAAAGCCAAAGGTTTTAGGATCGAATTTTGACTCCGTCAATTCATCTTATTTAAATTAAATATTCCACGTGTATTAAATTTAACTTTTTCTATTAGCTTAAACTTTTTGGATAAGTGGTAATTTAATAGCCTTTTGATGAAAATACTAATCGGTGGAAAATGTCACTAATCAAGGAGATTTTTAATGAAAATGATGTCAAGAGCATTGTTAGGCTCGATATTAGTCCCAATAGACAAACTGATCTTAACTTGGATTGGCACGACCAATGGGAAATTTTCGGTAAAAAGTAGATATCAATTGGAAAAAGATAGAAATATGCAGATGAGATGAGGTACTTCAAATGCTCCTATGTATAATCTTCTGTGGAAGTAACTCCAACAATTAAGGGTCCAAGAGTGATGAAGTTCATATGGAAAGGCATGCAATAATTTGCTTTTAACCAAGGAAAATCTCTTTAGTATGTGGGTATCGGTTTGGTTGTGTGGAGTTACTTTCGGTTATTTAACTGAAATTGTCAGTTAAATTGGTTAATTCACCGATTTCATTAATTCGATAACAAAATATTTCAAAATTTTTGGTTAATTTCGGTCGGTTAATTAGTTAATCGTGAGCTTTTTAAATTGGGCCAATGCTATTTTTAATGGGCCAAAAATAATTATTTTGGTGCCAAAAAATAGTTGTTTTTTTGGGGCTAAAGTAACTCTTTGAACATGTTTTTTTGGGGCTAAAATTTATTATAATCTTGGGGGCCAAATAACTTTAAACGCCTTGTTCGCATGTCTTGAGTGTAAAGAAATTCCTGAGGGGCCCAAAACATGTATTTTGCTAGTCCATGTAACATACACATAGATTTGTTACTATTATGCTCTTTTTCATCTCCTCAAAAATTCATACTGATTTTTGACTCACATAATCCGATTGACAATTAATTTTAGTTCGGTCATAGTCGGTAATCAGTAGGCGGTTAATTGGGCCAATCCTATATCAAGCCTTGTTTTTTTTTTTTTTTTTTTGGAAAGATCCAATTCCTTTCATATCAAGAAATCAAATTCAGGTAGAGATAGTATTCTCTACGTGAACAATATCACAAATACACTCCCGGATGGCATCCCTCCAACATTTGTCCATAAAAGCTTTTGACGCCATTTTGGCTAATCTATGTGCAGCTGTATTCAACATCCTTCGTACGTGATTAGCCTGCCAGTCAATGAAAGATCCCAGCAGCAGCTCTGTGTCATCGTTAATGTGCCCAAATCTGTTCCCATGCTCCTCCTCCCTTTTGAGATCATTGATTACCGTCTGAGCATCACCTTCAACTATGAGCTTCTGGACACCGCATTCCTGGCAAAGCTGGACAGCAAAAAAAACTGCCATGGCTTCAGCAGTCGTTGGTTCCAGGTATCCTTGCCTCGATCGTGAAACTCCTCGCTGCAATCACTACCCCTTCATGGTCCCGTATCACGACACCCACACCCACGTACATGGTGTACCTCCAGCGCAGCATCACAATTCACTTTGACCCACCCAAAAGGAGGTTTTGCCCATCGTCGTTCTCGTTTGTCCCTAACTACACTTTCAGCAATACATAGCGCCTTCGGGAGTAGAAAGACACTCATGCTATATATAGGGATTGCCTGAATGACAGCTTTAAGTAACAGCTTTAAGTAATATCTCCTTCCCAGCCTCAGATAGGAATTTCAATTTTCAGTCCTAAAGCCTTTTCCACACTCTATTTTTAATACTTTAAAAAGCTAGTGTGTGAGATTTTCCCACCAAGGCTGGGAGTCCTAGGTACGTATCAAATCTCTGTGATGCTTGGATTCCAGAAAGCTCGGTGATCTTTTGCTTCATCTCCTCAGATGTGTTTGTACTAAAGAATATCGCCCTTTTTTGCCAGTTCAGCCTTGCCCCGAGGCTTTTTCATAAGTGCTAAGTAGACAAGTCAGCCTCCTCCAATGGCCCTCATCTGCTTTACAGAAAAGCAGACTATTGTTTGCAAAAAATAAGTGATTAATTCGAGGTCCCCTTCTCGACGTCGGCACCCCTTCCAAACTCCCATCCCTGTCAGCTTGTGTCATAAGTGAACTGAGTGCCTCCTCACATATCAAGAAAAGATAAGGCAAGATTGGTCCCCTTGTCGTATTCCCCTTGTCGGGTAAATTCTCCCCTCCTATATCAAGCTATATGTGAGTTGAATGCATAAACTACTTGTCATATTTTATGGAGATGTCCATCATCTTATGATATATGGACGGAATGTTGTAGGAAAATACAAAAATGCTTCAACGAAGAATATTTTTCTTCTAAAAGGTTCATATAATATTGTTTGTCTTCCCCTTCCTTACATGCATATTTCACAAACAAAAACAAACAATCCTAACTTCCAAACAACAGATATTGAAATTTGGTCCTTGTTTGGACTACGTACACTTGCTATGAAATTCTTTATTTATCTATGTAAAAACTCACACTCTCAAGTGGTAAGAGCCTTGGACTTTGTGTTAATTTCATAAAGTTTAAGATTTAAATTTTTTTGAGTGCAAATAATTTTTTGAGGCCAAATCTGGCTAAGCCGAAGTATTACCTAGTCTAGAGTACTTTTACACAGGTCTGAAGTTTATTTGACCTGAGTAGGTACACAAAGTAACTCTGCCTTGAAAAGATTTCAGTGCCATTTTTTTTTTAAAAAAAAAAAACCTCAAAATCTAAAGAACAAAACTAGCCACACAAAACATGAAGTCTCAGATATGCAGGGGCGGACCTACAGCTAGTGTTGGGGGGACGAATGTCCCCCCAAAATCTTTCAAAATTTTCTTAATTGCCTTAAAAATCTTCCCATTTTATAAATTTGTCCCTCCAAAATGATATTTTGTCCCCCCAAAATAATATTTGTATCTCCTTTTAATTTTTTCTCTTAGTTTTGCTCCCCCAAAATAATATATGTGTCCATTTTAATTATTTTTTATAGTTTTGCTCCCCCCAAAAAAATAATATTTGTTTTCCCTTCATTTCTTTTTTTTTTAAAAAAAACCTTGCACCCTCCTTCAATATAAAAAACCTAAAATACCCAATTCATTTAGTTTCCCTCTATATTCTAGTTCGCTTCTAATTAAAAACTCAATTGGATTTAGGACTTTGATTGAATATGTGAATGAAAAAAGTTAAATGATTTGGGATCTTTGAGTAGCTTCTAACCAACAATCAAAAAAAAAAAAAAAACCCAACAATCAGTTTTTTGAATAGTTATTTTGACATCATTTAGGTTTATAATATTTGTTTTGACATCACAAATTAAATGGTTTAATCATTTATGATTGCACCATTGTTTGACTCAACTTTTAGCATTTCTCTTCTTGTTATTTGGGGCTTGTGGGGATTGTTACGAAAAATAGTTAACGCTCAAAGGTACTTTTTTTCTTAGACCCTATAAATCGTGTTTAATTTATTTTGCTAATTTTTTTTTTAAAAAAAATTTATTTTTTATTCTACGCTATTTTGCTAGTTTTTTATATTATTATGTATTTGTGATGCCATGAGATTAGATGTAACACTTTTATACTTTTATTTTATACAAACATACATATAAAGAGATTATGTGTATCTATATGCTTTTGTATTTATACGAGTCCGTCCATTTCTCCAACCCAAAAAAAAAAAAAAAAAAATTCCGTCCCCCCATACCTCAAATCCTAGTTCCGCCCCTGCAGATATGCACGCACAGTAGCTATCACAACACCAACACATAAGTGCACAAGAAGAGATGCTTAGGAGGCATAACAAAGTTGTGATAATCCAATTGCTGGTAGGAATGTATGTCACTTAAAGTGTGTTTGGTACTGCGATTTCATAAAGAAAAATATGATTTTTAAACTAAATTGCAGAAAATAAATAATTTGAAATTGCGTTGTTTAATATTACAATTTGAAAACGTACTTTGAGACCTATTGCTGTAAAAGAAATCCTTATTTGAATGGCATTATTCTTCCATCCCACACACCCACAATCAATTAGAACACCAGATTATCAATATATAGTACTATAAACTTAGTGAGACAAAAACCATTTATTTTGATATTGAAAGACAAAAACCTCAATCTTAACAATTTATTCTTCTTCATAGCTAAACAAGAGATATTGAAAGTTGGTCCTTGTGAAATTCTACATAGAAACATGAAGCCCCCAAAGAATAATCGTATCATCAATTGCAATTCTCAACAGAATAATCATCAGCAATAGCAATTCTCTGAGATTGATCTTCAACTTTCTCTACTTGCAATTCTTTCTTCTCATTCACATTCTCATTATCTAGAGAAAGCAGAATTTCCATGTGCAGAGAATACTTATCATCCTCCTTCTCCTCCTCCTCCTCCTTATTCTCATTATCAACTAATTCCTCTTCACGGAGAAAAAAATTTACCAGAGAATCTAGAAGTCTCCGCTGAGCCTCAGCCTCCCTTGCAATTCTCCGAGATTGAACTTCACTCTCCACAAATGAAAACTCACGCGCCCACGCAGTACCCTGCTCCACAATCTGATCATCAATCAAATTTGCTTCATTCAACTTACAATCTTCATTCTTGAAGCTTTCGGTCTCCGCCAAAGAACCCACATTCTCATTATCAACTTTCTTCTCTTTACCGCCATCCCAATTTTCAAGATCAAGCAGAAATTCCCGGTGCAGTGAATACTTATCCTCCTCTTCCTCCTCCTCCTCCTCCTTATTCTCATTATCAACCATTTCTTCTTCACAGAGAAAGCAAGTTACCAGAGAATCCAGAAATCTCCGCTGAACCTCTTCCTCCATTGCAATTCTCCGCGATTGAACTTCATTCTTGAAGCTTTCAGTCTTCACAAAAGAAATCTCAACCTCATTCTCATTATAATCTTTTGCTTCTTCACGCGCCCACCCAGTACCCTGCTCCACAGTATGATCATCAATGGAATTTGATTCATTCTCAGTGGCTTCGTTCTTGCCCATCAAATCAGAAACAACAATAGGCGCAGTATGATCTTGGATAATAGTTCCATCTTCTTCTGTCTGATGACCGATGCCCGGTGACAGATCGTGACTGGGATCCTCACTTGCCATGGATGGTCCTGTAAAAAAGAAAACCAAATTTATGAATACAAACAGGCCTGAAACGCCCAAAACAAGATTACCCAGAAACTAAATAACACAAAAAGAACGAAGATGGAGAGATTATTGGAATTCCAAAGCGAAAGCCTTACTGTTTGTTATTGCTGGTGTTCTTGAGAGTGAGAGAGAGAGAGAGAGAGAGAGAGAGAGAATAACAAGGAGTCTGTTTATGTGAATAACAGAGAGAGAAAGAGAGAGAGAATAGCAAGGAGTCTGTTTATGTGAATAACAGAGAGTGAGAGAATAACAAGGAGTCTGTTTATGTGGATAACACAGAGAGAGAGAGAGAGAGAGAGAGAGAGAAATGTATCAAATTCCAACAAGAAGATTACAACACCCCTGCAATATGCCAACGTATTTATCCAAAATGAAATTATTTCCTTTTTTTTAAAATGTAAATTATTGATTAAGTTATTAAATTTTGGTAATCGGTTAACCGAGGGCTTTTTAATTAGGCAAATGCTTTTTAATGGGTTAACAATTAGTTATTTTGAGCCAAAATTATTTTTTGGAGCTAAAATAACTTATTGAACATGTTTTTTTGGGCTAAAATCTATTATAATCTTGGGAGCCCAAATAACTTTAAATGTCATGTTCTCATGTCTTGAGTGTAAAGAAATTCTTGGGGACCCAAAACATGTACTTAGCTCGTCCATGAAACATACGCATAAATTTGTTACTATTATGCTATTACTTTGGTCACCCCTAAGAGCCAGTTTGGGGTGGCCAGAGCCACCCCATGGCCCTTGGGGGTGGATTGGCCACTCCCAAGGGCCAAATCATTATTATTATTATTATTATTTTGATTTGGCCCTTGGGGATGGCCGGTCTGGGGGTGGCCGGCCACCCCTTAGTTTTTTTAAATTTTTTAAAATTTTTAAAATTTTTAAAATATATATTATTTTATTATTATTTTTTATTAATTAGACAAGTGTCCCATTTATGGCCTTAAGATTTCTCTAAAGAAATCCTGACCATTAACTGGATATTCGCCAGTCCAAAATGGATTGTAGAGGATCCTGTTCCATTAATTCAGGCTCGAAGCAAGAAAGAACTGTAAATATAAATGCTTGGTGGTTTGTAAATAATAAATAAAGTTGGTAAACATAATATATATATATATATATATATATATATATATATATATATATATTTTATATTTTTGATATTTGAAATATAAAAATGACGCCGTTTCGGTTTTTTCTCCAAAACAGCGTTGTTTTCGAGAAAAAACAATCACTTACTCACTTATCCTAATTTAGACAAATTGGGGTTTCATCATATTCTCTCAGTCTCACACTCTCTCTCACGACTCAAGCCTCATGCGGCGCCGTCCCTCTCTCTCAGACTCTCTATATCTCCTCTCTCCCGTTGCCTCTATCTCTCCTCTCTATCGTCGTCTCTCTCTCTCTCTCTCTCTCTCTCTATCTCACAGTCTCACAGGTTGAATGGCTGATGATCACGATCAGGTGAGTTTTTATCTATTTATTTTTTAGTTTATGGGCTGCCTGCTTGTAGTTGTTGAGAAAGTAAGGGAAAAACTCACAGATTGTTTCAATTATTTTGCATATAAAAAAATAGTTATAAAACCGCCGGTTATTCATTTTAGTAACTGCTAACCGCCAGTTATAAAATAACTGCTAACCGCCTAAGCAAAGCAGTTGCGGTTATTAAAATTTAATAATTGCCTTTGGTGGTTGCGGTTAGCGGTTTTAGCCAATAACGGCTAAGTCTCATCACTGCCATAAAAAATGCGCATTATATAAATGATATATATTATCTCATCTAAGTCAATTAAATTGATATTTATTTTTAAATTATGTAATTTTTACATGTATTTTCACACATATCGGCTATTATAATCAAAATTGAGATTTCGATGACTTTGGCCGGAATTTGAATATTAGCAATTTTGGTTCGCATTGGCTATTATGGCCGAAATTTGATGAAGAATAAGCTTCAACTGTTTCATTTATTTATTTATTAGTTTTAAAGCCAATTAAAAAAACATTAGATTAAGATTAATAAAATACGCCAAATGGTATATTAACCCTCATTTTGTTCTAATTTTTATATGTCATTATCGCTCACAAATTTCGAGTACTCTCATTCTTCGATTTTTTAGAAAAGTGAATGCCAATTGAACTCCTTTAAAATTTTCTTCTAAAAGGTTCATATAATATTGTTTGTCGTTCTCCTTCCTTTCATGCACATTTCCCCAAAAAAAGACAAACAATCCTAACTTGCAAACAACATATATTGTGGTAGTCCCATTAGATTTAAGATTTGTATTTCTTTACTATTTATTCTTCTTCATAGCTAAACGAGAGATAATGAAAGTTGGTCCTTGTGAAATTCTATGTAGAAACATGAAGCCTCCATAGATAGAATAATCATCACCGATCAATTGCAATTCTCAACAGAATAATCATCATCAATAGCAATTCTCCGAGATTGATCTTCAACTTTTTCTACTTGCAATTCTTCCTTCTCATTCTCATTATCAACTTTTTTCTCTTCATTATTCTTGAAACCCCCATGATCACTTCCTGCAACTGAAACTCCACTCTCAGCGGCTTCTCTTTTTTCTTCATTCTGGTCCCCTTCAGTAATTGCCATCTTAAATTCCTCTTCAAGTTTGCTCATAAAATCAGAAAGAGCAAGAGGCACAGTATAATCTTGGATAATAGTTCCATCTTCCTTTGTCTCCTCACTTGCCATGGACAATCTTGTAAAAAACACAAATGAGGTTTATGAATACAAAGAGACCTAAAACGCCAAAGCAAGATTACCCAGAAACTAAATAACACAAAAGAAAGAAGATAGAAATATAATTGAAGTTCCAAAGAAACTAAAGCCTTATTGTTTGTTTTGCTGGTGTTCTTTCTTTTTTTTTTTTTTTAATTTTTTTTTATTATTATTTTTTTTAATTGAATAAGGAAGAAAGGACTACAAGGGACGATCTTTCCCATTCCTGATCCGAATGGAAGAGAGAATAGGAGATCCCGTGGGAATGCTTCCAAAAACAAGATTGGAAGCGGCCCATCTAGCTAGAGCATGTGCACAAAAGTTGGCACATCGAAAAACTTGCAAAGCATTCCAGCTTTGAAAAGAAGAAAGAACTAAACTAATATTAGAAATACAATTAGCACAAGTCTAAGAAGAGAATAAAGACGGGTTGTTTATAGCCAAAACAACTAGAAGGGCATCACCTTCCAACATAAGCTTCTCACAACCGGAGGAGACTGCCATCCGAGCAGCCAACGAAGCTGCAGAAGCTTCCCCTTGCAGAACATCAGAGGAATTAAGCTTCTGAGTGGCAACACCTATAATGTTTCCCATATCATCACTAATCACTACCGCCGCAACCGCAAAAGACCCCTTCACTGCAACATCAAAATTGTCTTTTACATAACCTACAATTGGAGGCACCCATAGAGTGGAAAGATCAAGCTCACGCCAGGTAGTAATATGGTGATTAAGACTGCTAGAAACCTGAACAATAGCTTGACTAGAAGAAGGTTGAAGGCCATCATGTATAAGCAAGTTCCTAGCCCTCCAAATAAAATCCATAACAAGAGTAGCAAAGAGCTGGAACTTTCTCACCTTAGGTTTGGGAATACCAAAAGACGCCATAGGAGAGAGGATTGCAGAAATCCAATCAGAGATAGGCCGAATTGCAAACCTGGAGGTGGAAATCTGCGAAGGAGAAGAGCTCCATAAAGCAATGGACAGGTTGCACTCCAAGAATAAATGAGATAATGTTTCCAAAGGTCCCTTACAGAAGGGACACACCCAAGCAGCAGGGTCATCAGAGACCACAAAGCGACTAATCTTGGCTCTTGAAGGCAAAATATCCCAAGCAACCTTCCATAAAAGGTGCTTCAACCTTCCAAAGGAGCAACCATGTTTCAAAATGAAGAGGAGAAGGCCTTCCTTCCATGGAAAGAGAGAGATCATGCACTGACTTCACTGAAAAAAGTCCTGAAGAAGAGGGAATCCAAGACCACTTGTGAAAAGAAGGCCTATAAGGGAGATGTATGCTGAGGAATGAGGATATGTTGAACTGATGCAAGATCAAAAAGGTCTTGCAATAGGAGAGAATTCCAAACTTGCTCCCCTGGAACAATAAGATCAGCCACAGTAAGAGAGGGACAAACATCCAAATTAGCATTAGGAATAGGCCTAAAATTAGGCATCAAAGGAATCCAAGGAGAAGACCAAATATCCACATTCAAACCGCTAGAGATGGAAATACAAGCTCCCTTCTCAACAACCTTCCTATTTTTTAGCAAACCCTTCCAAAGCCAAGAAGAGCTAGGATTGGTAGGAGCATTTAGAAGAGAAATACCATTCTTGAGATACTTACTCCTAAGAGAATCAACCCAAAGAAGGAATTGATTTGAAGTCATCTTCCAGCCAAGTCTTGCAAGTAAGGAGTTATTAAGAGATTCCATAGTCCTAATACCTAAACCACCCAAGGGTTTCGCCTTGCAAATGCTTTCCCAAGAGAGAAGGGAGAGATTGCGCTTCTTTTTTTGTGGATAGCCCCACCAAAACTTCCTAAGGCCAGAATTAATAGCCGAACACCAAGCCTTCGGAAGGAGGAATAAAGACATAAGATAAGTTGGAATAGCATTTGCCACTGACTTAATCAAAGTGGTTTTGGCTTCTTGAGATAAAAGTCTAGCTTTCCAACCTTAGATTTTAGCAAAAATCTTGTCCTTGAGCTCAACAAAAGAATCCTGCTTTTTTCTATGCATAAAGAGAGGGATACCAAGGTACTTAGCAAGGGTTGGAATTCGTGCCAAGTTGAGAATCTCATTGATAGAAGCTTTGGAGCTGGCACAACAATTTTTGCTGAAAAGAACTGCAGATTTAACCATATTGATATGCTGCCCAAACCAAGCAGAGTAAGTGTTTAGACAATTGAGAATCACCCTAGCTTTAGAAACATTAGCCCTAGAGAAGATAATAACATCATCTGCAAACAAAAGATGCGAAATAGGAGGGCACATTCTAGCCATTTTAATACCATGAAGAAGACTCAGATTTTCCTCACGAAAAATTAATCTGGAAAGAATCTCAGACCCCAATATAAAGAGAAATGGAGAGAGAGGATCTCCCTGGCGCAGACCACGGGTTGGATAAAACTTACCAAAAGGAGCACCATCAAGGAGAATAGAGAAGGAGAAGTTAGTGATACATTGACTGATCCACTGACCCAAAGTAGGATGAAAACCCAATAGGTCTAAAATTTTTATCAGAAACACCCACTCCATAGAATCAAAAGCTTTCGCCATATCAAGCTTCAAGGCCATTAAGCCACCATTACCTTTCTTTTGCTTCATAGTATGGATTAACTCATGAGCAAGAATGGTATTGTCGTGAATGGATCTTCCTTTGAGAAAAGCGGACTGAGTATGAGAAATTATCTTGTGCAGAATAGGCTTGAGTCTAGAGGATAAGATTTTAGAGATGATCTTATAGTTGAAATTTGTAAGACTAATAGATCTAAATTGAGGAACCAAGTGAGGGTTGTCCACCTTAGGGATAAGAGCAATGTTGATGTGATTGAATTCTTTGAGAAGAAAACCACCACGGAAGAAAGATTGAACTGAGGAAACCACACTGCCTTTAATAATTGGCCAGTAGTATTTATAGAATAAACCAATCATGCCATCAGGACCCAGAGCCTTGTTAAGGCCAAGATCAGAAATTGCTAAGAAAATCTCATACTCATTAGGAATTACACAAAGACTAACATTCTCCTCATCTGTGACCACCTCATCAACCAAGTCAGAGAGACTACTATCTAAATTAGGATTAGTAGTAGTAAATTGGTTACTGATATGCTGCACTAAATAATTGCCAATATTCTCTCTACCAACAATAGTAATACCTTCTATAGTTTTGAGACTAGAAACAGAATGATAGCTACGACGGCACACGGTAGAGACATGAAAAAACTTCGTGTTGAGGTCAGTACAAGTAAGCCACAACTCTCTAGACTTTTGCTTCCACAAGACTTCCTCCCTCAAAAGCTGTTCTTGCAAGGCTTCCTGAAGAACTTGCTCTCTAGCCACATTACCAGCAGAGTGCGGAATAGATTGGATCACACTGGTATCAGCCATCAGTGATTTAATCTTGTGTTGAATATGGTCAAAATGGTGATGATTCCAATTTTTCAAGGCATTCTTTGTATTCTTCCATTTTCTACTCAAGGAGAAAGCCGGGGAACCTTCCACCTCACCCAACCAAGCTTCTGCTACAACCCCATGACTAGACTTATCCCTAGAACAAAAAGCCTCAAACCGAAAAGGTTTAGGAAGATTACGATAAGTACCAGAAGTTGAGATCAAAAGAGGGCAATGATCTGATTGGGTAGCTGGGAAGTGATTAATCAAAAAGTTTGGGAAGAGATGAACCCAACTCTGGTTTGCCAGCCCCTTATCAAGTCTTTCACGAATATTTGCCCTTCCCATCCTACAATTACTCCAAGTAAATCCGTTGCCAACAAAACCAAGGTCCACTAGAGCATTTGAATGAACAAAGTCTACAAAATTACTGTGAGAAGAAGAACCGAAAGCACTGCCTCCACTCTTCTCTGAATAAGACAAAATGGAGTTAAAATCACCTAGCAGCAACCAGGCACCACCAAAAGAATTACCCAACCTAGCCAAGAGAGGCCAAAAGTTTGAACGTCTCTGACTAGTATGAGGAGCATACACACCAGAGAACAACCAAGGCCTGTGCGGAGGATCCGAGTACACAATACAAGAAATACAATTCTTGTCAAGTCTGACTGGTTCAACGTCCACATCATGCTTCCAAGACAAAAAAAAAGCCCCCCTTGAATACCAACTCGAGGAACTTCCAACCACTTTGAGAAACTCAAACCAAACAAGGAGGTGCAAAAACGAGAAGAGGGAATTTTGGTTTCAGAGAGAAAGATGAGATCAGGATGATGAGTTCTGATCAAAGCTCGGAGAGCATGAATTGTCGAGCCACGAGCTAAACCCCGACAATTCCAAGCTAAAACCTTCATTGAGCTGGTGGGGGTAGATTGAAGCCCGCCACCCCGGCTGCCAAAGAATTTTCTGGAGAGGAACTCTGAACATTCTGAGAAAAATCATCATCAATTTTGGAGGAGGAGAGAGTGGAACCTAGATTAGGTTTTTTTGATGAGGAGGTTTGGGGGTAAGGATGGTCACATTTTCTAAAGGAGGTAGTAGAAGAATGATGGCGCAGTTTTTGAGTAGAAGAGACAAAGGAGAGAGGAGTTCTTAGTCCAGGCAAGGAGACAGGATGCGTGGGAGTGTGGGGAGAACTAGAATTTTGAGTAACTAGATTGGTTGAGGTGGAACCAGGTTCTACAGGATCCAAGTGGGGATTAGAACTATAAGTTGAAAGGGAATGGGACCCAATAGCAGTAGAAGTCTTAGTAGGGGAATGCCACGTGTTTTTAGGTAGACAAAGGTTGAGAGAGTTGAGTTTCTCGGTATTGGTGAGAATTAAAGAGGAGTTATTGAGGTATGGGGGAAACTTGACAAGAGAAGGCTTTTTAATAAAGACAGAGTTGGGATTAATGGGACTCAATGAGAAGTGACTAGCGTAATTTGGGGAAGGGAGAATACCTTGGGGATTGGGAAAAGAGCGGGAGGAGGTGGATTGGTCTCGGTGGGTTTGGTCAGGATGACCAGGAGTAGAGAAATGGGTTGACTCAGTAGAAGGCTAGTTTGGAACAGGGACGATAGCAAGCTCATTAGAACCCTCAATCACAGACATCTACCTCCTAGGTTGAATGAGCTGAACAACCCTACTGGTATTTGGAGGACTTGCTTTCAACTTGTCACCATATCTGCCATGATCAGGAGGTTTAGGATCCACAGGGTAAGAAAAAGAGAGATGCCCTAATCTTCCACAAGTATAGCAGTAGTCATAAAGCCTCTCATATTTGTACTACACCCAGAGAGGAGCTTTCAGAGGTCTATGATGTGTGAAACCAGGTACCAAGGGATTGAGTAGATTTAGAAGAACCCGTATCCTCAGGAAGCTTTTTCGCGAAGGCTTCAAGTTATCTTCATTATCCACAGCCAGCAGCTCTCCTAAACTTGCACCAATACCATTGGCATTCTCAACAGTTACCAAATTCAAAGGAAGATTATGGATTTGCACCCAGTACACAGCTTTTGAGAAATCCAAATCTTCAATGGCATCTTCATGTGACCACTTCTTTAGGAACAGAGGAGAACCTTTAATGTTCCAAGGGGAGTTTTCCAACACTCTAGTGAGGTCCTCCAAATTTTCAAAAGTAAAAACAATCAAATTATCATCTCTGTCTTTAGAAAAAGAGATTTTAGAAATTTCCAAGCTAGAGAAATATTGCTTTTTATAGTAACTTTGGAAAGAGGTTGAGAAGAAAATATCTTTCCCACGAGAGTAAGGGAAGGGGGGGCGATAGGATTGATGAGTAGGATGACCAAGGGAGGGGGGGTATCTGACCAACTCAGAGCTGAAGTTTGGTTGATAAGATCAGCAATATTTGGATTCAGGTTCTCCATAGATCGAAGAGAGGAAGGAGAAAAATAGGAGAGAAGGAAGGAAAAGGAAGAGAAAATAGGGGATAAGTGAACAAAGTTTAGAGAGACTCTACGAGAGAGCAGATTGAGCTGAAGTCTGGTTGATATCTTATTGCTGGAGTTCTTGAGAGAGACATAATATGTGAGAGTATGCTATGAGTTAAGAGCAATGGAAAAATGAAATGAGGTTGGCGGGTGAGCCTTATAACGACTAAAGTTGGGGCATTTTGGGGAAAATATAGTTACTGTTCATGCTGGAAGAACAAATATAACCATGTCCATTAGCCAAATCCACCCCCAAAGGCCTTGAGAGGCCACGGCCCACGGGGTGGTTGAACCATCTTCAGACCTCTCTCTGTAGTATCACCTGGTATTTATCCATAAGTCAAATAACAACTGTGATATGAATTGAAACTTATGTTGAAAAAAATAAGAACATGAAAATTTAAGTACTAAAAAAATAATTAACCGTATTCTAAATGAACGAACATGGCCACCATATGTTGATTTTAAGTTTAGACAAAATTAAGAGTTTAGTTTTTGCTTCCTGGGTGGCACTTTTCATTTTTATCTTTCTTTTCTTCTAAAATCTCAATTTATAGGGATTCAAGTTTTTGCAATTTTTTTTTTTTTTTTGTTACCATAATTAGGACCTTAATTAAAGAGCACCAACTAATTTATTTACTATAATTGGTGCCTTAAAATTTTTTTTTAATATAAAAATCTTTATTATGTTATTGTTATTTGGGGCTTTAGCGACCACCTAATCGGCCTAAACAATGAGTCGGCCATATAAATAGGTCGAATTAGAGTTAACTTATATAATCTTATACTCATACATCAACTTGACCAAAACCTGACACTCAAATACAAATAGACACTCATACCTAAAAGTAGCCTTAAGAAAATTATCATAAGCAGGTGGAGTTTTCCGGAAAAAATGCTGAAATCATATTGGTCCTGTTTTTTCATTGGCCTTACGGGTGGTTATTTGCTTTTAAAGGGCCTCTTTGGGGGCCATTCCCATTCCTAATGTAATCTGATTATCTCAGTTAAATCTTAATGAAAAAAGTAAAAAATGACCAAAATACCTATTTATAAAAATAAAGAAAGAAAAAAGTGAAAAAAAAAAGAGAAAAAAAAAAAAAAACCCCATTTGGTGTGGTTGTGTGGGTCGTCCTTTTTTATTTTATATATATATATATTTTAAATTATGAGAAAAATATAAAAAAGCCTCTCAAACTACCAAATTATTGCATTTTGGCCATTCCATTAGTCAAAACCGTCAGTTTGGATGAAAACTGCAAAACGACGTTGTTTTGTTATAGGTAAGTTACTACGATGCCCTTTTATGAAATTGTTTTTAAAAAAACTAATTTTCACGTGGATATTATCACAGTTATATAAACGTTTACTAAATAGTATTAGTAAAAATGATAAAATGTACTTCAATTGCAAGTCAACAAAACAAACCTATCCTTTCTATGAGCCACTTGGTGGATGTAGTAATAAAAATTCTTTTACTTGCTACTTTTTACTTTTTAGTTCCGATGAAAATGATGTTTTCAAGTAAATATTAGAATGTAGAGGTAAAAAGGCAGGCAATTATTAACTGTACGCTAACCGTTAACTGCACTAACTGCCTTTTAAGGCGGTTAAAAAAAGTAAACCTCCTATATATATATATATATATATATATATATGAAACGATGTCGTTTTAGTGTTTAAAATTTTAAAAATGTATAAAAATCTAGAAAGAATGTCGTATGTTATAAGATATTATCGTATTACCATAAAAACATCTTTTTGGTTTCATTTTTTTTTTTTTTAGGTTTTTTTAAATTTTTTATTTTAAAAAACAGTTAACGGTTATTAGAGTTACTAACCGCACGGTTAGTGAATTTTACTAACCGTAACCGCCTTGTCACCCCGGAAACATATGCCAAACTTGTGGTTTACCATTGAGAGTTCTTGCTTAGGGTCTATTCAGATTTGTGATTTCAAAAAATGCAATTTTAAAATATTAATTTCTAAAAACGCAATTACGCATCTGACAAAATCATAGTTTGACATTTAAAATTGCATTTTAGCCTATAAAATTGTGCCTTTAGAAAAAAAAAAATGCTTATTTACGTGTGATTTAGAAACACTAATTTTCTATCATATTTTTTAAAAAACACAATCCCATACAATTAATTTTTTGCAATTTTGTTTAAAATTGTAGTTTTTGTATATAAAATTATAATGCCAAACGACACACCCTTAGTCCAAGATATGCATAATTAACTAAAGTAAACGCTATCCCAAAAAAATAAATAAATAAATCATAAAGAACACCATATTACAAATATACTATAATGAAGTCTTCAAGAGGTAGGTTAATTGGCTAGGATCATGCCTAATGAAGCGGAAATCACTAGTTTAAGTCCCTCTCCCCCCTCTTGTGTGAATATGTCAAATATATATATATATATATATATATATATATAGAGCAAGCCTTTTTTTTGCATTTCCGTTCAAATTTGGTGAAACAAATGAATTTTTTGTTTGGATTAATAATAAAACAACAAATCAAATTCAATGATCTCACCGCTACTCATTTATCTATTCTTCATTATAGAATAACAAGATCCTCTGTAAAATTCAAAAAGTTTAACAACAAAACTAACCAAAATGCAGAAGCATGGCTATGGAACAATCAAACACCATCTTAAGCAAAACAGCAGCCCTTTGATTTGATGCATGGTTTACTTCTTGTTAATCCTCTGTTCTTTCATCTTGCGCAGTATTTCAAGAAAAATATCATTGGAATCTTCTTCTTCTGTCTGATGAGCAACTCCGCAGTACTTCTGATGATAATCATCAATCAAATTTGCTTCACTCACTTTCTTCAGCTGATTCTCGTTAACGTCCGACGTCGACTCTGTTCTTGATTCTTGCACTTTCTCTTTTTCCCTCCTCGTAACACCAGCAGATATCTTCTGGGGATCATCATTTGACGTTGAAGCAACCTTTTCAAGAACAGGATCCAAAGAAGCAGTCTTCTTCACATTCTCATTATCAGCTTTTTCTTCTTCACCCGGGACCATAAAATAATCATCAATTATAGTTGCTTCATTCATTTCATTCACAATCACCTCACAACCTTCTTCTGTCAGTTGACCGACGTCCGGTGACGAGCCGTCAGTGGAATCCTCACTTGCCA
The DNA here is from genome assembly GCF_965113065.1 of Corylus avellana. NCBI lineage: Eukaryota > Viridiplantae > Streptophyta > Magnoliopsida > Fagales > Betulaceae > Corylus > Corylus avellana. Next base: position 20,714,522 of record NC_142490.1, on the reverse strand, counting down.
TGGACGGTCTTGTAGACAGAAGATAATGTGTACAAATGCAAAGAAACCTGAAACACCCAAAAGAAAATCACAAAGAAACTTAATTTGTGAAGAAAGAAGATGGAGATATAATCGGAGTTCCAAAGAGAAAGCCTTACAGTTTGTTATTGCTGATTTTCTTGAGAGAGAGAGAGAGAGAGAGGAATATGAGAGACTTCGTTAATGAGCTCAATGGCCTTTTTATATTCAAATTTTCTTCAAAAATATAACCAAACTCATATAAAATGACCTTCATACCCCTGACTTTTTTTATAAAATTTCTAATTTACCCTCAATTTCAAATTATTATTATTAAAAAAAAAAAAAAAAATCGAGGGTAATTTGGTCTTTTTAGCCATTTCTATTAGGGTTAACAGCTGAATCCAACAATGGGGATCAATTGAATAAAATTAAAAGTTTAGAGGGTTAAATTAAAAGTGTTTTTTTTTTAAAAACAAAATGTTTTTGTAAAATAATTTTTTTTTTTTTTCGAATTAATAGGGATATTTTTGTCTTTTTGCTGACTTTGGGTGGGACATTGTCAATTTTGTTTTTTTTTTTTTTTTGTAGTTTTGGGGTGAGACATTGTCTTAATAGAAAGTTTAGGGGGACATATAATTGGGTGGTAGTTTAATGGAGATATGTGAACTTTTTGCTTTTAATTATTATTAAACACTACATACAAAGAGCCAAAAAAGTTAAAGTTACAAAATTTTAATATTATTTTTTACTTTCCCATAGTTAAGAAGTGAAAGTTTTACTTTTCTCAAAAAATGAAAGACCCATTAAGCTTATTATGTAATGACTGATAACTAATAAAGTCAATTTTTCTGAGGAGCTCACTGTGAATGACCACCAAGTAATTATAGGTTGAGATCACAGATTCATTTTCTCAAATTTAACTTTTACCCAATTTAACAGTAATCTGTCTCACACAGACATTCATTTTCCCAAGCTTTGAGACAACCTAGTTAAAGCATCAAAAGGTTGGTTGTTCCGCATCCTTTTTTAACTTCATCTCTTTCAATCTTCTTGTTCCCATACATATTTCCAACAATTGTCAATTCTCTACAATTAGAGTACTACAACGTAAAAGATAGAAGAGAAGATAATAAATCTAGTTGCTAAGGACTTCTATTGTAAGCATGGTCTTCTATTTGCATGTGGGACTTCTTGTTGGAGACTTCTTCTTCTTCTGTTGTTATACTTTCTTGGACTATTCCGCGTCTAATTGGAACTCTATCATATCTAGGTCGGTATAGGCAATTATTAAGATATGTCAAACCCTAAAAGTAGAGTGACAATTTTTTTTATACAAATTGCGAACTTGAGATAAGCCTAATATCAAATTAGTGAGTAATTGTTAGTGGATCTAACTCATTTAATTAAATGGATATGACCGAACTTGAGATAAACCTAATATCAAATTAGTGAGTAATTGTTAGTGGATCCAACTCATTTAATTAAATGGATATGACCGACTCGATAAATTTTGAGGCATACGGCAACAAATTTAAGTGAGATCTCTTTTTATATATCTAAATATTAATTAAATAATATTGATATTAATTCTTAGTTTATATCTTTCTTAGTCCTTCTTGCCTTGTGATGAAAATACTAATAGGTGGAAAATGTTACAAATCAAGGAAATTTTTAATGAAAATGATGTCAAGAGCATTGTTAGGCTCGCGAGGGAAATTTTCGGTAAAAAGTGATCAATTAACTTGGATTGGCACGATGAAACGAAAATTTTCGGAAAAAAGTACATATCACCAATGGTAGATCTAGGAATTTGTATTAGGAAGAGAAGAAGAAGAAGAATGGAAAAAGATAGAAATATGCTTGTGAGATAAGGTGCTTCAAATGCCCCTATATATGTATAATCTTGTGTGGAAGTAAGTAGCTCCCACAATTTAGGGTCCCAAGAGTGATGATGAAGTTCATACGGACAGGCATGGCAACAATTTGCTGTCAACTAAGGAAAATCTCTTTAGTATATGATCCCTAGCTATGTCCTATTAATAGGGGTGGGTATTGGTTTGGTTCGCTTCAGTAGTAATTTTTGGCCAGTTAACCGAAATTGTCGGTTAAATCGGTTAATTCACCGATTTCATTTCGATAACAAATTTTTTTGAAATTTTTGGTTAATTTCGGTAATCGGTTAGCCGTGGGCTTTTTTTAATTTGGCCAATGCTATTTTTAATGGGCCAAAAATTAGTTTTTTTGGAGCAAAAATAACTTATTGAACATGTTTTTTTGGGCTAAGATCTATTATAATCTTGGGGGCCCAAATAACTTTAAACGCCTTGTTCTCATGTCTTGAGTGTAAAGAAATTCTTGGAGGCCCAAAACATGTACTTAGATCGTCCATGTAACAGACACATAAATTTGTTACTATTATGCTCTTTTTCTTCTCCTCCATTAATGTTTCTAGTTGTTTATTTAAGTTTTTTGCTAGGCCAATAATTTCAGTGTCATTGATCCAAGCTTGGAGCAAGAAAGAACTGTAAGTATAAATGCTGGATGATTTATAAATAATAAATATTGTTGGTTTGGTTTTGCATATTTCGGTTGGGTTCAGTTAATCGACAAAATTTTTTTTTTATACTGATTAACTGAACCGAACCGAACAGACGTCGGTATAAAAAATTCATACCGATTTTCGACTCACATAAGCCAGTTGACGGTTAATTAAAATTCGGTCCTAGTCGGTAGGCGGTCGATAATCGGTAGGCAGCTAATTTGCCCACCCCTCCTATATCAAGTTATATGTGGGTTGAATGTAGAAACTACTTGTCATATTTTATAGAGATATCCATCATCTAATGATACATGGGCAGAATGTCGTAGGAAAATACAAAAAAATGCTTCGACGAAGAAGATGATTTTTTACATATCTTTAATATCACTAACCTAATAGCGAAAAGCTGAAGCGAATGCAGCCTAAAATGTTGCGGAGTTTAGCAAAGATTTGTGTCTTCAAAATAATTGAAAGGAATGCATGGAGAATGTTCATGTTTTGCATCTTCTGTAATTAGAGCATTTCCAGTAGCTTCTTTGTTATTAAGGATCAAAACTACTTTTTACTTCCCTATCTACATATACTCCACAATAGCTTCTATTTATCATTCTCTATACTAATTAAATATCATTTTTTTACTCTCTATTTTTTTAGTTCTTTATTTCTCTACTTTTTTAATGGTTTAGGAGAGAGAATGTGTTTTTTTCTATTTTAATAAGCACAAGGATTGCTACAGTGCAACCTTATACATTGGGTTGTATTGTAGCGATCCTAATATCTATGGGAGATATAGGGAGTATGCTGAGTGGTTTTTTGTGATTTTTTTTACATTTTCACTAAACTTAGAGAAGAGAACCACATATAAAAAGTCTGCTGTAAAGAGATTGACATGAAATATGGAACCAAGTCTGGCGTACAGCAGCCTCATCACTGCCATAAAAAAAGCCGCATGGGTTATATCAAGGGTATATATTATTTCATCTCATTTAATTAAATTGATATTTATTTTTGAATTAAGTAATTTTTACATGTATTATTGTACGCAAGTGGAGTTTTCCGAAAAAATGCTGAAATCATATTGGTCCTGTTTTTTCGTTGGCCTTTCGGCTGGTTATTTGCTTTTGGGCCAACCCTTGTCCTACGCCTAATGGGCCAAATAAAAGCCCACCCCTTTCTACTTCATGATTTGGCTTTGGGGGCATATTCCCATTCCGAATGTAATCTGATTATCTCGGTTAAATCTTAATGGAAAAAGTAAAAAATGACCAAAATACCTTTTTATAAAAGAAAGAAAGAAAGAAAAAAGTGAAAAGAAAGATAATATGACAGAGAAAATTAGTTTTTAAATTGATTTAAAAACTAATTTTCACAGGGGCATGATCACAATAATATGAACGGTCTAGTAAATAGCATTAATAAAAATGATAAAATGTACTTAAGTTGCAAGTCAACAAAATAAACCTAACCTTTCTATGAGCCACTTGGTGGATGTAGTAATGAAAATTCTTTTACTTGCTACTTTTTACTTTTTAGTTCGGTTGAAAATGATGTTCTCAAGTAAATATTACATATGGCAACCTAGTGGTTTACAATGAGAGTTTTTGCTTAGGGTCTATTTACATCTGTGATTTCAAAAAATGCAATTGAAAAATATGCAATTCGATAACGTAATTTTTAAAAACGCAATTAAGCATTTGACAAAATCACAGTTTGACATTTAAAATTCTATTTTAGTTTTTAAAATTGTGCGTTTTTAAAAAAACACTTATATAATTTAGAAACACTGATTTTCTATGTTTTTGAATCACATTTTTTTTTAAAAAAAAAAAAAAAATGCAATTTCAAACAATCAATTTTTTTGCAATTTTGTTTACAATCTTGCTTTTTGTATATGAAATTACCCAAATACTATAATGAAGCAATCCTTTTTTGGCATTTCCATACAAATTTGGTGAAACATATGAATTTTTTGTTTGGAAGAATAATCAAACAACAAATCAAATTCAATGATCTCACCGCTACTCATTTATCTATGCTTCATTATAGAATAACAAGATCCTCTGCAAAATTCAAAAAGTTTAACAACAAAACTAACCAAAATGCAGAAGCATGGCTATGGAACAATCCAACACCATCTTAAGCAAAACAGCTGCCCTTTGATTTGATATGCATGGTTTACTTCTTGTTAATCCTCTGTTCTATCTTCTGGCTCAGTATTTCAAGAAAAATATCACTGGAATCTTCTTCTTCTGTCTGATGAGCAACTCCGCAGTACTTCTTCTGATAATCATCAATCAAATTTGCTTCACTCTCTTTCTTCAGCTGATTCACGTTAACTTCCGATGTCGACTCTGTTCTTGATTCTTGCAATTCCTCTGTTTCCCTCCTCGTAACACCAGCAGATATCTTCTGGAGATCATCATTTGACGTTGAAGAAACCTTTTCAAGAACAGGATCCAAAGAAGCAGTCGTCTTCTCATTCTCATTGTCAGCTTTTTCTTCTTCACGTGGGACCCCAAAAAAAGCATCATACATCTTATTCACAATCACCTCAAAATCTTCTTCTGTCAGTTGACGGACGTCCGGTGAAGAGCCGTCAGTGGAATCCTCACTTGCCATGGACGGTATTGTAGAAAGAAGATAGTCTATACAAAAAATATCAATCATCTTATTCACATTCACCTCACAATCTTCTTCTGTCAGTTGACCGACGTCCGGTGACAAGCCGTCAGTGGAATCCTCACTTGCCATGGACGGTCTTGTAGAAAGAAGATAATGTGTACAAATACAAAGAAACCAGAAACACCCAAAAGAAAATCACAAAGAAACTTAATTTGTGAAGAAAGAAGATGGAGATAAAATCGGAGTTCCGAGGGAGAGAGAGAGGAATATGAGAGACTTCGTTAATGATTTCAATGGCCTTTTTATATTCAACTTTTCTTAAAAAAAATAGGAGAAAATAAACTTTACCTCCTGAACTTGTACACTTCTGTTGATTTTACTTTCAATGTTTAAAATTTTTCAATTTACCCCCAAAACTTTTATTTTTTTGCAATTTTGCCATTCTGTTAAAATTCTCTATTATGTTGGACGGAACCTGTTCGCTGCACGTGCAAGCCTATTTCAAATTTTTCCTATAATGCCCCAACCCCACGCTAATCCATGTGTCAAAAATTAAAACCCAAAAAAGAAAAAAAAAAAAACCAAACCCTTCCCTACCACGCACGCATCTTTTTCCGATATTTCCATTTCCTCATCTTCAAACCAGATCCATTGGGACCCTTCTCGCAGCTTACGGCTGAACAGTCCTTGCACCAAAACAGCAAAAGAAATCATGGCAAAAAACAAGCCTATTTTTCCGATAATGGTTGCCACACCATTAAGTTTGACCTGCAATGGGGTCTCATCATCTCCTCCTTCGCTCAGAGTAGCCATCAGTTTACCCCACTACGTTTTCATTCCAACAGTCGTCACAAGCATCTTGCATGATCCATCCTGAACTTTAGTTCCTCATAGGAGAAAAGGGTTATAAGAATTAACATTAGCTGGTTCATTCTCTCCTATTAAACTGGATTCGTTTATCAACATTGAAAACCCTGAAACAAAAAGCCCATCTGCTGGGACCTAATCTCCAATAGCAAGATGAACAATATCACCAGGAAGTAGTTCATATATTGATAATTTTTGTCTAAACCCATTTATGGTAACCTGAACTGTAATTTTCTTCTTCTCTCTGTCCAAATCCCTAAACTGCAGAGATTATTTATAATCACTTGTGGCAGTGACAAGTATAACAAGCAAATGCTAGCAACAATTCCAAGGCCATCATGGGCAACCTTCGGCCATCCTTCCATAGTAATGCTAACAAGAAGAGAGACAAGAGAGCAAACAACAAGAATCATAAGGGTCATATCTTGAAGGGCTTCCCACACAAAGATCTAAAAACCTCGCACTGGGTTGGGGGAAAAAGACGAATGAGTGTGCGGTAGGGAAGAGTCTCTTTTTTTTTTTTTGGAGGGGGGGGGGGGTGTTTATTTTTTGACACGTGGATTAGCGTGGGTTGGGGGCATTATAGGAAAATTTTGAAATAGGCTTGCACGTGCTGCGCACGTGTTTGAGATTTCGTCCAACATAACAGAGAATTTTAACAGAATGGCAAAATTGCAAAAAAATAAAAGTTTGGGGGGGTAAATTGAAAAATTTTAAACATTGGAGGTAAAATTAACAGAGGTGTACAAGTTCAGGGGGGTAAAGTGTATTTTTCCCAAAAAAATATAACAAAACTCATAATTTTTTTTTTTATTTTTTTAAAAACCTATTTAATAAGCTCTATTCTTGAATTTATTTTTAATTTGAGGAAAATCAAAATCCACATACCCCTTAAACTACTACCCAATTAATAATGTCTCCCAAATCTTTAATTGCGACAATATCTCCCTAAACTATTAAAATTTGTCAATGTCCTCCAATGATGAAAAATACCCTTAATAGAATTTTAAAAAATAAAACTAAAACTAAATTATTTTTTTTAAAAAAAAAAAGTGAAAAAGGGAGTGGAATTATTTTTTTATTTTTTATTTTAACAAAATCGTTTTTGGTATTTTTTTTTTCTTTTTGTTGACTTTGGGAGACATTGTCAATTTTTTAGTAGTTTGTGGAGGAGACGAGTTGAATATATTTCAATTGAAAGTTTGAGGGTACATTGTCAATTGTGTGGTAGATTGATGAGGTATTTGACCTTTTCTCTTTTACTTATTATTAGATTACTCCCTACATACAACGAGCCAAAAAAAGTGGAAGTTATAAAATTTTAAGATTGTTTATTACTTTCCCATGGTTAAAAAGTGAAAGTTTTACTTTTTAAAAAAGTGAAAGACCCATTTAATCTTATTATATAATGGTTTAAAATTAATAATAAAATAATATTTAATTAAAGTAGAGAAAGTTGTAGAGAGTTTGATATTTAATTTTTTTAAATATGACACTTAACATTTGATAAAGTTAATTTTTCTGATGAGCTCATTGTGAATGCCAACCATGTAATTATGGGTCAAGATCCCAGATTCATTTTCTTAAATTTAACTTTTACCCAACGTAAACACAAACCAACCCCAATAATCAGTCTCACACAAATATTGATTTTCCCAATCTTTGAGACAAGCTAGTTAAAGCATCAAAAGGCTGGTTATTCCGCTTTTTTTTTTTTTTTTTTTTTTTTAAAAAACTTTATTTTAGACTTTTGAACTATCACGTGTTTTCAGAAAACTCTCAAATTTTAAAAATTCTCAATTTCACAATTGATCTTTCAATCTGATGCAATGTACCATTCTCTATTAGTTTTTAAATGTTAAAAGTGGCAAAATGACCATTATACTCTTAACTTATTTATAAAATTCCAAATTTACTCTTAATTTCAAATAAAAAATTAAAAAAATAAAGTTATTAAAACAAAAATGGTGATCCAACCGTGGGTCATCTTGTGACCCTTTTTTACTTCTTCATTTTCTTCATTTTTTATATATATATTTTTTAAAAAGGGAAAATCGAAGGGTAATTTGGTCTTTTTAGGGATTTCTATTAGGGTTTAATAACAAAAAGTGATGGAGGGGTAAATTGCATCAAATTGAAAATTTGAGGAACGAAATTGAAAGTTTTTAAAATTTTAGAAAATCTTTTCAAAATACATGAAAATTCAGGAATCCTTTGTGAAGTTCCACTTTCTTTTTTTAACTTCTCTTCTCTTAAAATCTTCTTGTTCCGATAGTAAAATAAACCAGACTATTTAAAGTAAAACTATCATATCTTTTTGTTCTAATATCATTTGATGAAGGCAAGCTTTGTAGGGTTCGAAAAGCTGATTTAAAGGGATACAAATTTTTATTTCATGATTTGATTTTTTTTTTTCTTTTCAATTTCAATGTTTACTGTATGTCAAAAAATGCCGTCAATAGAAGTTTGAACATATTGTGCAGGAAATTTCCCTTTTCTGATGAGTAGCGCTACAGATAGATACATATTTCTTGCGGACAGATTTTTCCTTCAAATTGGATTAGAAGAACGTCCTTAAAGTCAGTCTATAAAAATGACATATATCATTTGAACATGTGAAATGCACATGCTTTTTTAATGGCAAGGATAAAGTTGAAATAAATAATATTAAAAATTCATGTGCATTTCATATGTTATTAAAAAAAGTGACACATATCATTTTTATAGACTGAGTTGAAGAAAGCTACTCATCAGGAAAGGGAAATATGTATTTTTCCGTATGAAAAACATAATGGATGAGAGGAGGTGCTTTTATTCATTTTTAATTATGAGGAAACAGAAATATGCTATATATAGATAATGAACTCCTTTAAAGATATATAGGAGCTAGAGAGACCACAAATAAATCTAATTAGAGTTCAAAACAAGCCACAAAATAAATCAATCATCTACAATTAGACTATAACAAAATTAGTGAGTTATTGTTGATGGATCTGACTCATTTAATTAAATGGATAGAGCGGATTCGATAAATTTTGGGGCCTACGGCGACAAATTTAAGTGAGATCTTTTTTATTTATTTAAATATTAATTATATAATATTGATATTAATTTTTAGTTTATATCTCTCTTAGTCCTTTCCTTTTGTTTTAATTTTTTTTCTTCGAACTAGGTGTATAATCCATCTTTGCAACGAGACATTTAGTTTAGTATATATCATATTTTGTATTGAGTTATATATAATTGTTTTTATATAAAATTTAATTTGCAAAACGAAATTTACCACAAAATAAATCTAATTAATTCTAGTTGCTAAGGACTTCTTGCATGATGGACTTCTATTCTATTGTAAGCATGATCTTCTATTATTATTACTATTTTCTAAGCAAATAAGGATAGGGTATAAGGAATCAAAAAACTGAAAAAATGGTTGGGCTTCCTAACAATAAACTCAAAGCAGCAATACAATGTAAAAAATACAAGCAAATAGGAAATGAGCCAAAAAAATGGCTCAGTCTAGCTTCTGGATCTTGGTCAACAGACCAAGAAATGGCACCAACAAAGTGGTGCTTGAAAGAAGCCGAAGATGTGACTAGCTTTGAAACATCAACACCTTCCGTAAGGAGGTTATTGAAGGAGAGGCACTAAATTCCCATCTGGATCCATTGTAGGGGAGTCACAATGGTAAGCATGGTCTTCTATTTGCATGTGGGATTAGTTGTTGGAGACTTCTTCTGTTGTTATACTTTCTTCGACCATTACATGTCTAATTGGAAGTACTCTATCACACATACATCAGTATAGGCGAACTTGAGATGATGAATTTGACTAATTTAATTAAATGGACGTGACCGACTCGATAAATTTTGAGGCATATGGCAACAAATTTAAGTGAAACAGTTTTTATATTTAAATATTAATTAAATAATATTGATATTGACTTTTAGTTTATGTCTTTCTTAGTTCTTCTTGTCTTTGTTAAAGTATTGATTAAATTTACTAATTCCTATAAGCTTAAGCTTTAGCTTTAGGAACATTCAGTGACTTAATATGGTATTAAAGCTAAATGTCTTAGGATCGAACCTTGACTCCGTCAATTCACCCCATATCTACCCCTCTTGTATTTTATATATGTCAAACAATTTAGAGTTGTTTTGCCCTATTGTGGGAGCCTAAAACACAAAGTCAATCTGCAGAAGAAAAGCAAACACGTTGGGCTATTGCTTTTAAGGTGGAGGCATCCAATTTGGATTGACATTGGCATTAGAATCATGTTCCCCTGAGATAAAGTCTTGCCTCCAACTTGAGTCAAAATTCAAATTCGTCTACTTTTTTGTTCATGGGTTTGACTTATCTATTTTCATCATGGCATCTCCAAAAAAAAAAAAGCAAAAGAAAAAATAGGAGGTCAGAGAGGCCCATACATGGGCAGTTGAGGATGAGAGGAAAAGCGGAAGTAAAGAGAGGGAAAAGATACAAGAGATTTTGGGGTGGTTCGATGTTTGAAATCTACGTTAATTTAATTGCCGTAAAGATTACATCCGGCTCTTATTAACTTGATTCTTCTTTACAATACAAATTGCCATATTTCTAGGAAAATTGTGGTAAATGAGGGGTTAAATATCTTAAAGAAAAATTTCAAAATCAAGAGGCCATCACTTTCTGACCCTCCTTAGTTCCACACTTAACCAAAGCTTGAAGCGGAACTAGCTTGACTTTTTTTTTTTTTTTCTTAGAAAAAAAAAATGAAATGATTTTAAATTGCCAAGACTTTAGGCCATTAAAACCCTCACCTTTATCAGTAGAGTACATTTGTTCGCTACAAGTGGCTTGACCAATGAGCCATGTGACAAGTGGCAGATTGAGGTCTTCGTGCGTTTTCTTCGAGTGGAAATTCTTTCTACAATAATGTTGAGCTGCAAGTACATGAAGATAATACATTGTTTAGGGTCCCCTCAACTGAAAAGGAATATATTCCATTTATAGGCAGCAAAATGATGCACTTGATGAGAAGAAAAACTAAACAAGAAAACTTGCGACCCGAATCTTTGTATCAATTCTTCCACTGCCTATAAATAGAAACTCCAAGACTTCCCATTAGAGCAGAATACTTGAGAAGAAGTGAGGTCTAACATGAAGATTAAAGTTTTATTTGATAGCCAAGAATGACTTGCCTGCCATATATGCTTGCAAGAGGTTAAAGTGTTTGGCATTGTCTAGAACTTAACCTTGCTCGATTCCCACGCAGGTCTTTCTAGCTAAATTGACAACCTTTTTTCTTTCATGTTAGGCCTTCTCTTATTCACCAACAAGCTTTTGAGATATTATATATTATTGACTCAGAGTATTATTTATTGGGAGGTTGTTCAATTCATAACTCGAGCTCATAAGAGGAAGAGAGATCTAACATGAAGACAAGAGTCTTGTTTGATAGCTAAGGATGACTTGCCTGCTACTTACAAGAGGTTAAAATTATTGGAATTGCTTGAAAATCTTTATTTGGTTTCCATGCAAATCACTTTGGCCAAACTGACAAGCTCTTCTCTTTCATGTTAGGTCTTATTTTATTTACTAACAAGCTTTTGATACATTATATGTCATAGAGCAAGAGTATTATTTGCACCCTACATTGCAGACTCTTAACTTTTCAATACAAGCTTACAAGGAAGTAAGGTCTAACATGAAGAAAATAGTCTTGTTTGGTAGCCAAGGATGACTTGCTTGCTAAGGGGTTAAAAGTTAAGGTGATTGATATTATCTAGAAACCTTGTTTGGTTCCCACGCAAGTCACATTGGCTAAACTGACGGGCTCTTCTCTTTCATGTTAAGCCTTCTTTTATTCACCAACAAGCCTTTTATACATTATATGTCTTGGAGCCAGAATATTATTGCACCCCACAATGGAGACAATTCAAGTACAAGCTTACAATGAAGTGGGGTATAACATGAAGACAAGAGTCTTGTTTGGTAGCCAAGAATTTTTTGCTTGCTACTTGAAATAGGTTAAAAGTTAAAGTGATTGATATTGTCTAAAAACCTTGTTTGGTTCCCACGCAAGTCACATTAGCTAAACTGACAGCTCTTCTCTTTCATGTTAAGCCTTCTCTTCTTCACCGACAAGTTTTTCATGCATTATATGTCTTGGAGTTAGAGTTTATTGCACTCAACGTTGAAGACCGTTCAGTACAAGCTTATAAGTTAGGTCTAACATGAAGACAAGAGTCTTGTTTGGTAGCCAAGAATGACTTGCCTGCTACTTGACAGAGGTCAAAAGTTAAAGTGATTCATACTATCAAGAAACCTTGTTTGGTTCCCACACAAGTCACATTTGTTAAACTGACAGGCTCTTCTCTTTCATGTTAAGCCTTCTCTTCTTCACCAACAAGCTTTTTAGACATTATATGTCATGCAGCCAAAGTATTATTGCACCTTACATTGGAGACGGTTCGATACAAGCTTACAAGGAAGTAAGGTCTAACATGGAGACAAGAGTCTTGTTTGGTAGCCAAGAATGATTTGCCTACTTCTTGCAAGAGGTTAAAATTAAAGTAATCGATATTGTCTAGAAACCTTGTTTGGTTCCCACGCAAGTCACATTGGCTAAACTAACAGGCTCTTCTCTTTCATGTTAAGCCTTCTCTTCTTCACTGACAAGCTTTTTATACATTATATGTCTTGGAGTTAGAGTTTATTGCACTCAACATTGAAGACCATTTAGTACAAGAATGACTTACCTGCAACTTGTAAGATGTCAAAATTTAAAGTGATTGATATTGTCTAGAAACCTAGTTTGATTCCCACACAAGTCACATGGCTAAACTAACAGGCTCTTCTCTTTGATGTTAAGCCTTCTCTTCTTCACTAAAAAGTTTTTCATACATTATATGTCATGGAGCCAGAGTATTATTGCACCCTACATTGGAGGCCATTCAGTACAAGCTTACAATGAAGTAAGGTCTAACATGAAGACAATAGTCTTGTTTGGTAGCCAAGAATGACTTGTTTGTTACTTGCAAGTGGTCAAAATTTATAGTGATTAATATTGTCTAAAAACCTTGTTTAGTTCCCATGCAAGTCACATTGGCTAAACTGATAGACTCTTCTCTTTCATGTTAAGCCTTCTCTTCTTCACCAACAAGCCTTTCATACATTATATGCCCTAGAGCCAAAGTATTATCGCACCCTACAGTACAAGCTTACAAAGAAGTAAGGTCTAACATGAAGACAAGAATCTTGTTTGGTAGCCAAGAATGACTTGCCTGCTACTTGCAAAAGGTTAAAAGTTAAAGTAATTGATATTGTCTAGAAACCTTGTTTGGTTCCCACACAAGTCACGTTGGCTAAACTGACAGGCTCTTCTCTTTCTTGTTAAGCCTTCTCTTCTTCACCAACAAGCCTTTCATACATTATATGTCCTGAAGCTAGAGTATTATCGCACCCTAGATTGGAGACTGTTCAGTACAAGCTTACAAAGAAGTAAGGTCTAACATGGAGACAAGAGTCTTGTTTGGTAGCCAAGCCTGCTACTTGCAAGAGTTTAAAAGTTCAAGTAATTGATATTGTCTAGAAACCTTGTTTGGTTCCCACGCAAGTTACATTAGCTAAACTGACAGGCTCTTCTCTTTCATGTTAAGCCTTCTCTTCTTCACCAACAAGCTTTTTAGACATTATATGTTATGGGGCCAAAGTATTATTGCACCTTACATGGAGACAGTTCAATACAAGCTTATAAGGAAGTAAGGTCTAACATGAAGACAAGAGTTTTGTTTGGTAGCCAAGGATGACTTGCCTGCTACTTGTAAAACGTTCAAGTTAATGTGACTAATATTGTTTGAATACCTTATTTGGTTTCCACACAAGTCACCTTGGCTAAACTGACAGACTCTTCTCTTTCATGCTAGGCCTTGTCTTCTTTTCCAACAAATTTTAGTTTGACACCTTATGTCTTGGACTTAGAGAACAAAATGCATAACCTCACCATCTTCCCTTCTTTTCTTTTCCTCTTTCTTCCTTCTCCTTTTATCCTTCTTCCTTTCCTTCTCAGCCTTTACCCTTTCTCTGTTGAGCTTTAGACAACAACAGAAAAGCCGTCATTTTGAGATAAGCTAAACTAGTATATGAAAGAAAAAAGCAGCACCATGCTAATTCATTAGCTCTCATAGTTTAGTAACTCCAAAGATGTAAGCCTTAGTAACATATATTGCGAATAGCTTCATATTCCCTAATCTGAAAATAACGACACGTGCTTCCTTTAATAAACATATAAATCAGATTCATTCTTGAGTTTTCCCCCACTCACCTCTGATATTTCTGCAATAAACAACATAATTTCAAACAATGCCCCAAGCTGAACATTGTCCTAATTTAGAACTAGTCACTATCACTTTAAAGTCAAGAAGATCCATAGTATGATGTGCAACCATTATTCATGATATGAACAAAAAGCTTAGCAAGCATAGATGTCACAGTGTATACTTAAATGAAGAACTTGACCTTTTCTTGTTGCGTCATATCACTACTCTATGAAAAGAGTTATCCCCTTTTAGGATGCTCATCCACATTTTGTGAAGATATCACCAACTTCAGACCAATCAATACACAAATTACTGAGCTATCTCAACTCTATCATTGCTTTTAATAGAGCTACAATTTACTAGTGAAGTTACCTATAAATGCCACCTAGAGTCTCATCAATAATTCTTAACACTAAGAATAATGAACAATGAATGTCACTGCATTGAACTCTGAAGAAGTCATCTAATTTCTATGCTCATCAGTCATGAAATCAGCCTACGGCCCTACGGTATGCCATGGAAGCTTAGAAAGCTCAACGAAATCAGGACATAAAAGGTTCATGAACAACTCTACATTAAAATAGATTGTAGACATTAGACAACCTTTTATGTTAGAGCACAACAGAAAGAAACCGTGCATTTATATGCAAAAAATTTCAAATCTATTATAAATTTGAAAATAATGCTTTTCTGCCACCTACTTATGAAAGACAAAAGGCACATCTAGCTATATACTTGAACATCAATGGCACTGTCATAAACGAAGTGAACTTCAAGTGAAAAGAAATTCTGATAGAGAGCTTCCATGAGTGCAATTCCTTGAATTAATAAAACCATGTTTATCTCTACAATAACATTGTCTTGAGTACATTACTTGTCTCTATAAACTAGAATGCTAATAAATTCATTACTCTAGCGGATAAGACTATAGACAATTGATCCAAGATCTCTGATTGAATTGCTATTTCAGTTAGCATTCTAAGCATTATGCATTCTAAGCACTGTGAAAGTGGACGTTGTTGATCTTCTAGTTTTATTTGTTTTTTATTTTTTTTATTTTTCTACAAGAGCATTAGCATCCAATTTAATGGATGCTAATGATATATCATCAGCGTCCACTATGAAAGTGGACGCTATTGATCTCTCAACGGCGTCCACTTTGAGTGGACGCTGTTGATCGTCTAGTTTTATTTGTTTATTTATTTATTTTTTTAATTTTTCTACAAGAGCATTAGTGTCTAATTTAGTGGACGCTATTGGCATATCATTAGCGTCCACTTTGAAAGTGGACACTATTGATCTATCATTAGCGTCTACTTTGATCTATTATCAGCATCCACTAAAAGTGGATGCTGATAGTTTATTATCAGCGTCGACACATAGTTATTTTGTCACCCCTAATTATTTTCCCGCCTCTGGTATAATTCCCGCCAGTATATTAGCATCGACATATTAGCGTTCACTGTAAAGTGAATGCTAATACTAATCATCTAGGTCGATTATTAGCATCCACTTTGTAGTGGACGCTAATAATTACCTATCAACATTGACTTTTGAAAGTAGACGCTGATATGTGATCATTAGCGTTCACTTTGCAGTCGCCCCTAGTGAGGTTACCCCTGATGAGTAAATTTCTTGTAGTGCATTTAAATTAAATATTCCACGTGTATTAAATTTATCTCTTCCTATTAGCTTAAACTTTTTGGATAAGTGGTAATTTAATAGCCTTTTGATGAAAATACTAATCGGTGGAAAAAAGTCACTAATCAAGGAGATTTTTAGTGAAAATGATGGCAATAGCATTGTTTGGCTCACTTTTCGTCCCAATAGACAAACTGATCAATTAACTTGGATTGGCACGACTAATGGGAAATTTTCAGTAAAAAGTAGATATTACTTGGAAAAAGATAGAAATATGCAGGTGAGATGAGGTACTTCAAATGCTCCTATATATGTATAATCTTGTGTGGAAGTAACTCCGACAATTAAGGGTCTCAAGAGTGATGAAGTTCATATGGAAAGGCATGCAACAATTTGCTATCAACCAAGGAAAATCTCTTTAGTACGTGGGTATCGGTTCAATTCAGTAGAGCTATTTTCGGTCGTTTAATCGAAATTGACGGTTAAATCTGTTAATTCACCGATTTCATTTCGATAACAAATTGTTTCAAAACTTTCGGTTAATTTCGGTCGGTTAATTAGTTAACCGTGTGCTTTTTAAATTAGGCCAAGGCCATTTTTAATGGGCCAAAAATTAGTTATTTTGGTGCCCAAATTGTTCTTTTGGGGCTAAAATAACTCATTAAACATGTTTTTTTTTGGGCTATGATCTATTATAATCTTGGGGGCCCAAATAACTTTAAACATCTTGTTCTCATGTCTTGTGTGTAAACAAATTCTTGGGGGCCCAAAACATGTACTTTGCTCATCCGTGTAACATACACCTAAATTTGTTACCATTATGCTCTTTTTCATCTCCTCATTAGTGTTTCTAGCTATTTATTTACGTTTTTTGCTAGGCCAATAATTTCAGTGTCATTGGCCTGGAGCAAGAAAGAACTGTAAATATAAATGCTTGATGGTTTGTAAATAATAAATAAAGTCAGTTCTGATTGGTTCAGTTATGTTGATTTCGGTTCGGTTTGGTTAACTGACAAAAAACAAAATTTATACTAATGAACCGAACCAACGTTAGTATAAAAAATTCATACCGATTTTTGACTCACATAAGCCGATTGACAATTAATTTCGGTTCGGTCGTAGTTGGTAATCAGTAGGCGACTAATTTGCCCACCCCTCCTATATCAAGCTATATGTAGGTTGAATGCAGAAACTACTTGTCATATTTTATGGAGATGTCCATCATCTTATGATATACATACGGAATGTCGTAGGACAATACAAAAATGCTTCAACGAAGAAGTTGATTTTTTACATATCTTCGATATAACTAACCTAACAGTAGCTGAAGCATATGCATCCTAAAATGTTGTGGAGTTTTGCTAAGATTTGTGTCTTCAAAATGTCATAATTGAAAGGAATGCACCAGAGAATGTTCATGTTTTGCGTCTTCTATACCGTTGTAGAGCAGACTGACTTGAAATATGGACCCATACTGGCCAGATTTGGTGTACAGCAGCCTCATCAATGTCATAAAAAAGGCCGCATTATATAAAGGATATATATTATATCATCTCAGTCAATCAAATTGATATTTATTTTTAAATTATGTAATTTTTACATTTATTTTTACACACGGCTATTATAATCAAAATTGAGATTTCGGCGACTTTGCCAAGAATTTGGATATCAGCGATTTTGGTTCGCATCGGCTATTATGGCCAAAATTTGATAAAGAATAAGCTTCAACTATTTCAGTTATTTATTTATTTATGTTTTATTTATTTCTTATTTTTAAAGTCAATTAAAACAATCTTAGATCAAGATTAATAAAATACACCAAATGGTATATTAACCCTCATTTTGTTCTAGTTTTTATATCGCATTATCTCTCACAAATATCAACTCTCATTCATCGATTTTTGAGAAAAGTGGATGCCAATCGAACTCCTTTACATTTTCTTCTAAAGGTTCATATGATGTTGTTTGTCTTCTCCTTCCTTACATGCCTATTTCACAAACAAAGACAAACAATCTTAACGTGCAAACAACATATATTGAAATTTGGTCCTTGTTTGGACTACACTTATTATGAAATTCTTTATTTATCTATGTAAAAACTCACACTCTCAAGTGGTAAGAGCCTTGGTCTTTGTGGTATTTCCATAAAGTTTAAGATTCACATTTTCTTGAGGATAAATAATTTTTTGAGGCCAATCTACTGGCGAAACCAAAGTATTACCCAATCTGTGTGAGTACTTTTATACGGGTCTGAAGTTTATCTGACATGAGTGCAAATAAAAGTACACGAAGTACTTTTACAATAACATAAAATAAAATAAATAAAAATAAAAAAAACCTCAAAATCTAAAGAACAAAACTAGCCACACAAAACATGAAGCCCCATATATGCACGCACAGTAGCTATCACAACACCAACACTAAGTGCACAAGAAGAGATGCTTAAGAGGCATAACAAAGATGTGATAATCCAATTGCTGGTAGGAATGTATGTCACTTAGATTGCGTTTGGTACTGCAATTTTATAAACAAAAATATGATTTTTAAACTAAATTACAGAAAATAAATCATTTGAAATTGCGTCGTTTAATATTACAATTTGAAAACGTACTTCGAGACCTATTGCTGTACAAGAAATCCTGATTTGAATGGCATTATTCTTCCATCTCAAACACCCACAATCAATTAGAACACCAGATTATCAATATGTAATACTATAAAGCATGCACATTGCAATTTCATACAAACTTAGTGAGACAAAAACCATTTATTTTGATATTGAAAGACAAAAACCTCAATCTTAACAATTTATTCTTCTTCATAGCTAAACAAGAGACATTGAAAGTTGGTCCTTGTGAAATTCTACGTAGAAACATGAAGCCTCCAAAGAATAATCATATCATCAATTGCAATTCTCAACCGAATAATCATCATCAATAGCAATTTTCTTCTCTTTACCGCCATCCCAATTTTCAAGATCAAGCAGAAATTCCCGATGCAGAGAATAGTACTTATCCTCCTCTTCCTCCTCTTCCTCCTCCTCCTTATTCTCATTATCAACCATTTCTTCTTCACAGAGAAACCAAGTTACCAGAGAATCCAGAATTCTCCGCCGAACC
Organism: Corylus avellana; assembly: GCF_965113065.1. Taxonomy (NCBI): domain Eukaryota; kingdom Viridiplantae; phylum Streptophyta; class Magnoliopsida; order Fagales; family Betulaceae; genus Corylus; species Corylus avellana. The sequence continues at coordinate 20,695,440 of NC_142490.1, read as the reverse complement.
TCATCCTCCATTGCAATTATCCGCGATTGAACTTCATTCTTGAAGCTTTCAGTCTTCACAAAAGAAATCTCAACCTCATTCTCATTATAATCTTTTGCTTCTTCACGCGCCCACCCAGTACCCTGCTCCACAGTATGATCATCAATGGAATTTGATTCATTCTCGGTGGCTTCGTTCTTGCCCATCAAATCAGAAACAACAATAGGCGCAGTATGATCTTGGATAATAGTTCCATCTTCTTCTGTCTGATGACCGATGCCCGGTGACAGATCGTGACTGGGATCCTCACTTGCCATGGATGGTCCTGTAAAAAAGAAAACCAAGTTTATGAATACAAACAGGCCTGAAACGTCCAAAACAAGATTACCCAGAAACTAAATAACACAAAAAGAACGAAGATGGAGAGATTATTGGAATTCCAAAGCGAAAGCCTTACTGTTTGTTATTGCTGGTGTTCTTGAGAGTGAGAGAGAGAGAGAGAGAGAGAGAGAGAAATGTATCAAATTCCAAAATGAAATTATTTCCTTTTTTTTTTTTAATTTAAATTATTGATTAAGTTATTAAATTTTGGTAATCAATTAACCGTGGGCGTTTTAATTGGGCAAATACTTTTTAATGGGTCAACAATTAGTTATTTTGGGCCCAAATTATTTTTTGGGGCTAAAATAACTTATTAAACATGTATTTTTGGGCTTAGATCTATTATAATCTTGGGAGCTCAAATAACTTTAAATGTCTTGTTCGCATGTCTTGAGTGTAAAGAAATTCTTGGGGGCCCAAAACATGTACTTAGCTGGTCCATGAAACATACGCATAAATTTGTTACTATTATGCTATTACTTCGGTCTCCCCCAAGAGCCAGTTTGAGGTGGCCAGGGCCAGGCCACCCCATGGCCCTTGGGGGTGGATCGGCCACCCCCAAGGGCCAAATCATTTATTTATTTTTTTTGATTTGGCCCTTGGGGATGGCCGGTCTGAGGTGGCCGGCCACCCCTTAGTTTTTTTTTAATTATTTTTAAAATATATATTATTTTATTATTTTTTTTTATTAATGGGACAAGTGTCCCATTTATGGCCTTAAGATTTCTTTAAAGAAATCTTGACCATTAACTGGATATTCCCCAATTCAAAATAGATTGTAGAGGATCCTGTTCCATTGATTCAGGCTCGAAGCAAGAAAGAACTGTAAATATAAATGCTTGGTGGTTTGTAAATAATAAATAAAGTCGGTAAACATAAAATATATATATATATATATATAAATGACGCCGTTTTGGTTTTTTCTCCAAAACAGCGTTGTTTTCGAGAAAAACAATCACTTACTCACTCATCCTAATTTAGACAAAAATTGGGGTTTCATCCTATTCTCCCAGTCTCACACTCTCTCTCACGACTCAAGCCTCATGTGGTGCCGTCCCTCTCTCTCAGACTCTCTATATCTCCTCTCTTTCGTTGCCTCTGTCTCTCCTCTCTATCGTCTCTCTCTCTCTCTCTCTCTCTCTCTCTATCTCACAGTCTCACAGGTTGAATGACTGATGATCACGATCAGGTGAGTTTTTGTCTATTTATTTTTTAGTTTATGGGTTGTCTGCTTGTAGTTGTTGAGAAAGCAAGGGAAAAACTCACAGATTGTTTCAATTATTTTGCATATAAAAAAACAGTTATAAAACCACTGGTTATTCATTTTGGTAACCGCTAACCGCCAGTTATAAAATAACCGCTAACTGCCTAAGCAGCGCGGTTACGGTTATTAAAATTCAATAACTGCCTTTGGCAGTTGCAGTTAGCGGTTTTAGCCAATAACGGCTAAGTCTCATCACTGCTATAAAAAAGGCACATTATATAAAGGATATATATTATCTCATCTAAGCCAATTAAATTGATATTTATTTTTAAATTATGTAATTTTTACATGTATTTTCACACATATCGGCTATTATAATCAAAATTGAGATTTCGGTGACTTTGGCCGGAATTTGAATATCAGCGATTTTGGTTCGCATCGGCTATTATGGCCGAAATTTGATGAAGAATAAACTTCAACTGTTTCAATTATTTATTTATTAGTTTTAAAGCCAATTAAAACAACATTAGATTAAGATTAATAAAATACGCCAAATGGTATATTAACCCTCATTTTGTTCTAATTTTTATATGTCTTTATCTCTCACAAATTTCGAGTACTCTCATTCTTCGGTTTTTTAGAAAAGTGAATGCCAATTGAACTCCTTTAAATTTTTCTTCTAAAGGTTCATATAATATTGTTTGTCTTTCTCCTTCCTTACATGCATATTTCACAAAAAAAGACAAACAATCCTAACTTGCAAACAACATATATTGAAATTTGGTCATTGGTCTTTGTGGTAGTCCCATAAGATTTAAGATTCGAATTTCCTTACTATTTATTCTTCTTCATAGCTAAACAAGAGATAATGAAAGTTGGTCCTTGTGAAATTCTATGTAGAAACATGAAGCCTCCATAGATAGAATAATCATCATCGATCAATTACAATTCTCAACAGAATAATCATCATCAATAGCAATTCTCCGAGATTGACCTTCAACTTTTTCTACTTACAATTCTTCCTTCTCATTCTCATTATCAACTTTTTTCTCTTCATTAATCTTGAAACCCCCATGATCACTTCCTGCAACCAAAACTCCACTCTCAGCGGCTTCTCTTTTTTCTTCACTCTGGTCCCATTTAGTAATTGCCATCTTAAATTCCTCTTCAAGTTTGCTTATAAAATCAGAAAGAACAAGAGGCACAGTATAATCTTGGATAATAGTTCCATCTTCTTTTGTCTCCTCACTTGGCATGATTAGTCCTGTAAAAAACACAAATGACGTTTATGAATAAAAAGAGACCCGAAACACCCAAAGAAGATTACCCAGAAACGAAATAACACAAAAGAAAGAAGATAGAAATATAATTGGAGTTCCAAAGAAACTAAAGCCTTACTGTTTGTTTTGCAGGTGTTCTTTTTTTTTTTTTTTTTTTTAATGTTTTAATTGAATAAGGAAGAAAGGACTAGAAGGGAGGATCTTTCGCATTCCTGATACGAATGGAAGAGAGAATAGGAGATCCCATGGGAATGCTTCCAAAAACAAGATTGGAAGCAGCCCATTTAGCTAGAGCATGTGAACAAAAGTTGGCACATCAAGAAACTTTCAAAGCATTCCAGCTTTGAAAAGAAGAAAGAACTAAACTAATATTAGAAATACAATTAGTAAAAGTCCAAGAAGAGAATAAAGACGGGTTGTTTATAGCCAAAACAACCAGAAGGGCATCACCTTCCAACATAAACTTATCACAACCGAAGGAGACTGCCATTCGAGCAGCCAACAAAGCTGTAGAAGCTTCCCCTTGTAGAACATCAAAGGAATTAAACTTCTGAGTGGCAGCACCTATAATGTTTCCCATATCATCACTAATGACTGCCGCCGCAACCGCAAAAGACCCCTTCACTGCAACATCAAAATTGCCTTTTACATAACCTACAACTGGAGGCACCCATAGAGTGGGAAGACCAAGCTCACGCTAGGCAGTAATATAGTGATTAAGACTGCTAGAAACTTGAACAATAGCTTGACTAGAAGAAGGTTGAAGGCCATCATGTATAAGCAAGTTCCTAGCCCTCCAAATAAAATCCATAACAAGAGTATCAAAGAGCTCAAACTTTCTCACCTCCGGTTTGGGAATACCAAAAGACACCATAGGAGAGAGGATTGCAGAAATCCAATCAGAGATAGGCCAAATTGCAAACCTGGAGGTGGAAATCTGCCAAGGAGAAGAGCTCCATAAAGCAATGGACATGTTGCACTCCAAGAATAAATGAGATAATGTTTCTAAAGGTCCCTTACAGAAGGGACACACCCAAGCAGCAGGGTCATCAGAGACCACAAAGCGACTAATCTTGGTTCTTGACGGCAAAATATCCCAACCAACCTTCCATAAAAGGTGCTTCAACCTTGCATGTAATTTAAGCCCCCAAAAGAGCAACCATGCTTCAAAATGAAGAGGAGAAGGCCTTCCTTCCATGGAAAGAGAGAGATCATGCCCTGACCTCACTGAAAAAAAGTCCTGAAGAAGAGGGAATCCAAGACCACTTGTCAAAAGAAGGCCTATAAGGGAGATGTATGTTGAGGAATGAGGATATGTTGAACTGATGCAGGATCAAAAAGGTCTTGCAATAGGAGAGAATTCCAAACTTGCTCCCCTGGAACAATAAGATCAGCCACGATAAGAGAGGGACAAACATCCAAATTAGCATTAGAAATAGGCCTAAAATTAGGCATCAAAGGAATCCAAGGAGAAGACCAAATATCCACATTCAAACCACTAGAGATGGAAATACAAGCTCCCTTCTCAACAACCTTCCTATTTTTCAGCAAACCCTTCCAAAGCCAAGAAGAGCTAGGATTGGTAGGAGCATTTAGAAGAGAAATACCATTCTTGAGATACTTACTCCTAAGAGAATCAACCCAAAAAAGGGATTGATTTGAAGTCATCTTCCAGCCAAGTCTTGCAAGTAAGTAGTTATTAAGAGATTCCATAGTCCTAATACCTAAACCACCCAAGGATTTCGGCTTGCAAATGCTTTCCTAAGAGAGAAGGGAGAGATTGCGCTTCTTTTTTTGTGGATAGCCCCACCAAAACTTCTTAAGGCCAGAATTGATAGCCAAACACCAAGCCTTCGGAAGGAGGAATAAAGACAGACATAAGATAAGTTGGAATAGCATTAGCCATTGACTTAATCAAAGTGGTTCTGGCTGCTTGAGATAAAAGTCTAGCTTTCCAACCTTAGATTTTAGCAAAAATCCTGTCCTTGAGCTCAACAAAAGAATCCTGCTTTTTTCTATGCATGAAGAGAGGGATACCAAGGTACTTATCATGGGCTGGAATTCGTGCCAAGTTGAGAATGTCATTGATAGAAGCTTTGGAGCTGGCACGACAATTTTTACTGAAAAGAACTGTAGATTTAACCTTATTGATATGCTGCCCAGACCAAGCAGAGTAAGTGTTTATACAATTAAGAATCACCTTAGCTTCAGAAACATTAGCCCTAGAGAAGATAATAACATCATTTGCAAACAAAAGATTTGAAATAGGAGGGCACATTCTAGCCATTATAATACCATGAAGAAGACTCAGATTTTCTTCATGAAAAATTAAACTGGAAAGAATCTCAGACCCCAATATAAAGAGAAATGGAGAGAAAGGATCTCCTTGGCGTAGACCACGGGTCGGATAGAACTTACCAAAAGGAGCACCATTAAGGAGAATAGAGAAGGAGGAGGTAGTGATACATTGACTGATCCATTGAACCAAAGTAGGATGAAAACCCAATAGGTTTAAAATTTTTATCAGAAACACCTACTCCATGGAATCAAAAGCTTTAGCCATATCAAGCTTCAAGGCCATTAAGCCACCATTACCTTTCTTTTGCTTCATAGTATGGATTAACTCATGAGCAAGAATGGTATTGTCGTGAATGGATCTGCCTTTGAGAAAAGCCGACTGAGTATAAGAAATTATCTTGTGCAGAATAGGCTTGAGTCTAGAGGATAAGATTTTAGAGATGATCTTATAGTTGAAATTTGTAAGACTAATAGGTCTAAATTGATGCACCAAGTGAGGGTTGTCCACCTTAGGGATAAGAGCAATGTTGGTGTGATTGAATTCTTTGAGAAGAAAACCACCACGGAAGAAAGATTGAACTGAGGAAACCACACTGCCTTTAACAATTGGCTAGTAGGATTTATAGAATAAACCAATATTGCCATCAGGACCCGGAGCCTTATTAAGGCCAAGATCAGAAATTGCTGAGAAAATCTCATTCTCATCAGGAATTACAGAGAGACTAACATTCTCCTCATCTGTGACCACCTTATCAACCAAGTCAGAAAGACTAGTATCTAAATTAGGATAAGTAGTAGTAAATTGGTTACTGAAATGCTGCACCAAATAATTGCCAATATTCTCTCTACCAACAATAGTAATACCTTCTATAGTTTTGAGATTAGAAACAGAATTATACCTGCGACGGCACACCGTAGAGGCATGAAAAAACTTCATGTTAAGGTCAGTACAGGTAAGCCACAACGCTCTAGACTTTTGCTTCCACAGGACTTCCACCCTCAAAAGCTGTTCTTGCAAGGCTTCCTGAAGAACCTGCTCTCTGGCCGCATTACCAGCAGAGTGCGGAATAGATTGGATCACACTGATATTGGCCATCAGTGATTTAATCTTGTGTTGAATATGGCCAAAATGGTGATGATTCCAATTTTTCAAGGCATTCTTTGTATTCTTCCATTTTCTACTCAAGGAGAAAGCCGGGGAACCTTCCACCTCACCCAACCAAGCTTCTGCCACAATCCCATGACTAGACTTATCCCTAGAACAAAAAGCCTCAAACCGAATAGGTTTAGCAAGATTACGATGATAAGTACCAGAAGTAGAGATCAAAAGAGGGCAATGATCCGATTGGGTTGCTGGGAAGTGATTAATCAAAGAGTTTACGAAGAGATGAACCCAACTCTGGTTTGCCAGCCCCCTATCAAGTCTTTCACGAATATTTGCCCTTCCCATCCTAAAATTACTCCAAGTAAATCTGTTGCCAACAAAACCAAGGTCCATCAGAGCATTTGAATGAACAAAGTGTACAAAATCACCATGAGAAGAAGAACCGAAAGCACGGCCTCCACTCTTCTCTGAAGAAGACAAAATGGAGTTAAAATCACCTAGTAGCAACCAGGCACCACCAAAAGAATTACCCAACCTAGCCAAGAGAGGCCAAAATTTTGAACGTCTCTGACTGGTATGAGGAGCATACACACCAAAGAACAACCAAGGCCTATGCGGAGGATCCGAGTACACAATACAAGAAATACAATTCTTGTCAAGTCTAACCGGTTCAACGTCCACATCATGCTTCCAAGACAAAAAAAGCCCCCTCTTGAATACCAACTAGAGGAACTTCCAACCACTTTGAGAAACCCAAACCAAACAAGGAGGTGTGAAAACGAGAAGAGGGAATTTTGGTTTCAGAGAGAAAGATGAGATCAAGATGATGAGTTCTGATCAAAGCTCGGAGAGCACGAATTTTTGGGCCACGAGCTAAACCTCGACAATTCCAAGCTAAAACTTTCATTGAGCTGGTGGGGGTAGATTGAAGCCCGCCACCCCAGCTGCCAAAGAATTTTCTGGAGAGGAACTCTGAACATTCTGAGAAAAATCATCATCAATTTTGGAGGAGGAGAGAGTGGAACTTAGATTAGGTTTTTTTGATGAGGAGGTTTGGGGGTAGGGATGGTAACGTTTTCTAGAGGAGGTGGTAGGAGAATGATGGGGCAGTTTTTGAGTAGAAGAGTCAAACGAGAGAGGAGTTCTCAGTCCAGGCAAGGAGACATGATGCCTGGGAGTGTGGGGAGAACTAGAATTTTGAGTAGCTAGATTGTTTGAGGTTGAACCAGGTTCTACAGGATCCAAGTGGGGATTAGAACTATAAGTTGAAAGGGAATGGGACCCAATAGCAGTAGAAGTCTTAGTAGGGGAAGGCCATGTGTTTTCAGGTAGACAAAGGTTGAGAGAGTTGAGTTTCAAGGTATTGGTGAGAATTAAAGAGGAGTTATTGAGGTATGGCGGAAACTTGACAAGAGAAGGCTTTTTAATAAAGACAGAATTGGGATTAATGGGGCTCAATCAAAAGTGACTAGCGTAATTTGGGGAAGGGAGAATACCTTGGGGATTGGGAAAAGAGTGGGAGGAGGTGGATTGGTCTCGGTGGGTTTGGTGAGGATGACCAAGAGTAGAGAAATGGGTTTACTCAATAGAAGGCTGGTTTGGAACAGGGACGATAGCAAGCTCATTAGAACTTTCAATCACAGACATCTGCCTCCTTGGTTGAATGAGTTGAACAACCCTACTGGTATTTGGAGGACTTGCTTTCAACTTGTCACCATATCTGCCATGATCAGGAGGTTTAGGATCCACAGAGTAAGAAAAAGAGAGATGCCCTAATCTTCCACAAGTACAACAGTAGTTAGAAAGCCTCTCATATTTGTACTGCACCCATAGAGGAGCTTTCGAAGGTCTATGATGTGTGAAACCAGGTACTAAGGGATTGAGTAGATTTAGAAGAACCCGTATCCTCAGGAAGCTTTTTCGCGAAGGCTTCAAGTTATCTTCATTATCCACAGCCAGCAGCTCTCCTAGGCTTGCACCAATACCATTAGCATTCTCAACAGTTACCAAATCCAAAGGAAGATTATGGATTTGTACCCAATACGCAGCTTTTGAGAAATCCAAATCTTCAATGGCATCTTCATGTGACCACTTCTTTAGGAACAGAGGAGAATCTTTAATGTTCCAAAGGGAGTTTTCCAACACTCTAGTGAGGTCCGCCAAATTTTCAAAAGTAAAAACAATCAAATTATCATCTTTGTCTTCAGAAACAAGAGATTTTAGAAATTTCCAAGCTAGAGAAATATTGCTTTTTATAGTAACTTTGGAAAGAGGCTGAGAAGAAAATATTTTTCCCACGAGAGTAAGGGAAGGGGGGGCGATAGGATTGATGAGTGGGATGACCAGGGGAGGGGGGGTATCTGACCAACTCAGAGCTGAAGTTTGGTTGATAAGATCAGCAATATCTGGAAGGAGAAAAATAGGAGAGAAGGAAGGAAAAGGAAGAGAAACAAGGGATAAGTGAACAAAGTTCAGAGAGAGTCTACGAGAGAGTGGATTGAGCTGAAGTCTGGTTGATATCTTATTGTTGGTGTTCTTGAGAGAAACATAATATGTGAGAGTATGCTATGAGTTAAGAGCAATGGAAAAATGAAATGGGGTTGGCGTGTGAGGCTTATAATGACTAAAGTTGGAGCATTTTGGGGAACATATAGTTACTGTTCATGCTGGAAGAACAAAAATATAACCATGTCCGTTAACCAAATCCACCCCCAAAGGCCTTGAGAGGCCACAACCCACGGGGTGGTTGAACCATCTTCAGACCGGTCGCTGGAGTATCACCTGGTATTTATCCATAAGTCAAATAACAACTGTGATACAAATTGAAACTTATGTTGAAAAAAATAAGAACATGAAAGCTTAAGTACTAAAAAAATAATTAACCATATTCTAAATGAACGAACATGGCCACCATATGTTGATTTTAAGTTTAGACAAAATTACGAGTTTAGTTTTTGCTTTATGGGTGGCACTTTTCATTTTTATCTTTCTTTTCTTCTAAAATCTCAATTTATAGGGATTCAAGTTTTTGCAATTTTTTTTTTGTTACCATAATTAGGACCTTAATTAAAGAGCACCAACTAATTTATTTACTATAATTGGTGCCTTAATTTTTTTTTTTAATATAAAAATCTTAATTATGTTATTGTTATTTGGGGCTTTAGCGATCACCTAATCGGCCTAAATAATGAGTCGGCCATATAAATAGGTTGAATTAAAGTTAACTTATATAATCTTATACTCATACATCAACTTGACTCAAACCCGACACTCAAATACAAATAGACACTCATACCTAAAAGTAGCCTTAAGAAAATTATCATAAGCAAGTGGAGTTTTCCGGAAAAAATGCTGAAATCATATTGGTCCTGTTTTTTCATTGGCCTTACGGCTGGCTATTTGCTTTTAATGGGCCTCTTTGGGGGCCATTCCCATTCGTAATGTAATCTGATTATCTCAGTTAAATCTTAATGAAAAAAAGTAAAAAATGACCAAAATACCTATTTATAAAAATAAAGAAAGAAAAAAAAAAAAAAAAAACCTTTTGGTGTGGTTGTGTGGGTCGTCCTTTTTTTATTTTATTTATTTATTTATATTATTTATATTTTTTTTTTGAATTATCTAAATTAAGTGCATAGTTGTATTTTGAAAAATTTTATGGAGGTATAACAGACATTTTAGATACTATCAATCAAAGTTAATGAAACATTTAAATGGTAGGGGTAATTGAAAGAAATTCTGCATTGTAAACTTTTAAAGCTTAGAGAAACATTAAAAATTGCGTAATTGGAGTCCCCCAACCCCTCCATTCCACATTTCCTAATTTTCTGCTATTTTTTTCCTCTTCTATTAACTTATTAAGAAAAATATAATAAATTAGAAAGCACGTGCGCAGTTTGTTTTTCTTTTTAAAAAGGGAAATGCTATTTTGTAGACTGTTGATCGTCATATGATTGAGATAACATGCCAGTAAAAATTAATTTTCACGGGAGTATTATCTCAGTTATATGAACGTCTACTAAATAGTATTAGTAAAAATAATAAAATGTACTTCAATTGCAAGTCAACAAAACAAACCTATCCTTTCTATGAGCCACTTGGTGGATGTAGTAATAAAAATTCTTTTACTTGCTACTTGTTACTTTTTAGTTCGGTTGAAAATGATGTTCTCAAGTTAATATTACAATGTAGAGGTAAAAAGGCGGGCAGTTATTAACTGCATGCTAACCGTTAACCACACTAACTGCCTTTAAAGGCGGTTAAAAAAAGTTAAATGCCTATATATATATATATATATATATATGATGTCGTTTTAGTGTTTAAAATTTTTAAAATATATAAAAATCTAGAAAAAATGTCGTATGTTGTAAGATATTATTGTATTACCATAAAAACATCTTTTTGGTTTCATTTTTTTTTTAAGGTTTTTTTAAATTTTTTCTTTTAAAAAGCAGTTAACGATTATTAGAGTTACTAACCGCGCGGTTAGTGAATTTTACTAACCGTAACCGCATTATCACCCAAGCAACATACGTCAAACTTGTGGTTTACCACAAGAGTTTTTGCTTAGGGTCTATTCAGATTTGTGATTTCAAAAAAAATGCAATTTAAAAATATTAATTTCTAAAAACGCAATTACGCGTGACATTTAAAATTGCATTTTAGCCTTTTATATATATATATATATATATATATATATATAAAAGGCTAAAATGCAATTTTAAATAATGAAGCAAGCCTTTTTTTTGCATTTCCATACAAATTTGGTGAAACAAATGAATTTTTTGTTTGGATTAATAATCAAACAACAAATCAAATTCAATGATCTCACCGCTACTCATTTATCTTTGCTTCATTATAGAATAACAAGATCCTCTGTAAAATTCAAAAAGTTTAACAACAAAACTAACCAAAATGCAGAAGCATGGCTATGGAACAATCAAACACCATCTTAAGCAAAACAGCAGCCCTTTGATTTGATGCATGGTTTACTTCTTGTTAGTCCTCTGTTCTTTCATCTTGCGCAGTATTTCAAGAAAAATATCACTGGAATCTTCTTCTTCTGTCTGATGAGCAACTCCGCAGTACTTCTTCTGATAATCATCAATCAAATTTGCTTCACTCACTTTCTTCAGCTGATTCTCGTTAACGTCCGACGTCGACTCTGTTCTTGATTCTTGCACTTCCTCTTTTTCCCTCCTCGCAACACCAGCAGATATCTTCTGGGGATCATCATTTGACGTTGAAGCAACCTTTTCAAGAACAGGATCCAAAGAAGCAGTCTTCTTCACATTCTCATTATCAGCTTTTTCTTCTTCACGCGAGACCATAAAATAATCATCAATTATAGTTGCTTCATTCATTTCATTCACAATCACCTCACAACCTTCTTCTGTCAGTTGACCGACGTCCGGTGACGAGCCGTCAGTGGAATCCTCACTTGCCATGGACGGTCTTGTAGAAAGAAGATAATGTGTACAAATGCAAAGAAACCTGAAACACCCAAAAGAAAATCACAAAGAAACTTAATTTGTGAAGAAAGAAGATGGAGATATAATCGGAGTTCCAAAGAGAAAGCCTTACAGTTTGTTATTGCTGATTTTCTTGAGAGAGAGAGAGAGAGAGAGAGAGAGAGAGGAATATGAGAGACTTCGTTAATGAGCTCAATGGCCTTTTTATATTCAAATTTTCTTCAAAAATATAACAAAACTCGTATAAAATGACCTTTATATCCTTGCCTTTTTTTTTTTTTTAAAGTTTCTAATTTACCCTCAATTTCAAATTATTATTATTATTATTATTATTATTATTATTTTATTTTATTTTATTTATAAAAAAAAAGAAAAGAAAATCGATGGGTAATTTGGTCTTTTTAGCCATTTCCGTTAGGGTTAACAGCTGAATCTGACAACGGGGATCAATTGAATAAAATTAAAAGGTTAGGGGGTTAAATTAAAAGTGTTTTTTTTAAAAAAAAAAAAATAATAAAATGTTTTTGTTAAATAAATTTATTTTCGAATTAATAGAGGTATTTTTGTCTTTTTGCTGACTTTGGGTGGGACATTGTCAATTTTTTTTTTTTGTAGTTTGGGGTGAGACATTGTCTTAATAAAAAGTTTAGGGGGACATATTGAGTGATAGTTTAATGGAGATATGTGAACTTTTTTCTTTTAATTATTATTAGACACTACATACAAAGAGCCAAAAAAGTGAAAGTTAATAAAATTTTAAGATTATTTTTTACTTTTTGTCCCTAAGAGGTGGTTCAATCAGCTAAGAACCACGCCTAATGAAGCGAAAGTCACTAGTTCGAATCCCCCCTCCCCTCTCTTGTGCGGACATCTCAAAAAAAAAAACCAGTTTTACTTTTCTCAAAAAATGAAAGACCCATTTAAGCTTATTATATAATGGCTTATAACTAATAAAGTCAATTTTTCTGAGGAGCTCATTGTGAATGACCACCAAGTAATTATAGGTTGAGATCACATATTCATTTTCCCAAATTTAACTTTTACCCAATGTAACAGTAATCTGTCTCACACAGACATTCATTTTCCCAAGCTTTGAGACAACCTAGTTAAAGCATCAAAAGGTTGGTTGTTCCGCATCCTCTTTTAACTTCATCTCTTTCAATCTTCTCGTTCTAATACATATTTCCAACAATTGTCAATTCTCTACAATTAGAGTACTACAACGTAAAAGATAGAAGAGAAGATAATAACAGTACTAGTTGCTAAGGACTTCTATTGTAAGCATGGTCTTCTATTTGCATGTGGGACTCCTTGTTGGAGACTTCTTCTTCTTCTTCTTCTGTTGTTATACTTTCATGGGACCATTCCGCGTCTAATTGGAACTCTATCATATCTAGGTTAGTATAGGCAATTATTAAGGCTTTGTTTGGCAATAGCCTTGACCCAAACACTGTTCAGTGTCTGGGTCAAGGCACGACTTTTGGTGTAAAAATTTACCAATTTTTTCCTATTTTGCCCCTACTTCTTCCTGATTGAAACACGACCGTGTTGTGGAATTTCCCACGCTGAAATTCCCCTCATGCAGTCACCCAAGCAAGACGTCTCCCTTCCCTCCGATCACTACTGCCATTACCATGAAACATTCAGTCGAAGACGTTTTCGCCGTCACCACTGCCACCACCACCGCCGCCAAGAAGCCAGTCTTCCTTACCAAAGCCCAGCGCGAAGAATTGGCCCTCAAACGCCGTCAACAAGAAGCCGATCAACTCCACCATCGCCGTCAAGAGTTCCTCTCCTCCCTAGGCCGCCCCTCTGACGTCTCTGCCTCTACTTCCAACCATGACGCCAAGCCCTCCGATTAAGCCCAAGAAGCGGGTCATCAAACCGAGCGAGAAATTCCACTTCTCTTTTGATTGGGAGAACACGGAGGACACCTCCCGCGACATGAACGCTCTCTACCAAAACCCTCACGAGGCCCAGCTCTTGTTCGGACGGGGCTTCCGTGCCGGAATGGACCGCCGCGAGTAGAAGAAGCTAGCCGCCAAGAATGAGAAGGAGATGCGGGAGGAGATTCGCCGGAAGGATGGCGTGGAGGAGAGGCCCGACGAGGCGGCGGCGCGGGGCTGTTGCGGCCTGTTGCGGCCGGCTGGGCGGGGGCGGTGGGCCATGCGGTGGGCTGGGCGGCGTTGGATTTCCAAAGCCGGTTGGGGGAGGATCGGGCTGGGCGTGGGTGGCAGGTCGCGCTGGTGGGTGGGCATCGCCGGAGTCGCAGATCTATCGCCGGTGGCGATATCTTTCAGTGGGTTCCATCCTAGGGTGGGCCACCGTGGGTGGGTGCGTCTCCATTCTGGTACAGTGGGTGGTCATGGCTTCGCTGAGAGCTGAGGTTGGGGTGCGGGGGAGAGAGAGAAGTGTGCCGTGGGAGAGAGAGAGAAGTGTGTCGTGGGAGAGGATAAGGGCATGCGTGGTTGAGTGGGTAATAGTGTAATTTCACATCAGGGAAAAGGCTTCAACAGTATCTAGGCTGAGCCATCCCTTTTGCCAAACACCCCCTAAGATATGTCAAACCCTAAAATTAGAGTGACAATTTTTTTTATACGAATTGCGAACTTAAGATAAACCTAATATGAAATTAGTGAATTATTGTTCATGGATCTGACTCATTTAATTAAATGGATATGACTAACTTGATAAATTTTGAGGCATACAGCAACAAATTTAAGTGAGATCTCTTTTTGTATATTTAAATATTAATTAAATAATATTGATATTAATTCTTAGTTTATATCTTTCTTGGTCCTTCTTGCCTTGTGATGAAAGTACTAATCGGTGGAAAATGTCACTAATCAAGGAAATTTTTAATGAAATGATGTCAAGAGTGTTGTTATGCTGGCGAGGGAAATTTTTGGTAAAAAGTACATATCACCAGTGGTAGATCTAGGAATTCGTATTAGGGGGAGTAGAAGAAGAAGAGTAGGAGGGGGGAAGGAGGAGTAGGGGTTAGCGTCAAGAAAATTTTTTTTTAAAAAAAAAAAAAAAAAACCCTTAGCCCGCCTCTCTTTGTATCCACTATTGCATATCACTTGTTAAAAGATAGAAATATGCTGGTAAGATGAGGTACTTTAAATGCCCCTATATATGTATAATCTTATGTGGAAGTAAGTAACTCCAACAATTTAGGGTCCCAAGAGTGATGAAGAAGTTCATATGGAAAGGCATGGCAACAATTTGCTGTCAACTAAGGAAAATCTCTTTAGTATATGATCCCTATGTCCTATTAATTAGGGTGGATATCGGTTTGGTTCGCTTCGGTAGTAATTTTTTGTTAGTTAACCGAAATTGTCAGTTAAATTGATTAATTCACGGATTTCATTTCGATAACAAATTATTTCGAAATTTTTGATTAATTTCGGTAATCAGTTAACCGTGGGCTTTTTTAATTTGGCCAATGCTATTTTTAATAGGCCAAAAATTAGTTTTTTTTGGAGCAAAAATAACTTATTGAAAATGTTTTTTTTGGGCTAAGATCTATTATAATCTTGGGGGCCCAAATAACTTTAAACATCTTGTTCACATGTCTTGAGTGTAAAGAAATTCTTGGAGGCCCAAAACATGTACTTAGCTCGTCCATGTAACAGACACATAAATTTGTTACTATTATGCACTTTTTCTTCTCCTCCATTAATGTTTCTATCTGTTTATTTAAGTTTTTTGCTAGGCCAATAATTACAGTGTCATTGATCCAGGCTTGGAGCAAGAAAGAAGTGTAAATATAAATGCTTGATGGTTTGTAAATAATAAATATTGTCAGTTTGGTTTTGCATATTTCAGATTAGTTCAGTTAACTGACAAAAGAATTTTTTATATTGATTAACCGAACCGAACCGAATAGACGTCAGTATAAAAAATTCATACCGATTTTCGACTCCTATAAGCCGGTTGACGGTTAATTAGAGATCAGTCATAGTCGGTAGGCGGTCGATAATTGGTAGGTGGTTAATTTGCCCACCTCTCCTATATCGAGTTATATGTAGGTTATGTGGAAACTACTTGTCATATTTTATAGAGATGTCTGTCATCTAATGATATATGGGCAGAATGGCGTAGGAAAATACAAAAATACTTTGACAAAGAAGATGATTTTTTACATATCTTCAACATAACTAACCTAATAGCAGTAGCTGAAGCAAATGCAGCCTAAAATGTTGTGGAGTTTAGCAAAGATTTGTGTCTTCAAAATAATTGAAAGGAATGCATGGAGAATGTTCATGTTTTGCATCTTCTGTAATTAGAGCATTCCTAACAACTTCTTTGTTATTTTTTCTACATTTAAGGATCAAAACTACTTTTTACTTCCCTATCTACATATACTCCACAATAACTTCTATTTATCATTCCCTATACTAATTAAATATCATTTCTTTACTCTTTATTTTTTTAGTTCTTTATTTCTCTACTTTTTTAATGATTTAGAAGAGAGAGAGTTTTTTCTATTTTAATAAGTATAATAATTGGAACAGTGCAACCCTATACATTGAGCTCTACTATAGCGATCTTAATGTCGAAGGGAGATATAGGGAGTTTGCTGTGAGTGACTTTTTGTAATTTTTTTGACATGTTTTTTAAATTTATAAAAAAAGAGTCACATATAGCGTTTGCTGTAAATGTTCAAAGACTATACCATTGAAGAGCACATGGACGTGAAATATGGAACGAAGTCTGGCGTACAGCAGCCCCATCACTGCCATAAAAAAAGCCGCATTGGTTATATCAAGGATATATATTATTTAATCTCAGTTAATTAAATTGATATTTATTTTTAAATTATGTAATTTTTACATGTATTATTGTACGCAGGTGGAGTTTTCCGAAAAATTGCTGAAATCATATTGGTCCTCTACGGCTGGTTATTTGCTTTTGGGCCAACCCTTGTCCTACGTGTAATGGGCCAAATAAAAGCCCACCCCTTACTACTTCATGCAGATTTGGAGAAACAAATGAATTTTTTGTTTGGATGAATAATCAAACAACAAATCAAATTCAATCAAATTCATTATAGATTCTAGAATGACAAGATCCTCTGTAAAATTCAAAAATTTTAACAACAAAACTAACCAAAATGCAGAAGCATGGCTATGGAACAATCCAACAGCATCTTAAGCAAAACAGCAGCCCTTTGATTTGATATGCATGGTTTACTTCTTGTTAATCCTCTGTTCTATCTTCTGACGCAGTATTTCAAGAAAAATATCATTTGAATCTTCTTCTTCTGTCTGATGAGCAACTCCGCAGTACTTCTTCTGATAATCATCAATCAAATTTGCTTCACTCTCCTTCTTCAGCTGATTCACGTTAACTTCCGACGACGACTTATCTGTTCTTGATTCTTGCAATTCCTCTGTTTCCCTCCTCTTAACACCAGCAGATATCTTCTGGAGATCATCATTTGACGTTGAAGCAACATTTTCAAGAACAGGATCCAAAGAAGCAGTCGTCTTCTCATTCTCATTATCAGTTTTTTCTTCTTCACACGGGACCCCAAAAAAAGTATCATACATCCTATTCACAATCACCTCAAAATCTTCCTCTGGCAGTTGACCGACTTCCGGTGACGAGCCGTCAGTGGAATCCTCACTTGCCATGGACGGTATTGTAGAAAGAAGATAGTCTGTACAAAAAATATCAATCATCTTAGTCACATTCACCTCACAATCTTCTTCTGTCAGTTGACCGACGTCCAGTGACGAGCCGTCAGTGGAATCCTCACTTGCCATGGACGGTCTTGTAGAAAGAAGATAATGTGTACAAATACAAAGAAACATGAAACACCCCAAAGAAAATCACAAAGAAACTTAATTTGTGAAGAAAGAAGATGGAGATATAATCGGAGTTCCAAAGAGAAAGTGGTGCAGCCCAGTAAAAAAAACAAACAAAACAGAGCAATAGGACTATAGGAATGCTAGCAAAACAGCAAAGGAGTCTCACCAAAGCTTTAAGAGAAGTCTCATCTCTTGAGAAATATATTTGCAGAAGGAGATTGATTATTCTGTATTATTCATAATACCCATACATCTTCTTATAGTATGGAATAGACAGAAACGTTTACATGAGGATTAAAGATAATTGATAACATCATACGTTACTATACACTATCTCATAGTAACGTATGGAAATTGAAAAGAAACAGTTACGTGATAATTAAAGATAAGAAACAGCAAAAAACCAAAAGTCTGCAACAAGTTTAATGCTACTTGGAGTCCATTATGTGAATGAGTCCAAATAGATAAACTAATCTCCTTCAAGACCGAGTAACAGAGCAAGAGTCCAAGATGCCTTCATCCATCAACAACCACAAAGAAATAGGACATCTAAGTACCAAGTAGTTGTTGCTCCCTGCATCAATTCCCACCCCCTAAAAAGAGCTCGCCTCCAGCGAGTGTCGGGCTTGGTAAAACTCATATAGATCGGGATTTAGACGTTGTACCTCCTCTGTTTGTAGCCAACAGCAATCGGATAGAGGTCTACCCTTCCATTTGACTAAGAATTTCTGGTAACCTCCCCTGCGTGTGGAAACAATCTGATCATCAAGTATAGCTTCAATTTCCTCACGTGGTTTGATAGGAGAGGGGATGTTTACTGCAGGTGGCTCTTCCTTAGGCTCAGCAGGAGGTTCATGGTAGGCAGTGAGGTCGGCAACATTAAAAATAGGACTCAATCCTATATCAGCAGGCAGTTCCAACAAGTAGGCGTTGGGACCTAGCCTTTTTAGAATTTTGAAAGGACCAGCTTTCCGTGACTGTAGTTTTTGAAAACTTCCACGAGGCAGACGTTCACGACTCAAACGGATGAGGATGCGATCTCCTGGCTAAAAATTCCACAAAATGCCGATGGACATCAACATGTTGTTTGTATTTCTCATTTTGAAGGTTGATTCTGCGTCTGATGTCAGTGTGAAGTGATTGTATGTGGTGTAGAAAATCATCAGCAGTTGCACTACTTCGGGTTGGGCTTGGGAAAGGGATGAGATCAATAGGTGTGCGGGGTTTACTCCCTGTGACGACTTCGAAAGGGGAACAACCTGTTGTCCTATTAACAGAATTGTTGTAAGCAAATTTGGCATGCGGTAAGAGTAAGTCCCTTGAAGCACTGTGATCAGCAATAAGACAGTGGAGTAAATTTCCCAAACTCCGGTTGACAACCTCAGTTTGCCCATCCCATCAGTTTGAGAATGGAAAGCACTTGAAAATTTCAGTTTGGTACCAAGCTTAGCCCATAATGTCTTCCAGAAATAGCTTACAAATTTTACGTCCCCATCGGAGATGATAGTCTTTGGCAATCCATGTAAGCGAACCACTTCACAGAAAAATAAAGTGGCAATACGAGAAGCATCATACGTCTTAGCACAAGCAAGGAAGTGCGCCATTTTAGAGAATCTGTCAACGATGACAAAAATGGAGTCATGGCCACGCACTGTGCTGGGGGGACCAAGGATGAAATCCATACTAGGATCTTCCCAAGGTTTGTGAGGGACTGGCAGAGGGCTATAGAGGCCGGTGTTCTGTTTATGGCCTTTGGAAAATTTGCAAACTTTGCACCGCTTGATGATTGTGGAGACATCTTTCTTCATCCTGGGCCAATAAAAACGATCCTCAACCAAAACAATTGTCTTATCTCGACCAAAATGGCCTGAAAGACCACCTGCGTGGAGCTCAAGTACCATATATGCTCTGATGGAAGTCTGTGGTAGGCAGAGACGTGTGTTAAAAAAAAGGAACCCATCAAGAAGGTGATACTCCTTGAATGCAGCAGAGTTGCCTTGAGAAAGGGCCCGATAAATATGGCCAAAATCAAGATCATCTTGATAACAATGTTTCAGTTCTTCAAAACCTGTTACAGTTACAGTCAGATTAGATAGTCGATAATTCCTTCTCCTAAGGGCATCCGCAACTCGATTTTCCACACCTGACTTATGTTTAAGAACAAAAGAGAATTGCTGCAAAAAATCAACCCATCGTGCATGTTGGGGCATTTAAGTGTTTTTGTGAGTTGATATGGCGAAGGGAATCATGATCCGTAAAAAGGACGAACTCACTGTGAATAAGATAATGCCTCCAATACTTGAGGGACTGAATGATGGAATAGAATTCATAGGTGGAGTAACGTCGTCGCGTCTCGTTGAGTTTTTTGCTAAAAAAAGCAATAGGATGGCCATCTTGGCTAAGCACTCCACCGATGCCCACATGAGAAGCATCACATGCCATCTCGAATGGCCTCTCAGAATTTGGCAGTTGCAGAACCGGAGCTGCAGTGAGGAGTTTTTTAATATGCTAGAATGCTCGTTGTGCTACCGGCGTCCAGCTGAAGGGTCCATTCTTCGTGCACTCTGTAATGGGAGCCATTATAGAGCTGAAACCCTTGATGAATCTTCGGTAGAAAGACGCAAGGCCATGGAAACTGCGGGTCTCATGGACAGTAGTTGGAGTAGGCCATTCAACTATGGCTTGAACCTTTGTGGGATCAACTGAAATTCCCTGTGTGGATACAACAAAACCCAAAAATATGACTCATGATTGAGCAAAAGAACACTTTTTAAGATGAATGAAAAAACTTTCAAAGCGAAGCAGTTGTAGAACTTGTCGTAAATGTTCTACGTGTTCGGCAGTGTTTTTGCTAAAAATAAGGATATCGTCAAAATAGATGATCAAAAACTTCCCGATGAATGGCCGAAGAATTTGGTTCATAACACGCATAAAGGTGCTAGGCACGTTAGTGAGACCAAAAGGCATAACAAGCCACTCATATAGCCCATCTCTTGTCTTGAAGGCCGTTTTCCATTTATCCCCCGGTCGTACCCGAATTTGGTGATAACCACTCCGTAGATCAATTTTGGAAAAAATATTTGATCCATGTAGTACATCAATCATGTCATCTAATCGGGGAATTGGGAACCTGTATTTGACAGTGATCTAGTTAATGGCCCTACTATCAATACACATCCTCCAGCTACCATCTTTTTTTGGTGTGAACAGCGCGGGAATGGTGCAAGGACTGAGACTTTCCCGTATGAAACCTTTGTGAAGGAGTTCTTGGACTTGTCTGTGCAATTCCTTATGCTCTTCGGGGCTCATTCGATAAGCTGGCAGATTTGGTAGCGACGCACCAGGCATGAGATCAATGGCATGTTGCACATTTCTCATGGGTGGAAGAGTCTGTGGAAGCTCCTTATGTGTAAGATCAGCAAATTCTTGCAACAGTTGCTGTATTGCTGGTGGCCAAGACTCAGTTACTGCATTATCGACTGCTTTAGTCACCAAAACAAATATAACTCCTTTGTCACGGCAAGCTGAGTTAAACTTCTGCAAGGTGAGTACTCGATTTTCTTCTCTAGGAGCTTCAAATTCCTGCAATTTCATGGGTTGCAAAACAATTTTCCGTCCACTAAATAAAAAAGAATAAGTATTAGTGTACCCGTCATATTGCACCCTCCTATCATACAACCACAGGCATCCCAATAAGAGATGACATGCTTTCATAGGTATGATGTCACACCACAGTGAGTCTTTATAATGTTTCCCCAATGAAAAAGACACCGAACACCTGTGTTTTACCGGTATGGAGGTATCATCCACCCAACTGATTTTATATGGTTTTGGGTGTTTTTCCATAGGAAGCTTCAAGTTTTGGACTATCTCCTGTGACACCACGTTCATACCACTCCCATTGTCAATGATGAGGTTAAGGGCTCGTCCATCGTGTTCTACTCTTGTATGAAAGATATTGGTCCGCAACCAATCCTCATCTGTCTTTTCTTCTTTTCGTTGTCCTGCCAGGACTCTTCTAATAACACATATGGGAAGGGAGGAACCTTCCAGCAGCTCTTCTTCAATGTCGGTCGTAGTTGCTTCTTCTTGTTCGGTTGTAGCAGGATTTACTTCTTCGTGGATGGTTCGACGAGCATCTTCTTCACACACTAATGTAAACTTTTGGTCCCGTGTGGGGCACACTATGGCATAGTGTCCTTTACCTCCACATTTGCAGCACTCATCATTTCCTTTATCAGTCTTGCTTCCCATTACAGCTTTTCCTTTTCTTTCTTCTCTGGGATTCAGGTTCTTGTCTTGGAAAATTCATGGTTTAGAAGAAAACCTCTCTGTGGATGATCGCACAGCAAGTGTAGAGGGGCTGCGCGCTGCCATGTTGCTCTAGGTGGGGAAACTTAGCTTGGACTGAAAGCCCTTGATTTGGCTCTCCACGCGAAGAGCCAATTGATAGGCTTCTTCAACACTCACTAGTCGTACGGTCAACAACTCTTTTCGGATGTCTTTCCTCAACCCTGCCTTGTACCAAGCAATGGTTTGTCTTTCAGTCTCTGCTACATGACTCCGAATGCTTAGTTCGTGGAACTTGTTGGTATAATCTTCAACCAAAGAATTGCCTTGTCGTAGCAGCAACAACTCTTCAAATAAGGCTTCTTCGTAATCAATGGGAAGATATTTTTCTTGGAGCTTCAATTTCATCTCCTCCCAATCTGCTATGGGGGGTTGTCATAGGCGGTGGAGTTGTTCCTCGACACTATGCCACCACACTCTAGCCTGTCCCTTCAATTTCATCTTCACGAATCTTACTTTCCGCTTCGCAGCTAAGTTGAACCAATCAAAGTAATCTTCTAGCGACGTAATCCAGTCCTGGAATGCGTATGGATCCAAACGCCCATGAAAATCAGGGACATCAACTCGGATCCTCCTTATGGCTTCATCTATTCGGTTGTCGGATCCATCCACACGATCTCCAAACATAGTCCAATCAAATCTGGTGTTGTGGTCACCTTCATTAAAGGACACACGATGCGAATGGCGTGATTCAAGATGTGGTGTGGTATGTTGGAATGGAATCCCATTGCCGGTGCTGGTTCCTTCTCCATCTGGTGTTTCCTTGTACGGCTCGTTCTCCTGTTCAGCTTCCTCACCATTTGTTCCATCAGCTTTAGTCTTCTCAAATAAATGAGTTCATACAGTATCCATCCGCTTGGACAGATTTCCGACTTGGTTCACCATTTCGAGCAAAAGATCATCGCGTTGTTGTTGGCTCAAACGATTGGCAGCATAATTCCTTCCACTACGAGTACTCATGGCTTTAAGAACAAGTTTGTAGGTAGGAACCTTTGAGCTCTGATACCACTTTTGGTGCAGCCCAGTAAAAAAAACAAACAAAACAGAGCAATAGGACTATAGGAATGCTAGCAAAACAGCAATGGAGTCTCACCAAAGCTTTAAGAGAAGTCTCATCTCTTGAGAAATATATTTGCAGAAGGAGATTGATTATTCTGTATTATTCATAATACCCATACATCTTCTTATAGTATGGAATAGACAAAAACGTTTACATGAGGAGTAAAGATAATTGATAACATCATACGTTACTATACACTATCTCATAGTAACGTATGGAAATTGAAAAGAAACAGTTACGTGGTAATTAAAGATAAGAAACAGCAAAAAACCAAAAGTCTGCAACAAGTTTAATGCTACTTGGAGTCCATTACGTGAATAAGTCCAATTAGATAAACTAATCTCCTTCAAGACCGAGTAACAGAGCAAGAGTCCAAGATGCCTTCATCCATCAACAACCACAAAGAAATAGGACTTCTAAGTACCAAGTAGTTGTTGCTCCCTGCATCAGAAAGCCTTACAGTTTGTTATTGCTGATTTTCTTGAGAGAGAGGAATATGAGAGACTTCGTCAATGAGCTCAATGGCCTTTTTATATTCAACTTTTCTTAAAAAATATATAACAAAACTCATTAAAAAAAAAAAAAAAAACCCTATTTAATAAGCTCTATTCTTTAATTTATTTTTAATTTGGGGAAAATCAAAATTCACGTGCCCTTTAAACTACTACCCAATTAACAATATCTCCCAAATTTTTAATTGCGACAATGTCTCCCTAAACTATTAAAATTTGTCAATATCCTCCAATGATGAAAAATACACTTAATAGAATTTAAAAAAATAAAAAATAAAACTATTTTTTTTTTTTTAAAAAAAAAAAGGTGAAAAAGGGAGTGGAATTTTTTTTTTTTTTTTAACAAAATCATTTTTGTTAAATATTTTTTTTTTCCTGAATTAATAGGGGTATTTTTTGTCTTTTTGTTGACTTTGGGGGACATTGTCAAATTTTTAGTGGTTTGGGGTGGGGGCTGGAGGAACATTGTTTCAATTGAAAATTTGGGAGTACATTGTCAATTGTATGGTAGATTGATGAGGTATTTGAACTTTTCTCTTTTAATTATTATTAGACATACTCCCTACATACAACGAGCCAAAAAGGTGAAAGTTATAAATTTTTAAGATTGTTTATTACATTCCCATAGTTAAGAAGTGAAAGTTTTACTTTCTCAAAAAGTGAAAGACCCATTTAAGCTTATTATATAATGGTTTAAAATTAATAATAAAATAATATTTAAATAAAGTAGAGAAAGATGTAGCGAGTTTGATGTCTAATTCCTTTTAAATATGACACTTAAAATTTGATAAAGTCAATTTTTCTAATGAGCTCATTGTGAATGCCCACCAAGTAATTATAGGTTGAGATCGCAGATACATTTTCTCAAATTTAACTTTTACCCAATGTAAACACAAACCAACCCCAATAATCTGTGTCACACAAATATTGATTTTCCCAATCTTTGAGACAAGCTACTTAAAGCATCAAAAGGTTAGTTATTCCGCTTTTTTTTTTTTCTTGAAAACTTTACTTTAGACTTTTGAATGTCACGTGTTTTCAGAAAACTCTCAAATTTTAAAAATTCTCAATTTCACAATCTTTCAATTTGATGCAATATACCCTTCTCTATCAGTTTTTAAACGTTAAAAGAGACAAAATGACCATTATACCCTTAACTTCTTTATAAAATTCCAAATTTACTCTTAATTTCAAATAAAAAATTTTAAAAATAAAGTTATTAAAAAAAAAAAAAAAAGGTGATCCAACCGTTGGTCACCTTGTGACCCTTTTTTCTTCTTCATTGTCTTCATTTTATATATATATATATATTAAAAAAAAAAAAAAAAAAAGAGAAAATCAAAGGATAATTTGGTCTTTTTAGGGGTTTCCATTAGGGTTTAAAAACAAAAAGTGACGGAGGGGTAAATTGCATCAAATTGAAAGTTTGAGGGACGAAATTGAGAGTTTTTAAAATTTTAGAAGAGCTTCTCAAAATATATGGAAATTCAGGAATCCTTTGTGAAGTTTCCACTTTCTTTTTTTAACTTCTCTTCTCTTAAAATCTTCTTGTTCCAATAACTATTTACTGAGCATGATACTAATTTTAGTAAGTATAACTACTTATTGAGAATGAGACTATTTTAGTAAGTATAATTACTTACTGAGACTGATACTATTTTTATAAAGCTTTCAAAGTATGAT
This sequence comes from Corylus avellana, assembly GCF_965113065.1. Lineage (NCBI taxonomy): Eukaryota > Viridiplantae > Streptophyta > Magnoliopsida > Fagales > Betulaceae > Corylus > Corylus avellana. The sequence goes on along the minus strand of NC_142490.1, from coordinate 20,670,298 downwards.
TATTACACGAGTCTCAATATTTTATGAGTAACATGATTATATGCTTTTAATTATTTTTACATGTGTTGAAATAAGTTGTGAAATCTAGGGAGATGACTATGAGACCAAAAGAAAGATTTTAAGAGAGGCATGTTATTGCACACTGTTGAACATTGTGAACATTGAGAATAAGAGATGAATTAAATACGAGGCAAGAAGGTTTTCCTATGTTAACGGTAGGAGCCGAATGAGCTTCTCAGGTTACATAAGAAGTCTTTTATCTTCCTAAAGTTGAATTTAAAATTATGAGGTGTTCTTATGTTAACTGTGGAAGCCGAAGGAGCCTTCCAGGTTAAAATAAGAAGCCAGGTGCTAACCAAGGAGCCGAAGGTGTCTCTTGACAGCCGTAAACGAAAGGTTCAAGTCCTTTAGAAAGCCAGAAAGGCCAAAGATTGCATTGCATACATTGAATAATGTGATTTATATGTTTTATGATTTATTTGTTTTACCTCTTTATATTTATATGCATATTCATTTTATGAGATGCAAGTAAAATGCATATATGAATAAGTGTAAAGTCGTAAGTCTAGAAAAGATAAATGAATTTTATTACAAAAACAACTCTACAGTGCTTATCTTATCAACTAAAGGAGTAAAATTATGTGATGGGGTTGGATGTTTAAGGGACTTGCAGACTCTATCACTTGTAGAGGCAAATCATCAAGGCGTTGGTCTATTCACAGAGCTGGGAAAGTTGAGTCAATCGAGGATGCTTGGCATTTCAAATATGGCAGCAGAAAATGGGAAGGATTTGTGTGCTTCCCTACAAAATATGGCCCAGCTTAAGATTTTGGTTGTAAGCTCAATCAGTGAAGAATAAATTTTAGATTTACAATCAATTTCATCGCCGCCTCAATTTTTAGAACACATCTTTCTAAGGGGGCGGTTGGAGAGGTTGCCCAACTGGATTCTAGGGCTTCATAATCTAGTCACATTAGGCTTATGTTTCTCATTTTTAGTGGAAGATCCACTAATTTGTGTCAAGACTTTGCCTAATTTAATTAATCTTAGCCTTCATCAAGGGTATGATGGAGAACGGTTGCCTTTTGAGGAAGGTGGTTTTCAAAAGCTTAAAAAGCTCACACTAAAACATTGAACAGATTAAAGATGGTGGAAATAGAAAGAGGATCACTGCTTGTTCTTGAGCAATTAGAGATTGGGTCATGTCCACAAATGAAGGAGGTACCATTTGGAATCCAGCACCTGAAAAGCTTAAAGATTGTCGACTTTTATGAAATGCAGAGAGAATTTGTGCTACATTTCCAGCCAAATAGAGGCAAAGATTATTGGAAAGTCACTATCTGTTTCAGCTACAGGATTAAGGAGAACGATATCAAATATACAAGCTAGGTGAGTCAGACTTGTTGGAGTGTCTGCAAGTGTGAGTGATGCATGAATATGACAGAGTACAGGCTACAACCACATTGTAGTTCATTGCATTTATGATTCTGCAAGGTCTACGAATCGACAATTATCTACCATCTGATTATTTCACCTTCATCATATGTTAGTAGTATTAGGATTATTTACGCTCCTTTATGAATAAGCAGGTAGCTGTATAAGCTGTAAGCATATCTCAATTGAATGAAGAGTTATAATTTTTAAACTCTGTGCTTCAGTGAGATGCTTGCTTTTGTTCAAGATGAGATTTCTATGCTTGAGCTGTTTTTGATTTTTTTTTTTCCCCCTATTTTTGTGTTCCATGCTGAGATCGCATTCTTTTACTAAGAAGGCACAAAGAACTTAGTTTTTGACTATATTTATAGAAGTTATTTTATAAAAGGTACAGAAAAATACATCGTACAAATCTTCCAAATCTCAAAGGAGTTGCAAATATTAATTGCTTGCGTGTATCCTGGTTCAATTTTCTTGTGAGCTGATTAGTCTAAGAGTAATCCGGATGTTCTCACTGCACACTGCATCTAGACTTCTCTACTGAGAGGTATTAAGAAATAATGGTCAATAGGGAATGAGTTTCCAAGGAGAATTACTTATTGGAAAGAAATTTCCTCCCCCGGCCAACGTACTCTCTAAGGCATCATACGAATATGGAAAAGAAAACTGGTTAGAGTCAACAAAAGATCGAGCAAATCAGAAGCCTATATAATAATACTCTTATCTGTGGTTAAGATAGCATCATATCACCGTATAGTTATGTAAAGCCAAGACTCCCTGTTTTTTGTCTGTAACCTTTCCATACTTTTAACTGAAATTGAAGCTAATTTTTCCATCGTTTGGGCTACCACACAAGTTAAAAACAGAAGCCATCTTATGAAAAGTTAAAAGGCAAGTTGATCCTCTAAATTCCAATATTGCATACTGCATATGATAATATCTAACCTAACCTTTGCATATTTGCATCTATATTACGTCGAAAACCACCGTCCAAAAAGTTAAAATAAGCTTGTACTCTAGATTTCAATGTTGACTGCATCGAAAAATACTTTACCTATGTTGTTAAATTTAGGGCTCGTTTGGCTTACAGATTGAGTATTTCATTAGGAAAATGAATAGCTATTTCTAGAAATAGAGGAAAGTGGAATGAAATAGCTATTTCTATCCTTAGTTTGGTAACAACATATGTATTCTAATTAGAGTTAACCAAAATTATCAAAAACCCTACACTTCTTTCTCTTTTTTTTTTTTAAATAAAAAAAATAAAAAATAAAAACTTATTTACATAAAATAAAATAAAAATAATTAAAAAAAAAAAATGAAAACGTTGAATTGCAGGGGTGGCTGGCCGGCAACCCCATTGGAGTGGCCGTATTTCCTTTGATCACACTTGTATTTCCATCACAATCAATCACATCATCCTCCATTTTCACATGAACAGCGTTAACCTTATTGACATTCTCAATTCTTTCAAAGGCATTAGCCCCATCGTTCACCAACATTGCGGCATCTTCCTCCAACTTCGAAACCCTAATCTCCAACAACATTCAAATTTGAGAGTCTTTTGGTGGGTGTGGGATTTTGAAATCTCCTTTTGCCTACTCTCTTGAAGATTCTCTGTTTTGGTGAGTTTGGGTTTTGAATTCGGCTTTTTACTATGCCGAAAGAGGCAAAAATGGGTTCAGGGTCTACACCTGTGTGTGCATTGGACAGCAACGATGATGACGCCTCCACGGACTGGAGCATTTCGGAGCTGATTTCAACGTTGATAATCGCGTACCGACCGAAGCGAAACTGGTAGCCAAAGAAACAAGACTGAAGAGAGAAATTGAGGATGCAAAGAAAGAGATCGATGAGCCTCGGCCACCCCCAAATCCACCAAGGGTGGTCGCGCCACCCCCGGGTACCTCGGGGGTCCACCCCAAGGTGCTCTGGGGGTGGTGCGACCACCTCCAGGTCATTCCAGGGGTGGTCGGCCACTCCCTGCAATTCAACGTTTTTTTTTTTTTTTTTTTTTTAGGGTTAAAATAAAATAAAAAATAATAAGATGATTTTTAGAAAATCTATTCTTTCCGCTAATTTTTTAGTGTATTGAAATAACTATCTCTAGGAATAGACCTTTATAAAATAAAAAAATGACTATTCTATAAGAATAATTATTTCATTTTAAGGGTTTATTCCGCAAATTAAACGGGCCCTTAGAATATTAATTTGCTTCTATATTGCATTCAAAACCATCATAAAAAAGTTAAGAAAAGTAAATCCTCTAAACTTCAATTCAAACTCCATATAGAAATTATCTTCCCTATATTGTTCACCTTTGCATATTTACTTTTATATTGTTAAAACAAGCAGTCTTCTAAATTCCAATAATTATGACATCCGAAAATATTCTACCTAAATTATTAAACTTAAATTAAATAAAGTTTGTCCTATTTTTGACATGACGTGAACTTAACACTCAAACATCAATTGCCCACCATGCCATGCCATGGCCAACTCTCCAAGGTGGTGTTTGGCAAAGGCTTTTGGCTAGCCTAGATACCGTAGACTTTCGATATATGTGCATTTAATAAAATAACTCTTAGTAGAATTACCATATTAGCCTTCACTTTGTTTTTTTTTTTTTTTTTTCCCAGCATTCTCGATTACCCCTCCACCTCCCTCACTTTCTTTCCTCCCTGTCTTCACCTTCACGAATTGAGCAAACTCACCTTGCAAGCCTTGTGTGCCCGTTTCACCCCCCACCCCCAAAACGATATTGATAAACACCAGCGAACAGATAAACCTCTGAAGCCAAACCCAAAAACTGAATTTTTTTTTTTATTTTTTTTTATTTTTATATATATTTGGTTGTTGGTTGTGAATTCTAAGAACCCATTTCTGATGAGACTCTGAGTGACGAAACCCACTGCCCAAAATTCATTCTTTTTGAGTCTGCATGAGGGGGAAGGAACCCATTTGGTCCTCCTTCAAGCCAAAGTACTTGAAGAAGCAACCATGGCTTCTATGTTCACCAATACCCACTTACCCCCTTTCGGTTTCTTCAAATTTTCGCTTCGTCAAGTTTCTCTATCGGCGTCGCCTTCTCGAGTCTGCACTCGCTTCGCTTCTCGCAGAAGGTTTAGTTTTCATCCTCACAGTTGCTGCAAGTGAACCTAAGCCTATATTTGGTTTCTGCTCTCTTTGGTTGCAGAGAAAAATGTGTGTGAAACGAGAAGAAAAGTTTGGATTTTTCTTATTGTTTCGTATTTTTGGGACCTTTACTCAAATGGGTTTAATAGAACTTGTTTACTTGAGTTGAGTTATTATGTATGGTAAATGAGAACAATACAAACTTTTTTTCTGTTCTGTTTGGTTGCCGAGAAAATTTTGGAAATGTGAACAAAGTTTTGAGTTGTTTTCTGATTTTCAGGACTTGTACATAAATGCGTGTAATATCACTGATTAACTTAGTTGGTGCTTTGGAGATTTTCAAGGAAAAAAAATAAAAACGTGTAGGATGCTCGTGCAAGGGGGGGCGGGGGACGCCTGATTCGTTGTGGGCAAGGGCATTTCGACAGAAAAAAAAAAAAAAAAAAATCTTGTTGATTTCAGGAGGATCGCTCACAGAGGGGAGACGCCTGGGCTGATATGTGGGATTTTCTATGGAAAAAATTCAATAAAGGGGGCAATATGGTCTAAAGGGTGGCAAATTTTGAGGGAAAAAAATCTGATGCACTGTGTCTGGGTGAACAGTATCTAAGCCGTTGCTTTTGCCAAACCGACCCGAGGCCGGAGCCACGTAGTTGGGCACATAGGTCAAGGTCACTGTCTCCTTTAATCAGTAGTGGAAAAAGATCACCGTCTCCTTTACGATCAGTGGTGGAAAGGTTAACGCGTGGTTATGCGATGCCTTTTGACACTTTTTGTTTTGTTTTTTCTTTGTCAAGGACTCACGTTGTCTCTGCCACCACGAAGCCCAAACCAAACGGAAGCTTGACCTTCTTACTTAGCCGACCATTTTTATCTTGTTTGCCGGTCAACTGAATAATTAATATTGGACCAGACTTTTGGTTGGTCGAAGGAAAAGTGGAGCTACAGTGTTATTTGCTGTTGAAGAATATGATAATACAGCTTAGTAGTCTCTTCGCCCTCTTCCAAATCTAAAATCTGTTGCGTGTATCCTGGTTCAAGTGACTTTTGAAGAATAAGATAGACTACAAAAATACAGTGTAACACAGAACATTCATATTTGCCTCAACAAATTAGCCTTTTGGCTATTTTAACTAGCAATGTAAAAAAAAAAAATGTTTCACGTCCAGTTCAATTTCAACTAAATTAAGGATTTCTTGAACGGCTACAATGCTTGGCATATTAATAATAAAAGTAATTTTGCTCTCTCTCTTCCTTGAGAATAAGAAAAGTAAATAAATAAATAATATTTTAAATAGAAAAGTGAAAGTGAATCGTAAAATATTGAGCCGGATGTAGGTGATTTAAAAATGTGGATAGCTACAATAGAAAAATGTGTTTTTTTTAGCTAAATTTTAACTAAATATTTGTTGAGCCGGAAGTGATTGCTCTTAGGAGGAAGGAAGGAAGAAACCTCTCCCAACTTTTTTTTTGAATAAAATAGTGATGAGTCCGCTGATGTTTAGGCTCTATAACAGTTCTTATTTGTCTTCTTTCTATATATGCTTTTAGTAGTGATCTACAAGGTGAAATTTTTTCAATTTTTTTTGTTTTTTATTCGATTTCCTTTAGTCGTTCTAAAGGTTTGTTTACACGAAACCTTAAGAGTAGCAACTTTAAATTTTCAACCTATCTTATGTTTTTTATTTGCTTATTCTCTAGGAGCAAATCATTGACTGATGGTGAAAGAAATATCAAGCATACAGAAGAAATATTGTCACTGATGGTATAGGCATCGAAGGATATTGTAATTGGGAATGCACTTGTAGCAGAGATGAAAAAGCCAAGAAATCACTTTTTATTTGAAAAAGTTGTAATGTACTGGCCGGCATCGGCCAAAGACATGATTCGCCAGAATATGCTACAGATCTGGAAATTGATTGGAAAGGTGACATTCAAAGAATTAAGCAAAGCATAGATTAAATTTTACGCTCTAAAAAATCTCAAAGAGTTGCGTGTATTCTGGTTCAATTGACTTGTGTGTTGATTAGTCAAGAGCAAGAAATGGTCAAGTGGGAATGAGTTTAATTTCCAAGGAGAATTCCTTAATTGGACAGAAATTTCCTGAGTGGACTAAATTTCTCCAACCCACTCTCTAAGGCATCATACGAATATGGAAAAAGGAAACTAGTTGCATGAGCCACCAGGAGGCCAGTAAATCAGAAGCCTATATGATAATACTCACATGACCACCATATAGTTTTGTAAAGCCAAGACCCCCTTTTTGTGTCTCTAACTTTTCCAAACTTTTAACTGAAACTGAAGCTAATTTCTCCAACGTTTGGGCTACCACAAAAGTTAAAAACAGCAGCCATCTCACCACCAGCAAGCTACCTTCCTCTGGCAACATTTTTGTCAAACTCAATGCAGCCTTACCCAACGTAATTCAAGGTAAAAGCTTCAAATTCCTCTAGTTTCTGCAACGTTCTTTTGAGCATAGATTTTTTTTTTTTTTTTGGGTGTCTTGAGCGTGACTCTTCTTTTTGGGCATTCTTTTCTTTTGCTTTAAAGATTGGATTTTTATGTGGGTTTTCTGTTTTTGGTTTGTGGGTAATCTTGTTTTCGTTGGGTTTGCTTAAGAGGGGAAGATTTAGATTGTGGGTGTTTGAGTTTATGAGAAGTAGTTGGAAGAAGGAAATATGAATGACATAATATTGGTGAATAAAGAACGAAAAATAGTTGAATAAAATGGTCAAAGTGATTCTTACAATAGGGGGAAGTGATACTTCTCTGGTCTTCGTAGAACTAAATGGAGTAGGATTTTCTGATGTTTCTTTGTTGCAGAATCTGCTGCAAGATTATTTCTTCTATTTGAACGCTTAACTCTTGACGCAGGCTAGCTAAGAAGTAGGTTTGACAATATGGTTGTCTTCGCCTTAGAATTGGTATGCCTGTCAAAAAGCAGTGACCAAATGTGTGACCGCTGAAACATGGTCATGTAGTTTATAGGGGTTTGATGGGCATGTATGAAATGCTGGGTCTCGTACTGATGAACTATATGATGGTTATAGGATGAGAAATACAGAACTTATCGTTAATTGTAAACAAATAAACATTATTTATGTTGAAAAACGCTTTGCCGACTCCAAAAACTTGTTTATCACAATTTATGCGGAATTAATATTATGAAGTAATAAACAATTCAATTACAAAAAATATATAAAGCAATAAAGAGACAGACACAGATATTTTGGTTACGAAGATAAAACCTTTTAGAAACCGATCTAAAAGTAAAACCTCTCCGGGGAAGCCAAACCCAGGAAATCACTATCAAAAGATTATAAAGAGATTACAGACACTAGGAATACTTACAACCCTTTGCAAGACCTTGGCTCTGTAAGATCGACAAGCCTACAACTCGTCTCCTTGCACACAATCTTCTTTAACGTGATTCTCCTTTACCGGACTCTTCCGATAGACTTCTCAACCATAGATTTATTAAACAAATAACTAAAACTCTAAGAGATTCAATTTAACGCTCACCACATATGATGTCTCTTAACATAGTCTCCGACGAACTCTCTGGGAGCAAAAATCCGTACATCTCTCTTATATAATAATGTATATATACCCCAGACAAAACCTTAGACCTAACCCACTTAAAATCATGTTTTTGGGCCTAAAACTTACGAGGTGTTCGGATAGGTTAATGGGCTGTCTGGACACGGCCTTGCAGAGCAAAAATGGAGTTTCTGGAAATGCGGTCCAGACCCGAGGAAGGCCTACCGGAACCGGGTGAAACAGCATTCTGAAAATGCTGTCTAGCCTTGATCAACAGCTCCGATCGATGGGCGTTTGTGGTGCGATTGAGTTGAAATTTTGCAGGGACGTTCATAAGACATGAATCTACCTTATGAACGGTGAAGATTGGATTCTGAGCATTCTATATCAGTGTTTGAGCTTATGAACAGTAGCCTCTACATTTTGGAACTGAATTAAGTCAACATAAGAACTAACAAACTCCCCCTTTGGCAATTCAGTGACAAAACCAAAATGTCGAGCCAATCCCATCATCTCCCCATATTTACTCCACCTTTTTGTCACAGAATGACAAAAGGTCTTCATGTTTCCTGAAACACTTCACAAAATACGTCAAGGCATGTGTCGAATAGGAAGACATAAATAAAACTCATGATAAAAAAATAACGTAAAATGCACGATCATAAAGAAACATCATCAAAACTCCCCCTCAATGTATGACTCAATTAACAACAAGAAACTGGAAGTGCAAAACATGTTTCTTCCCCTCAAAAGTCAAATGAACACACATGATATACACATCAATGACTCATGTATTACACAATGAATATCCCAAACATGCTCCAAATATGCAAAATATACATGAGATTATAAATGGCAAGAAACTCATATTGCTTAACCCAAGCCAAGAAAATGTTTCATTCAACCCATGCTTGTGTGGTATGTGTGTAAGCCATCCAAAGAGAAAAAATTTCAACTTACAAAATGAAGAGAAAGTTTCACCACCATGAGGTTTTGACAAGTATATCAAATCAAAAGTCAAACCTTATCATACTAAGGTCAAGCCATTCTCATCCTATACATTTTTCTTTGTAAAACATTTTGCACAAGTTTGAATATAGTGAAATAAATTCCTTTTGGAATATGATCTTTTGATTTTATTTGTTTCACTATCTTGTTTATTTTTCTCTTTCAGAAAGTGTTAAACTTTTGGTGCTTATCACAAAAGAGAAAGCAAGAATTTTTAAGCCCTAGGTTCAACTAGCATATGGTCAATTTGAAGAATATGACTAGTCAAAAACCTCATATTGTTACCTAACAGATCTTACAAATAAAGTGAAACAAAACCTCAATTTAAGCTTAAATGTGTACAAGAGATAAAACATAGGCAAAATGTACCACATAAGATCAGGCTTTAGGTAACCACAAAAACAAGTCCATTGACACAAATTTTCATCTCATGCATATTAAGAACATTTCAAGACGCAAGGAATTAAATCCATAAAAAGCAACATGAGAAATTAATGGACTATCTAGGTGCATAAGACAAAAGAAAGAAAATGAAACAATCAAAGTAATATATTTTTGTTTTTTTGAAATTTTTCACAAAAGAAATGCACACGAAAGAAAACAAATGCAAAACAAACAAAAATGCAATGCATAACCAAACAACATGCTTGAATTGAGATTACAACAGGCAAGACATGAATGTCCTTTAGCATTAAACTTTCATCACATCTTATAGGTCTCACTACAAAATAATGATTTGGTTTAATAACTACTTCTAGGTCTTCACAAGACATTACACATTCCTGAACATTTGATTAGCAAGTAGACAAAAATCTTGGTGGTCCACACACAACATCTCATTTATAAGCTTTTCAAAGATCATGATATATGAATTTCTTGAAAAATCTTTTATGAATTTGCCTCAAAATAAGAATCTCAAAACAACCATGTATACACTCTTCATACAAAAAGTGTAACAACAAAAACAATGCAATGCATAAACAATAAAGCAAAAAAAAAAAAAAAAAAAAAAAAAATGCAAAGCAAAGAAAAATAACACGCTCTAGGATATTCAAAAATAAGCAAAACAATTAATCCTAGGCATGTTATTGACTCACCTAACTTTAGGTGAGATCATTACCACTCCCCCTCAATAGGTGAATGGTATAATCCTTCATAACCCAAACCTTCTTGAAAGAAGGTGTAGAGACGTGAACATTTTCAATATTACTTAATCTAGACAAACCTCCCATCATCATTGTATATAACCCCAAAGGCTCTTTCCTAGAAACATAATTTTTCTTTTTATGCATATGAGGTTTCAATTTAAAATGGTTGAGTCGAATGTGACCAACTTTTCCACAATGATGACAAGTAGGGATAAACCTTTTAGGAGGTAAATTCCTAGGAGGATGGACGACTCTATACTTGGGGTAAGATACACAAGGTTCAATATAAATTTTCTTAACTTTCTTACCTTGTGAGGTCAAGGTAGCTGCTGTTTTTCTTTTAACCAAAGAGTCTTCTACTTTTTCTGATTTAACAAATATTATCTCGGAAGTAGAATCATTGTTAGAAGACAAAGCAACATGACAATCAAAACTTAACTCAGATTTATTACAATTAGAGTTCTGAGTATGCAACATATTCTCAAGGGAATTGCTAGAGAATTTTTCCAATTGAGTTTCTGACTCTTTTAATTTATTCTCTAAAAAATCAACTTTAGAACCTAAAACAAGATTTTCAGATTTTAAAGAATCAATGAAAACATGTGATTCAGACAATTTAGTAGCCATAGATTCTTTCACATGTTTAAGATCTTAAAAATCCTCCAAACAATTTGTGTATTGATGTCTCAAAATAGTGAATTTTTCCAACAAATTGTTGAAGGAGTTTATAAGATCATATTCCCCTTGAGAAGTATTCATAGCAAACAGGAGTCAATAGATCTCACTCAGGAATTTAATCCAAACAGAGTGAACCCGCTCTGATACCAATTGAAAAACGCTATGCTGACTCCAAAAACTTGTTTATCATAATTTATGCGGAATTAATACTATGAAGTAATAAACAATTCAATCCCCCAAAATATATAAAGCAATAAAGAGGCAGACACAGATATTTTGGTTACGAAGAGGAAAACTTTTAGAAACCGATCTAAAAGTAAAACCTCTCCAGGGTAGCCAAACTTAGGAAATCACTATCAAAAGATTATCCAGAGATTACAGACACTAGGAACACTTACAACCCTTTGTAAGACCTTGGCTCTATAACATCGACAAACCTACAACTTGTTTCCTTCCTCACAATCTTCTTCAATGTGATTCTCCTTTACCGGACTCTTCCGATAGACTTCTCAACCGTAGATTTATCAAAAGAATAACTAAAACTCTAAGAGATTCAATTTAACGCTCACCACATATGATCTCTCTTAGCACAGCCTCCAATGAACTCTCTGGGGCAAAAATTCGTACATCTCTCTTCTATAATGATGTATATATACCCCCTACAAAACCCTAGACCTAACCCACTTAAAATCACATTTTTGAGCCTAAAACTTACGAGGTGTTCGGACAAGTTAATGGGATGTCCGGACATGGCCTTGCGGAGCAAAAATGAAGTTTCTAGAAATGCAGTCCGGACTCGGGGAAGGCCTGTCCGGACCTGGTGAAACAGCATTCTGGAAATGCTGTCCAGCCTTGATCAACAGCTCTGATCGATTGGCGTTTGTGGTCCGATTGAGCTGAAATTTTGCAGGGACGTTCATAACACATGAATCTACATTATGAATGGTAGAGATTGGATTCTGAGCATTCTATATCAGTGTTTGAGCCTGTAAACAGTAGCATCTACATTTTGGAACTCAATTAAGCCAACAAGAACTAACATATGTGAATTTATCTAAGACATTATTAGTAGGTTAGCAGAAGAAATTGAGGTACTTATCAAGAATTCAGAGTGGTCATTATTAGCTTGTGTGCTTTTGTTAGGGGTGGTAAAGGATAGGGAAGCATGCATTTGACAACTATGTATGTGCACTAATGGGGTGTTTGTAAGAATTTGGAGGAAATTCCAATGCTGTCATGTCTTAGTTTGAAATAATTCTACAAGTCACTCTTGTATTCTTCAAAAAATGAGGTAGTTTTTAAATTTATAATTTAATCAAAATTCAATAGTGATCAATCACAAGCACAATTTTGGTTTTAGAAGTCACATTAATCTTGAAATGAGACAAGATGAACTTCTAGTGTTACTCCTTAGTTTAAGGCCTGCCAAGTTTAGTTTGTTTGTAGAAATGAGGTTGAGGCTTTATGAATTAGGGCGTATTTATTGTTATGTTATTATTGTTACTCATAGTATTGGTTTTTCTTATTTTAAATTTAGTTTATTAGAATAAATAGTAGTTTTTCAAGCTTCTATCAGCTGTTATAAATAGTTTTGGGCACAAGTAAGTTATTACAACTTTTGGAAGGCAACTTGGTTTGGTAGCAAGCGAGGAATGTTGCTTAGCTAATGGAATTTGAAAAATATCATTTTACTTGTTTAAATGCGATTCTTGAACCATGTTCATGAAAGTAAAATTATTTTTATATTGCTGGACATTTTCTTTTACTTGTTCGTAGAGAAAATTCCATGATCTTGGTAAATGCATTAGTTTATATTACTTATGGTTGTGGGGAATGATTGACATTTTCTAATCCTATTATCTATGCTTCTTACACGGCATTAGCCCCCATTCTTAATTTGTTTGTTTGTTTTTATTTCTTATTTTTTTTAATTTCAGAATTAGCAGGAGGTTCCTCAAGTTGAGATACTTAGTTACCTGATTGTTGGAGTCTAGTTAGATGTAGAGGTTTCAATAAGTATGTCGTTGTATTTGTTAGAGTTGGAGTTTGTAGTTTATAAGTACATTGGACCCAAACTATGCTGCAGGGAGAATATATGTTAGAGAAGAATTGGGATTTTTGAGTTATTGTGTTAGGTAGTTATGGCGTACTTTAACTAGAAAATTTATTTTGTTATTAAGTTTTGTGGCATTATTAATAGATCTCTAATTGACGTTTTCTTCAGTAATTTGGTAGTGCAAATAGTTGGTTCTTAGATGAAATAGAATTGTAAGAAAATGTTTCAGTTAGGTTTAATATAAGTTCTTAGTATAAATAGTCTTTGTTATTCAATACTCTTTACCTTTGAACATTTCCGTTTGTCTTCCTCAATTTGCTTAGTTTTCAGATTTTTTTTTCTTTCTCTCATTTTAGCTTGGTGTTTCTCTTCCATAATTCTTTTGTATCTAAGTTACGCTTACACTTTTTAATGATATTTTGATTTCTTATAAAAAAAAAAAAACAAAAACAAAAACAATTCTTAGTCAGTGTCATGTCCTGCTATGCGCTTGGGATGTGTCAGTTAGCCCAAATTCTTTTCTAACAATGACAATTTCATTCACTAGGTGAAAATCAGAGAGGGAACCATGACCGAAACTGTTGTGATCCTTGTCATTGACAAGCTGGTTCAGCTAATCGTTCATGAATCAAAACTGCTAAAGGGAGTCCATCAAGAAGTTGTGGACATTAGAGATGAATTGGAGAGCATCCAATGTTTCCTCAAAGATGCAAATAAAGGAAACCTGCAAGATGGCATCAAGATGTGGGTGAAACAAGTGAGAGAAGCAGCCTACCATATAGAAGACGTAATAGATGAATATGTTCTTCAAGTGGCACAACATCGTCATCAGCAAAGTCTTATTGGTTTTCTCCACAAAATTGGCCACATACTCACAAAACTAAAACCACGTCATGACATAGCTACCAAGATTCACGATATCAAAATATCAGTCCGTGAAATCAAAGAAAGAAGCGAAAGATATGGTTTTCGTTTCATAGAGCAAGGATCATGTAGCAGTGAATCCAATGTTACATGGCATGACCCTAGAGTGGGTTCACTTTTCATTGAGGAAGATGAAGTTGTGGGGATTGAGTCTACGAGGGATGAACTTGTAAGCTGGTTGGTGGGGGAAGCATCTAAACGCTCTGTGATGTCAGTGGTAGGCATGGGCGGAATTGGTAAAACAACTCTTGCTAAGAAAGTATATGAGAATGAATTTGTGAAAGGACATTTTAACTGTCATGTTTGGATCACAGTGTCTCAGTCATACAACATCCAGAAGATACTCATGTCCATGATAAAGCAAGTCTACCATGAAAATGAAATGACTCCATGGAAAATAGACATGATAGACGAGATCACACTAATTAGCCAGCTGAGGAAATATTTACAGCAAAAGAGGTATGTTGTGATTTTTGATGATGTTTGGAAGACAGAGTTTTGGGAAATTGTAAAGCATGCTTTACCATGCAATGATAGAGGAAGCAGGATTATTATCACAACACGCAGTGATCTCATTGGTGTATCTTGTAAAGAATCTCTATTCGATCAAATCCACAAGCTACAACCTCTATCTCAAGACAAGGCTTGGGAATTGTTTTGTAGAAAGGCATTCCAGTCCGAGCTTCAAAGGTGTTGTCCCAAAGAGTTGGTGAAATTGTCGATGGACATTTTCAAAAAATGTGAAGGCTTGCCACTTGCAATTGTTGCCATAGGTGGTCTTTTGTCAACAAAGGAAAAGGTGCCATTAGAATGGAAAAAGTTGCATGATAGCCTTAGTTCTGAGCTAGAATGTAATCCACACCTTACAAGTGTAACAAAAATTCTCTCTCTTAGTTATCATGATCTTCCGTGCTACCTAAAGTCTTGCTACTTGTACTTCGGCATTTTTCCAGAGGACTACTCAATCACAGGTGCAAGATTACGTCAACTATGGGCAGCTGAGGGCTTTATAAAAGGAAAGAAGGGAAAATCATTGGAAGATGTGGCAGAAGAATACTTGAAGGAGCTCATCCACAGAAACTTGGTTCAAGTTTCATTTGGGGAGCTTGATAATGAGATGCATAGAAAGTATAGAATCCATGATCTGCTACGTGAAACCATCCTATCGAAGGCTGGAGAGTTGAATTTATCTCAAGTTCTGGAAGCAGGTGATACCACTTCCCATGGTATAAGTCGGTGCCTATCCATCCACGATGCCAGAGAAGATGTTTTTGAGAGAAGTGAGTACTCTCGGGTTCGTTCTGTTTTTCTCTTCAACATTAATGAAATGCCCAATTCTTTCATAGTTAAATTGTTCAAAAAGTTCAAGCTTTTGAAAGTGTTAGATTTTGAAGATGCTCCTATTGATTATCTTCCTCAAGAAGTGGGTAGTTTATTCCATTTGAAGTACTTAAGTTTGAGGAGAACAAAAGTGAAGATACTTCCAAAGTCAGTGGGTATGCTATATAATCTGCTGACACTAAATGTCATGGAAACCGCGGTGCGTGAGCTACCAATTGAGATATTTAGGCTTTATAAGCTGAGACAGATTTTAGCTCATTCTCATGACTTAGAAATTGAAAGAAGCTTTTATTCAGTTCGAGGAGTAAAAGTACCTGAAAGGCTTCGATGTTTAAAGGACTTGGAGGCCCTATTAATTATTGAGGTAAATCATCATGGGGTTGTTTTATTTGAAGAGCTCAATAAGTTGAGTCAGTTGAGGACGTTAGGTATTTCAAATATGACTGCAGAATTTGGGAGGGCTCTTTGTACCTCCATTCAAAATATGGTACACCTTAGATATTTGCTTGTTTTCTCAATTAACGAAGATGAGATTATAGACTTACAATCAATTTCATCCCCACCTCCATTTCTAGAGCATATCTCTCTATGGGGTCGATTGAAGAAGTTGCCCAATTGGATTCCAGAACTTCAAAATCTACTCACACTAGTCTTATATTTCTCATCATTAGAGGAAGATCCACTACCCTGTGTCCAAGCTTTGCCTAATCTAATTAACCTTACCCTCAGTCATGTGTATGATGGGGAGCAGCTGCATTTTGATGAAGGCGGTTTTCAAAAATTGAAGAAGCTCACACTTAGAGAGTTGAAAACATTAAAGATGGTGGAAATAGACAGAGGATCACTGCCCAATCTTGAGCAACTAGAGATTGGACCATGCCCTCAGATGAAAGAGTTACCCATTGGAATCCAACACTTGAAAAGTCTAAAGATTCTTGACTTCTATGAAATGCATGAAGAATTTGTGCTACGTATGCAGCCAGATGGAGGCGAAGATTATTGGAAAGTTAAGAAGGTAACTACTATCCGTCTCAGGTATAGGATTAAAGGAGAAAGATATCAAATATATCAACTCGGTGACTCAGACTTGTTGGAGCATTTGCAAAGGTGAGTCTTGGAGGATCAAACTGCGATGCGGTTGAGTGATAAACAAGGTATGCGCCTCTAGGCCATAGGATTTCCATGACTTTTTTTAAGTTATGCTATATGTAATGATAACATTCTTTACATTATGTGGCTGTATAAGGCAGACTTGCATTGGCCGGTCAAGTCCAACCTAAGCTACAGTTTGAAATGTAACCACAACCTTTTACTTTTACACTTCAAATTGTGTTCCTTGTTTTTTTGTGCTTATTTATTTGATATTTTCCATCTCTATCTGGGACCATAAAAATTTTGTGGAATTTTAAGCCAAAAAGCAGAAGCATCCGTCAATTCTTCAAAAGAAAAAAAGAAAATTAAGAGTATCTATTTCTCATTAAGAAGAATAACTATTCAGCATGAATAGTTCCCACGAATAATAAAGTAACCAAATGAAAGAACTAACTAATTTATTTTAAGCTATAATCTGCGTACAACCAAGACTTCAATGAGTAGAAAGAATTCAATTTTCAACCTACACAGCTAGGTCAAACATGAGGTATGCCATTATACAATTCGTGCAAAAGCTAAATAAGCTAAATGAGAAAAGAATGTTAGAATTTCATGTACGGTGGGATATTATTTTAAATAAGAATGGTAAAAGTGATTAGTATCACACTAGTGATAATAAGTTTAGAACTGTCTCAATATGCTAATCTATGTTGTCACACCATGTTATTGACAATAAGACTCACTATGGACTAGTACAATTTTATTTTTTATTTTTTTATTTATTTTATTTTATATATATTTGAACCAGGATACACGCAAGTACGCAACCAAGAAGGATACTTTCATTGAGTTAAAGGATAGAATTTTGGCTAAGGTTTCTAGTTGGAAAGCCAGACTTTTATCCCAGGAAGCCAAGACTACTCTTGTGAATTCTGTGGCTAATGTTATTCCTTCTTATATTACGCCTCTTTTTCTCTTGCCCAAGTCCCTTTGCTCCACACTGGGTTCTTAGGTTAATCAACATAGGGAACTGGAAGTAGACACCCATACCCTAGGCCTCATGTGTTTGTCGATTTCCATAAATTTATGCTTTCTTAAAAAAAACCTTAGTAGACACCCATGTTAAATTCTTTAAGAAACAAAAAAATTAGAGTAGACACTCATGCCCAATTTGTTGCTTAGGGAAATCAATAGCTTAAGGAATAGACACCCATACTTTTAGGTTGGCAAACATTAAGTATTCATAATATGATTGGACCATTGGCATATTGTTATATTATCTAAGTATGATTAGTGGTAGATATCAATGTCCTACATTTTATTATTATCAACTCAAAATCAATCTTTGTTTTGTTTTACTTACAGAATTTATTTTAAAAAAAATTTAGCAATCCTCGTGGGAATAATCTCGTACTTGTACCATATACTACAATATTGATCTTGTGCACTTGTGAGTTAAACGTTCAATTATTTGCCTATTAATTTATATAGATATTTGCACAACACTCCCTCCCCGGTCAGGTTCTTTTAAAGGAAATTTTGATGTTGCAGTTAAAGGCAATTGGGCAGTAGTAGCAGCCATGATCATGGATTGCTCAGGAAATATTGTTCTTGCTGCTACTCAAAAACTCCATTCTTCGGATGTCCTCTTGGGTGGAGCTGCAGTTGCTCTTCTTGCCACTCATTTGGCTTCTACTTCAGGTTTCAGGTGTTTTGATTTAGAAAGGGATGTGCTTCTTGTGATTCTTGCTGTGAATCAGCCTCATCTATTTTCTTCTTGGTAGTTTGCCGCTATTGTATCTGACATTGCTCTTAACCTATCCTCCTTTCAAAGATGGAATGCTTTCAAAGTGTCTAAATGTGATAATTTCTATGCACACAGTTTAGTTAAATGGGCCGCTACCTACCTTGTGTTTGGTAGCATTCCCTTAAGTTCTCCCATTCTCTCTTCCTTACGAATCAAGAGTGGGAAAGATCCTCCCTTGTAGCCCTTTTCCACATTTCAATTAAAAAAAAAAAAAAAGTTTAAAAATGTCTCAACATGCTAATGTATGTTGTAACACCATGTTATTCACTTCTAGGAGTCACTATGGATTAGTACAAAAATGCTTTTATACGACTTGTGAATTCGACACGAACTTAACATGAAATTAGCGAGTTACAGTTGAAATTAACCTATATAGTCTTTATACCCATGTCTCGACATGATTTGAATCCGATCTACGATATTTAGGCTGTCAATTTTTACACGACTTGTAAATCCAACATGAACCCAACACGAAATTAACTGCAAAGTTGAAAGGTTTAACTTATTTAATTAAAAAATTCATATTGAAGTTAGTCTAAATAATGTTTTACCTATATTTTAACACGACTTAATTTGACACTTAAAGACTAATTGCTGACTCTTAACTAGACAAAGCAACAAAACCCTCCAAATCTTCAACAAAATCGGAACCACGTATTTGGCACACATGTCAAGATTAGATTCTCTCCTTTACGACCAGTGGAAAGAACGCGTTGTTTATACATTGTCTTTTGAGTTGTATTGTTGACACATTGTTTATACATTATCTTTTGAGTTGTATTGTTATTTTATTTTTTCCTTTTTTGTCAGCGACAACCAGAATTTTTGGTTTGTCGAAGGAAAAGAAGAACATAGAAATACACCTAGAGCATCTTTAGCAGAGTAGTTAAAATGCTTATTATAGCTGTATTTAGCTATTATGAGCATTTTTTTGCATCTAGCAAATTAGCTCCATAGTAGCTAAACTACGTATTTTGCTACCGTGAATAGCAAAAAGTAGCAATTCATTGTAGCACAATATTCAAGTTTTTTAATGTTTTTCTCTCTCTCCTCTCTCTCTCTCTCTCTCTCAACGCTCTCTGGTTAAATGGGGATCTTTCTCTTCATCATTCTTAGCGTCCCCTTAGCCAAAAGACCACCACCATCAAAATCGTAACATTGAATCAAACCAAAAGCAAAGCTGAAACCCCATCTTTCAACATCAATTTCTAGGGTTTCACTTTTTAGATTCACAACACTGGCATCGTTTTGGTGGAGAATTTTTGGTTGAAACCCCCATTTTTCTTTTCTACAAAATTGTCTTCTTTGCTCGATTAAACCCCCCCCCCCCCTTCTCTCTCTCTCTCTTCCCTGAGAAGAGAGGAGAGAAAGAGAGAGAGGCAGTGTGTCTAAGAAAACAATTAAAAAAAAAAATCTGAATTCTCTATTTGGCTGAAACCCCATCTCAATCTCTTCCATGAAAATTGTGGTGGAGAATCGTGAGAGGGAGAGTTTAAGAAAAGAATAAAAAATTAAAAAAATAATATTTTAATCAAATAGAGAATAGAATAGATAATCTGTTGGAGTGTATACAAAAGAATGAGCAGTTAAAATAGAGAATTGTACTTTTTCATTAGCTACTTTAAGATGCTCTAATACAATATACCATTCTTCAAATAATCTTTACCATTTTCCAAATCTCAAATGAGTTGCAAACATTGGTTGCATGTATCTTGATTCAACGCAGGCCCAATTTACTTGTGTGTGTAATAAAGACTCAAGAGCAATTCGGATGTCAGGGACTGCAGCTAGACTTCTCGTACTGGGAGGTATGAAGAAATGGTCAAAAGGGACTGATTTTCCAAGGAGAATTAGTTATTTGAACAACTAGAAAGTCTCTAAAGGATCATACAACTATGGGAAAATAAAATTAGTTGAATCACCCACCAAAGGCAGCCATACCCAGCGTAATTCAAGGTAAAAGCTTCAAATTCCCCTACTTTCTGCAGTGTTCTTTGTGAGCGTAGATTTATTATTATTATTATTATTATTATTATTATTTTTGGTGAATGTATAAGCAAGTAAATTAAGAAACAGTGCAGGAGTGCGATTGAGCGCATTATTTAAATATTAATTAAATAATATTGATATTAATTTTTAGTTTATGTCGCTCTTCGTCCTTGCCTTTTGTTTTAATGTTTTTTTTCTTCGAACTTGGTGTATAATCCATCTTTGCAACGAGACATTTAGTTTAGTATATATCATATTCTGTATTGAGTTATATATAATTGTTTTTATATAAAATTTAATTTGCAAAACGAAATTTACCACAAAATAAATCTAATTAATTCTAGTTGCTAAGGACTTCTTGCATGATGGACTTCTATTCTATTGTAAGCATGATCTTCTATTACTATTACTATTTTCTAAGCAAATAAGGATAGGGTATAAGGAGTCAAAAAACTGAAAAAGGGTTGGGCTTCCCAATAACAAACTCAAAGTAGCAATACAATGTAAAAAATGGAAGCAAATAGGAAATGAGCCAAAAAAAAATGGCTCGGTCTTCTGGATCTTGGTTAACAGACCAAGAAATGGCACCAACAAAGTGGTGCTTAAAACAAGCCAAAGATATGACTAGCTTTGAAACATCAACACCTTTCAAAAGGAGGCTATTGAAGGAGAGGCACTAAATTCTTATCTGAATCCGTTGTAGGGGAGTCACAATGGTAAGCATGGTCTTCTATTTGCATCTGGGACTTGTTGTTGGAGACTTCTTCTGTTGTTATACTTTCTTCGACCATTACGCGTCTAATTGGAACTCCATCACACGTACATCGGTATAGGCGAACTTGAGATGATGGATTTGACTCATTTAATTAAATAGATGTGACCGACTCGATAAATTTTGAGGCATGCGGCAACAAATTTAAGTGAAACAGTTTTTATATTTAAATATTAATTAAATAATATTGATATTGACTTTTAGTTTATGTCTTTCTTAGTTCTTCTTGTCTTTGTTAAAGTATTGATTAAATTTACTAATTCCTATAAGCTTAAGCTTTAGCTTTAGGAACAATCGGTGACTTAACGTGGTATTAAAGCCAAATGTCCTAGGATTGAACCTTGACTCTGTCAATTCACCCCATATCTACCCCTTTTATTATTTCATATATGTCAAACAATTTAGAGTTGTTTTGCCCTATTGTGGGAGCCTAAAACACAAAGTCAATCTGCTGAAGAAAAGCACACATTGGGCTATTGCTTTTAAGGTGGAGGCATCCAATTTGGATTGACATTGGCATTAGAATCATGTTCCCCTGAGATTGGAATTAAAAAAGGGGCAGGACTAAGATCTTGTAAGTTGTAAGCTCTAGCTATCACCAAAGTCTTGCCTCCAACTTCAGTCAAAATTCAAATTCGTCGACTTTTTTGTTCATGGGTTTGACTTATCTATTTTCATCATGGCATCTCAAAAAAAAAAAGGAGGTCAGAGAGGCCCATACATGGGCAGTTGAGGATGAGAGGAAAAGCAGAAGTAAAGAGAGATAAAAGATACAAGAGATTTTGGGGTGGTTTGGTGTTTGAAATCTACGTCTACCACATTAATTTAATTGCCGTAAAGATTACATCCGGCTCTTATTGACTTGATTCTTCTTTAGAATACAAATTGCCATATTTCTAGGAAAATTGTGGTAAATGAGGGGTTAAATATCTTAAAGAAAAATTTCGAAAGCCAGAAAACCAAGAAAATTTCAAAATTAAAAGGCCCCCTCCTTATTTCCACCCTTAACCAAAGCCTGAAGCGGAACTAGCCTGATTTTTTTTAATTTTTTTAATTTTTTATTTTGGCATAGAAAAAAACATGAAATGATTTTAAATTGACAAGATTTTAGGCCATTAAAACACTCAGCTTTATCAGTAGAGTACATTTGTTCGCTACAAGTGGCTTGACCAATGAGCCATGTGACAAGTGGCAGATTGAGGTCTTCGCGAGTTTCGATCTTCGAGTGGAAATTCTTTCTACAATAATGTTGAGCTGCAAGTACATGAAGATAATACATTGTTTAGGGTCGCCTCAACTGAAAAGGAATATATTCCATTTATGGGCAGCAAAATGATGCACTTGATGAGAAGAAAAACTATACAAGAAAACTTGCGACCCGAATCTTTGTATAGCATCAATTCTTCCACTGCCTATAAATAGAAACTCCAAGACTTCCCATTAGAGCAGGAATACTTGAGAAGAAGTGAGGTCTAACATGAAGTTTAAAGTTTTGTTTGATAGCCAAGAATGACTTGCTTGCCATATATGCTTGCGAGAGGTTAAAGTGTTTGGCATTGTCTAGAACTTAACCTTGCTCGATTCCCATGCAGGTCATTCTAGCTAAACTAACAAGTTTTTTTCTTTCATGTTAGGCCTTCTCTTATTCACCAACAAGCTTTTGAGATATTATATAGTATTGACTCAGACTATTATTTATAGGGAGGTTGTTCAGTTCATAACTCGAGCTCATAAGAGGAAGAGAGATCTAACATGAAGACGAGTCTTGTTTGATAGCCAAGGATGACTTGCCTGCTACTTACATGAGGTTAAAATTATTGGTATTGCTTGAAAATCTTTTTTTGGTTTCCACGCATGTCACTTTGACTAAACTGACAAGCTCTTCTCTTTCATGTTAGGTCTTATCTTATTTACTAACAAGCTTTTGATCCATTATATGTCATAGAGAAAGAGTATTATTTGCACCCTACATTGCAAACTCTTCAATTTTCAATTCAAGCTTACAAGGAAGTAAGGTCTAACATGAAGAAAAGAGCCTTGTTTGGTAGCCAAGAATGACTTGCTTGCTACTTGCAAGAGGTTAAAAGTTAAGGTGATTGATATTATCTAGAAACCTTGTTTGATTCCCACGCAAGTCACATTAGCTAAACTGATATGCTCTTCTCTTCCATGTTAAGCCTTCTCTTCTTCACCAACAAGTCTTTTATACATTATATGTCTTGGAGCCAAAATATTATTGCACCCTACAATGGAGACAATTCAAGTACAAGCTTACAATGAAGTGGGGTATAACATGAAGACAAGAGTCTTGTTTGGTAGCCAAGAATTTTGTTGCTTGCTACTCGAAATAGGTCAAAAGTTAAAGTGATTGATATTGTCTAAAAGCCTTGTTTGGTTCCCACGCAAGTCACAATGGCAAAGCTGACAGGCTCTTCTCTTTCATGTTAAGCCTTCTCTTTTTCACCAACAAGCTTTTCATACATTATATGTCCAGCCTTCTCTTCTTCACCGACAAGCTTTTCATACATTATATGTCCTGAAGTTAGAGTTTATTGCACTCAACATTGAAGACCGTTCAATACAAGCTTATAAGGAAGTAAGGTCTAACATGAAGACAAAAGTCTTGTTTGGTAGCCAAGAATGACTTGCCTGCTACTTGCAAGAGGTCGAAAGTTAAAGTGATTGATATTGTCTAGAAACCTTGTTTGGTTCCCACGCAAGTCACATTGGCTAAACTGACAGGCTCTTCTCTTTCATGTTAAGCCTTAATCTTTGTAGTATTCCCATAAAGTTTAAGATTCAAATTTTCTTGAGTGCAAATAATTTTTTGAGGCCAATCTACCGGCGAAACTGAAGTATTACCCAATCTGTGTGAGTACTTTTACACGAGTTTGAAGTTTATCTGACATGAGTGCAAATAAAAATACGCGAAGTACTTTTACACGGGCTTTTGAGAGATTTCAGTGTCATTAAAAAAATAAAATAAAATAAAAATTTTTTAAAAAAAAACCCCTCAAAATCTAAAGAACAAAAATAGCCACACAAAACATGAGCCCCAGATATGCACGCACAGTAGCTATCACAACACCAACACATAAGTGCACAAGAAGAGATGCTTAGGAGGCATAACAAAGATGTGATAATCCAATTGCTGGTAAGAATGTATGTCACTTAGAGTGTGTTTGGTAGTGCGATTTCATAGACAAAAATATAATTTTTAAACTAAATTGCAAAAAATATATCTTTTAAAATTACGTTGTTTAAAATTACAATTTGAAAACGTACTTCAAGACCTACTACTGTAGGTGAAATCCTGATTTGAATGACATTATTCTTCCATCCCAAACACCCAGATTATCAGTAGTACTATAAAGCATGCACATTGCAATTTCATACAAACTTAGTGAGACAAAAACCATTTATTTTGATATTGAAAGACAAAAACCTCAATCTTAACAGTTTATTCTTCTTCATAGCTAAACAAGAGATATTGAAAGTTGGTCCTTGTGAAATTCTACGTAGAAACATGAAGCCTCCAAAGAATAATCATATCATCAATTGCAATTCTCAACAGAATAATCATCATCAATAGCAATTTTTCTTCTCTTTACCGCCATCCCAATTTTCAAGATCAAGCAGAAATTCCCGGTGCAGAGAATAGTACTTATCCTCCTCTTCCTCCTCCTCCTCCTTATTCTCATTATCAACCATTTCTTCTTCACAGAGAAACCAAGTTACCAGAGAATCCAGAATTCTCCACTGAACCTCATCCTCCATTGCAATTCTCCGCGATTGAACTTCATTCTTGAAGCTTTCAGTCTTCACAAAAGAAATCTCAACCTCATTCTCATTATAATCTTTTGCTTCTTCACGCGCCCACCCAGTACCCTGCTCCACAGTATGATCATCAATGGAATTTGATTCATTCTCGGTGGCTTCGTTCTTGCCCATCAAATCAGAAACAACAATAGGCGCAGTATGATCTTGGATAATAGTTCCATCTTCTTCTGTCTGATGACCGATGCCCGGTGACAGATCGTGACTGGGATCCTCACTTGCCATGGATGGTCCTGTTAAAAAGAAAACCAAGTTTATGAATACAAACAGGCCTGAAACGCCCAAAACAAGATTACCCAAAAATTAAATAAGACAAAAAGAACGAAGATGGAGAGATTATTGGAATTCCAAAGCGAAAGCCTCACTGTTTGTTATTGCTGGTGTTCTTGAGAGTGAGAGAGAGAGAGAGAGAATAACGGAGAGTCTGTTTATGAGTTAAGACTTGAGAGCAATGGAAAGATGAAATGGGGTAGGCGGGTGAGCCTTGTAACGACCGGAGTGGGGGTATTTTGGGAAAAATGAAGTGGTGGAGAAGTGCAGGATAGGTTTTTTGGGAAAAAAAAAAGAAGATTACACCCCGCAATATGCGAAAGTATTTATCCAAAATGAAATTATTTCTTTTTTTTTTTTTTTTTACAATAATGAAATTATTTCGAGAAAAACATAATGGATGAGAGGAGGTGCTTTTATTTATTTTTAATTATGAGGAAACAGAATTAATGTATAAATATTATAGAAAATTAAGCATTAATATTATAGATAATGAACTCCTTTAAAGATAGGAGCTAGAGAGACCACAAAATAAATAGGGAAAACTTCACTTTGTCCCCAACTACCACTATTTTTGACATATCCCCCTCGAATTTCAAATTCTCTCACTTTACTTCTCTAAACTTTCAATTTCTCTCACTTTACCTCCACTACAAAAAACAAAATTTTTATTGACATAGGTTTACTGACGTGTCAGGTCGTCTGACACGTCAGTAAACCCTCCTGACGGGGCCATCCTGACGTGTTTCGGTCGTGAAGAATGTGGGTGTCAGGAAATGGGAATTCCTGACGTGTCATTTTTGGCACGTCAGGAATTACTGACGTGCTAAATACAACACGTCAAGAAATGTTGACGTGTTCAATTTAACACGTCAGTAATAATTCCTGACGTGTCAATTGATGACACGTCAGTAATTACTGACGTGTTATTTCTTGACACGTTAGGAAATTTTTTGACGTGCCGGAATGGCGCGTGAGGAATTTTCTGACGTGTGAAAATTGACACGTCAGAAAATTCCTGACGTGTCAAAAAATTAACACGTCAAGAATTAATGACGTGTCAATTCTTGACACGTCAGGAAATTCCTCACGTGTCAACTACTGACACGTGAGGAATTACTAACGTGTTAGTGGTTAACACGTCAGTAATTCTTGACGTGTCAAAAATTGACACGTCAATAATTTGGTTTTAAACGAACCAAATTTGCTGACGTGTCAGAAATTGACACGTCAGCAAATTTGGTCACGTCAGCAAATTTGGTTCGTTTTGAATTTTTTTTTCCCTCCCCCTCTATATTTTTTGTGATTTATTTCAGGACTATACCCGAATTTTGTGTTACGGTTCACCTGATATTCAATCTATCCATCAAATCCATGTAAATAATATACAATTTTTCCATCAAATAACATACATCATATCCATTAACATCAATCACAAACTATCCACCAAAACTAACTTCAACACACCATAATGACACAAATAACATAATATACACCAATCACAAACTATCCACCAAAACTAACTTCAACACACAAAAATGACGCAAATAACATAATATATACCAATCACAAACTATCCACCAAAACTAACTTTAACACACACAAAATGGCACATACTAACATAATATACACCAACCACAAACTATCCACCAAAACTAACTTCAACACACTAAAAATGTCACATACTAACATAATATACACCAATCACAAATACAATTACACCAACTTATACACAACTGTTAATAGCCTCAAATTCTCAACCAGACTATCGATCATTGGCATCCATAGCATCCTCTCGACGATGTCCATTACCTGCAAATGATAAAACAAACAATATTCACCAATAAAACAACCACCAAACAAATAAAATCCACTAACGGCAGATGATAATACAAACAATCGTTGAGCCCGAATACAAACAATCACGTCGGTAAAGTGAAAGAAAAATGCCTGAATATTCACCTAACTCAATTGTTAATTATTCCACAGTAAATGATATAACTAAAACAGGTAAAACGGTGAAGTTAGCAGAAAATTCATATAAAAAAAATAATTGAAAAAAATTAAGTCAATATATATATGCATGGTCACAGAGCAATCAATAATATATAGACATGAGAAAATGAACTTCGTTTTTCCCATGGCAATTATGTGAGACATATGATCTTCTTCTTTTTTCCATTGCAATTATAGAACTTCCATATAAGTTATTAATGTTGGGGGTTCAATGGAAGAGATGATAAACACAAAGGAAAAGCACCCTCTCTAGCATTGAGTGCATTTATATCTATTTATATTTAGAGTTACAAAATTAAGTTTATGAAGAACTGGTCTTGATGATATTGATATGCATGTATTGCTTCGTGCCATGCAGTTATATCGATTTATACATGCATGAATAACTCTAAATAATTATCTCAACCAACACTATTTCATAGTAGACCAAATTCATGCCAACAATTTGAATTATATTTATAATGCATGCAGCATAATA
The DNA here is from genome assembly GCF_965113065.1 of Corylus avellana. Classification (NCBI taxonomy): domain Eukaryota; kingdom Viridiplantae; phylum Streptophyta; class Magnoliopsida; order Fagales; family Betulaceae; genus Corylus; species Corylus avellana. The sequence goes on along the minus strand of NC_142490.1, from coordinate 20,642,773 downwards.
CAAATAAACACTTCAAATGCAAAACCCTAACCCACATCCATCACCAAACCAACCATGATATATAAACCAAATTTAAGCAAGATTTACAACATCATTAATTATTTAGAATGACTACAACATATCCAAATTCTAAATATATATATAGGGACAGTTATAAAACTAAATTGACTATTAAAAAAAGTCAGTACCTGATCCACTGTCGACCGACGATCGCACCATCGCAAAGGGTGGGGAAGCATTGTCTGGTGGGGTGTGAAACCGGATCATTTCCTCAAGTTGGCGAAAACGGGCGTCAAACCTTGCCTGACGTTCAGCCTCCTGCTCAGCTGCCTGTCGCGCTACCCGCGCATTGTTCTCAGCCATCTGCTCTGCCACTTGCTGGGCTACCCGCGCATTGTTCTCGGCCAACAATGCATCTATCTCTTCCTTGTGCTTCGTCCTCTCCGCGTCAAGCGCTCTATCAAGTGTGTCTTATGATATCGTGGAGTGCCTGGCGTTTCCTGACCGTGCCTGTGACGGTGTATAGTATGAGTGTATGGTCCCCCGCACAGGCAGAATATTTGGTCCAGCCATCCGAACTCTACCGGCATACTCAGGCTTATTTCCCATTGCCTGGGCGAATGCGTCGTTTGGCGCCCACCTGACCGTTCCCTCTGTGATGCTAGACGATGCTGCAGGGTCGGTGGGTATAAGCTCATTCATCTTTTCCTGAATGGCACATTAATTATTGAGTCAGTGGGTTGCACAACTGTTAATCGCAAATAATTTATCAAATATACAAGCAAAACAACATATAAAAAGTGAATAGCATACACATCTCTCCTTCACAAAATCATTCGGATATCCACCGCCCTTCTTCGTGTGTGACTTGACATAATTTTCTGCACGAGTAGGTTGATGGCCCAAACGTTCGGCCTGCATTTAAAATAGGACATACATTTATTTTTAAATATATCAAATGATATAATGTTAGATATAAATAGGATAAATTACACACGTACCTCCTCATGTGTCAACCTGGCATAGCTCATTGATCCGGTGCAATGTGGTGAATCATTTAATGCTCGCAAGCTCTTCATTTTCGCCGCATACTCCTACACAGTTAACACTTTTAATATGTTAATACCAATACAATTACAATAAATGACAGTACACAACACTAAGAATTTAACTCATGACCTACCCTATTTTCCTGGGTACACCATCTCTCCAATAAGATATCCAGGTCGACGGCATTGTACTCGCCTAGCGTCTGTCCCCCCAATCTTGCCCGTATAGTGTCCGGCGTATCTTCCTCCGTAATGGCACAAATTTTTTTTAGATCGTGCCTCCAAGTCCGCAGCTTGGAGCCCATATCCTTAAATGCTTCATTTTTTACTGCTTCCAAGTTGTACTCGGGTGGAACGTAAAAGTATGCCTGCACAAGTTCAACATTGATAAATTAAAAAAAAAACATAAAATATGTGTATATGCATTTACTTACTAAACACACATATATATTTGCAACTTAGAGCGTATATATACATATATACATTACTAGTGTTTAACTTATTATTAAAAAACATACCATCAAGGCGTCCCAAATATCCTCCTTGGTACGGTCCGGTACCTTCGTCCAATCGTCCGGTATTCGGACGAAATTTCCGCTCCTAACTATGTCTCCGGTCATCCGTCTAAATCGCACGGCACTAAATCCAACGGGCTGGCATGATGCATTGTACTCCAAAATGATCCGTTTGCCGGGGGGGACTCCCGGCCGCCTGTGCGAATCAAGAATGGTAAACACCTCAATAACGGTGTTTCCTTCAGAATCAGTACCTAACAAATTAAAAAATAGAAAGGTAAGTTATTTCGAATTCAATACTAGGTAACAAGTAAATTAAAACCAAAATATGCACGACATTAAAGCATATACACTTACTTATGATCCGGACCTGCCGAGGGCCTAACCAGGCGTCGGGAGCAGGGTTGGTGGGCTGCGGGTCATCCGTGGCCTGTGCCCCACCAACCATGTGTTCCTGGGCCTCTATCTCAGTGTCCTCCAGACCTGCTTTGTATTTTTTAATAATGTTTAGAATTCTATGAAGTTGTAGTTGTAGTTAAATCTAATTGTAGTTAACTATATAGTTGTAGTTATAGTTAGAAACTTTCAATCTTTTGAATCTTTAAAAAAACAGTCGGGCGTACCTGTGCTATGCTAGGTGTAAAGCCGCTCGACATCGCCCTCATAACTCTGTCGTAACTCGCTGTACGGGTACGAATCAACCCGAAACCCTATGTGGGCCATGCCTGCCCGAGTGTATGGAGCATGGACAGGGGTCTCCCCTTCCATCGTACCTGGAAGAAGTGGTCGATATCCTTCCTGCACTCCAAGAAGCTGAGCAACGTCTTGTTGCTCGCTGTCATCAAGTTGGCCTGCCGGAGACCCATGCGACGTAGACTGCCGCACTGCGGACGAGCCCCTGCATGCTTTCCTCTTCCCCCTTGTACTCATGGTACCCTGTAAAAAACACCACAAACCCAATTAATTTCTTAAACAATGTATGAAATATTTACTACATTAAGTATGCATGAATCATAGTGCTACATGAGATATATATCAGATTTTAGCAAATGCACAGCTTAATTAAGTGTGTTGATGTAATGTGCATGTAGTGAACAACTACCAATCAAAACATAAATATAAAATTAATTATAATAATATATATATATATATACATACGCTTCGGTTGGATCTAAGTCGTGTCTGACGTATTCGATATGATCTTGTAGATCATGATCAAAATTTTTGGGCAATATAAGAGGCTCACACTCGTGGTAATTGGCACATGAATCTTGATGTCCTTCACCCTGACCAACGTCGTATATGTTTCTAGGCTTGGTCCTTACTGCGCAAGCCCAATCTGGGCACCTATCATCTTGTACGTAAAATACCTGGTCAACTTGTGAAGTTAGCACATACGGCTCATCAGAAACCAGTTCTCCCGTGTGGACAAGGTTTTTGAAGTTGACAAGTACTATACCATACTCATCCACCTTGTACCCCTTGTCCCTCGTGTTGTCTGCCCAATCACACCTAAACATAACGTACTTAGTCCTGTCGTAATACTCAACCTCAACTATTTCCGTTAACTTCCCGTAGTACGTGTCGCCATCAAGAGTCGGAACACACACCCCGCTGTTCTGAGTCCTCTTTCCGGCATCAGATGCAATAGTGCGAAATAACTTGCCGTTAACCACATATCTATTGTATCTGACTGCTGCCTCCCTCGGCCCTCTACAATGCATTACCAATTTGTCACCAAGTTCATTCCTGGATCGCTCGTCCAATCGATCGACCTGTGAATATATTACGTACAATGGAAACGCACGGTTACTAGCTTTAGTTGATTTTAAAAATAGCACGCAAATAACTCCGACAATTGCTTCAGGTAAACATCACATCATTCTTACGTAGTCACGGTACCACTCGCAGAACAAGTCGTAATGTTGGGTTTCCAACTGAGCCTCTGTTGTTCGTCCCCTATTGCATGATCGCCTAAGCATATCTATGTGCATCCTACAATTCGAAATTATGTTAATTATAATTCAATACGAGCAATATTGTCACAAGTTCATTGAGCATGCAATGTGCCAACAAAAGATCTCTACTTACGTCCGCAATTGATGAAACTCGTCCAAGTTGAACATAATATACCGGTGTATCTGTGTCATTGTGATTCGGTCGAGTCGGACTCGTGTTCCATTTCCCTTTGAACCATCCAGATTTCTTTGTATCCTATTGTGAAAGGTTGGTGTATTCTCTAAATATCTCGAACAAAACGTCACCAACTCAGTTGCTATGTAGCCCTCCGCAATGCAGCCCTCAGGAGCCGCTTTGTTGCGCACATTAGATTTGAATACTCCAAGGCTCCTAAATATGAACCAATACATATTTTCAGTTTAGTTAGTACTTGTCATGTATTGACACCTGAAACCAATAAATGGAAGAATATCCGTAAACAAATTTTACCTCTCTGCCGGATACATCCATCTATACTGTACAGGTCCACCGAGTCGGCATTCACGGATAAGATGCACGACCACATGAACCATGCTCGTAAAGAAGCTGGGGGGGAAAACCTGTTCCATCTTGCACAACGTGATACAGATGTCACATTGTAGTCGGTCAATATCCTGTTCGGTCAATGTTGTTGAACATAGGCACCTGAAGAATGTGGACATCTCAACAAGAGGTCTAACCACATTGCTTGGAAGTGATCCACGCAATGCAATAGGTAGAAGCTGCTGCATCAGTACATGACTGTCATGACTCTTTAACCCCGATATCGTATGGTCCTTAAGTCGTATACAACGAGAAATGTTCGAGGCATATCCGTCGGGCACCCTTACATTTCGTAGCACTTTCAAAAAATGTGTTTTATCATCCTTGGACATCGTGTGGGTAGCTTGTTGAAAATAGGTCTTACCATCCTGCGGGTCCACAAATGTATGAAGTGTACGTCTCAAGCCCATTTCTTGCAAATCTAAGCGGGCGGCGAGGTTGTCCTTCGTTTTCCCAGGAATGTCCAGTATTGTACCAAGTATGTTGTCCATGACGTTTTTCTCTATGTGCATAACATCAAGATTATGCCGCAATAAATTATCTTTCCAATACGGGAACCTAAAGAAAATACTTTTCTTCTTCCACATTTTTTGGCCAGTATTCGTCTTCTGCTTCTTTCTTTTTTTTTCCTCAGCCTCCCTTGCCTGACCGGCGTTCTCATCCCCAAACACCATCCCTTCTAATTGGCTTATGACTTCATCTCCACTTGGCACATCAGGGGCACATTCTAGTTCTACGTTGCCGTCAAATGTGCTTTTGTTTCGTCTCCATGGATGATCCATGGGCAAGTATCGCCTGTGCCCCATATAACACCATTTATGACCATGTTTTAACCATTTCGACGTTGTCGAGTTCATACAGCAAGGACATGCCTTCTCACCCTTGGTAGACCATCCAGACAAATCTGCATATGCTGGGAAGTCATTAATTGTCCACATCAACTGCGCTCGCATAACAAAATTATTTTTCTTTGAAACGTCATATGTGCGTACCCCTACACTCCATAGTTCTTGTAACTCTTCAATTAAGGGTTGAAGGTAGACATCTATATCCATTCCAGGTGAACTTGGGCCCGGGATAATCAATGATAGTATAAAAGATGTGTGTTTCATGCACATCCAAGGAGGCAAGTTGTAGGGTACAACCATTACAGGCCAAATGCTGTGAGATGTACTCATATTCCCAAATGGATTAAATCCATCAGAGGTTAGTCCGAGCCTTACATTCCTGCTGTCCGCTGAAAACTCCCGATGTAAATTGTCAAATGACTTCCATGCTAAGCCGTCGGCTGGATGCCTCAATACGCCATCCTTAGTGCGGCCTTCTGCATGCCACCTCATAAAGCGTGCTGTATGTTCTGACATAAACAACCTATGTAGTCGTGGTATGAGTGGAAACCACCGCAACACCTTCACCGGACGTTTCTTGCCCGATGATATGGGTTGACCGTCCTCATCTAAATTGATTGCTTCCATCCATTTAGATTTTCCACATACGGTACATGAATCCAACTCTTTATTGCCCTTCCAGAATAGCATGCAGTCATTACGGCACGCTGGAATCTTCTCATACTCTAGTCCCATGTCTCGTAAAAACTTTTTCGCCTCATATGTATTAAACGGCAGAGTTTCACTAGTCTCGGATAGCAACTGATTGATGAACTCTAGGAAAGCCGAGAAAATCGAGTTACTAAGTCCACCAACGCACTTCAAGTTGTACAGGTGAACAGTGGCACTTAGTTTGCTATGTTTTGTCCCAGTATGAAGTGGCTTCTCCGCTTTTTTAAGAAGGTCATAGTACTTTAGTGCATCGCCTTCAGCGGCTTCTTCGGTCACAATATCCTCACCCCCTTGCACTACGGCCTGAGGCTCACAATTGTCTTCCCTAACTACTTCGTGCATGCCGAATAAATCACGCAACATTCCGTGCATGTCTCCACCCTGATTTGCGCATGCACCCGCATCTGAGGCCGGGCGATTGGAATTAGACCCGGTATCAGGACCCTGTACATGCTTCTCACCGTGATAGAACCAAAGTGTGTATTCCGACATCATTCCTTTTCCCCCTGTCAAGTGGTCGAATACGAAACCCGGCGGGTGGCGCCGGTTATTTCGACAAACCTTACAAGGGCAATAGATGAATCCATCAGGGGTTCTACAGTTACTAACTGCAAACTCCACAAACAATCTACACCCGTCTCTGTATTCCCTCGTACCCCTAGACTTTGTCATCCAACTCTTGTCCATTTTTATCTACGTACATAAATTAGGAATAAATATATAAGACTTAAAAATTGTATACCTAATTTCAAGCACATTCATATATATATAAACATAAACCGAAACCTAAATATTTGAACCACATAAAAAATTTAAACCTATATTCTCATATATGATTAATTAAATTGTTTATGTCCAAAAATATATACATATTCATGCGTACGTAACTACATTCATCCGCACCAAAGTGTGTATTTATAACACTTATCTATTATAATTAATCCAGAAAAACCAATAAAAAAAACAATACTTGATCCAAAATTAAGCATTTTCTTTGGTGGAGACCCTAAACAAATTAATTCTAGCTAGGTTATTTTATAAGGTTGTTCTAATACATCTACCGAGCTAGGTTCGTTATGAGGACTCTAAATACAATAAATCTAGGTTCAATGTCGTTAGACTTTGGCATTAATTAGTAGGTGATGACATGCATGGGTCATACAACTCTTTTTTTTGGTGTATTTATTTATTTTGTATATGATATATATAAAGGTTAAAGGAATTTTGAGTGTATTGCAAATATGGCAAATGTTTTGGTAATATATATTTTTGGTTCGGACGTTTCTTGGGTTATTGACACATTAGATTAATTTCTTTCATATTAATCACAATTTTAACAAAATTCCAACTAGTTTTTAGGTAATATAAATTTTAATGCGTTATATTTCAACAAGAACAAGCTATATAAGTTCCTCAAATTAACCAAAATTTTATCCGTTTTGTATGGTTTTTTTTTTTGTTTGAAAAAATAATATATGTGGGATAGAATAAAGTAAGAATCAAATTGAATATATTTTGCAAGTGTTTTAGGTTATGTGTTTAATTATGATTAGATTTGTTAAAAAAACTCAAAACAAAAGTGCGAAAAAAAATAGTCTAAAAAACAAAGTCATGACTTTTTACTTATTCAATATAGCACGTCTATTTAAGTTTGACAAGGTTTGCACTTTTGCCAACTCTTTTTCCCGTTAAATCCATGTAATTCGGATTGAATCCTCGCGTTGTGTGACTTTATAACTTACAAATTAATCCATAACGTTTATGGTTAAAAGAATATTAAAAAACTCATTAACGTTGAATATTAATTAAACAAAGTCTTAAACTAAATCTCTATAAATATTATATATCACCACGCGCGCACTACACGTACTAATTAATTAGAAGGTCAAACGATATTGAAATGAATGATAGATTAAAATTCATATAATGTTTTATAAATTCTTTACAAATAAGCCAACCTTTAGCAATTATATTTTCAAAGAAAAACCTAGCTAGCATGAGAAACATCATTTTGCATGCATGTGCATATCCAACGTATAATAAGTAATTAATTATTAGATATTCCTAAAAAGAAAAAAAATTTCACCTCAATTAGATGCTCACAAATACTCAATCCAGTGCATTATTGAAATATATGACAGAATAAAACATCAAATTTATAAAACAACACAATATTGTGCAATAAAACAATATTCTGCAATATTAAAACAATATTATATATAAAATAAATCAATATTTATAGTTATAAAATAAAACAATATATATATATATATATATATATATATATATATATACCTGCAGGAGAGATCGATGGTGGAGATTGGCGGAGCAGATTGGCCGGAGAATCGCCGGAGACGGCAACGGCGAAGTGGAGGTGGCCGCCGGAGAGAGCTAGCTAGCAGAGAGAGTGCTCCGTACTGCTGCTGTAGAGAGATAAAGCTTATCACAGAGAAAATGAAGGAGGAGTTAGAAGAAAATGAGGAAGAGTGAGGGAGGAGATAGAAGAAAATGAAGAAGAAAAATACCTGCAGGGATGGCGGGAGAAGAGAAGAGCTGTGCGTGCGATAATGGAAAAGCAGGGGAAAGAGAGAACAGAGGGAAAATCAAAAAAACAAAAGAAAAAAAAATGATGATTAATATATGCGTGCGATGGGACGGCCAGCAGGCGCTGGCCTTCCCAACTCACGTTCCTGACGTGCCACATAGGCACGTCAGGAATATATTAATATATATATATATATATATATATATATATATATATATATATATATATATGTTTAATTATATATATGTTATAGTATTAATTATAAATATTAATACTAATATAATTAATATTTTTCTGTTTTGTATGTATATATATAAATGTTTATATGTTTATAATTAATATAGCATTAATTATATTAATACTAATATAATTTATGTTTTCCTCTTTTGTATTTCATTTGAGTTCTCATGTATTTGGTTTTATTTTATGTACGTGAATAGTGCAGTTAATCTTACAAACAACAATTTCATTTTAACGTGCATGGCTCAAACCTAAATGATATATAGCGTGCATGATTTATATATATATATATATATATATATATGTGCGTGTGTGTGTGTGTGTGTTTGTCAAAACTTTAATATCATCTATCACCAATATTGTTACTTTAATTATTTTAATTAATGAAATACCAAATTTGGTATCTCATAATTAATTAAATGAACGAGATCGAGAAAAATGCATGTTATATATATCTAATTTGAACCATGCATGCACGTTAAATAGCCATGTTATATATATATCCTTTTGCATGGTTTTGCTATATATATATATATATACGGTATCTCGAGTAAAACATGGCTAACAGTTGGGAATTTTCTTTTTTTCTTTTTTTAGTTTTGAATGTTCAAATGGCATGGGTTACGGTACGTGTTATAAAAGAAAAGTATATATATATTTTAGTACTGGCCGGTGTTTGTTTTCTAAAAATTAATTTTATTGAATGTTAATTGGAATTTGATCATATTGTACAATATTAAATTAATATGATAATGTTGGGATCAATCCTATTATCTATATATATGTAATTTATATATATATATATATATATATATATATATATATATATATATATATATTATATTTACTGACGTGTCACTTTGACACGTCAATATTTACTGACGTGTCAAAGTGACACGTCAAGAGATTTATTGACGTGTCAAATTGACACGTCAAGAAATATTGACGTGTCAAAGTGACACGTCAATAAATCTTGACGTGTCAAAGTGACGTCAATATTTCTTGACGTGTCACTTTGACACGTCAATATTTCTTGACGTGTCAATTTGACATGTCAATATTTCTTGACGTGTCAAAAGTGACACGTCAATAAATCTTGACGTGTCAAAGTATTGACGTGTCAAATTGACACGTCAAGAAATATTGACGTGTCAAATTGACACGTCAATAAATATTGACGTGTCAGTATTTGACACGTCAGTAAATAATCAACCAATTATTTATTAATTTTAAAATGATGACTCATTAAATTTGGTTCAAATTTGCTGGCGTGCCAAAGTGACACGTCAGTAAATACTGACGTGTTGTTTTCAACACGTCAGTAAATGTTGACGTGTGACTTTTAACACGTCAGCAAATAATTTGTTGACGTGCTACTTTTAACACGTCAGCATTTACTGACGTGCCAAAAAAATATTACTGTTTGGCACGTGAAGAAATGACCTTCACCGTTAAATTCAAACGATTTGACTTTTTATGTCTATTATACCCTCATTCAACCAATTGAAATTCCGAAATTTTCCACAACTACAGAATCCATCCTATTTTGGGCAAGGGGTGGCTCGAGCCACCCCTCCGTTATTTTTATTTTATTCCACCCCTCCGTTATTTTTTTTATATTTTTTTTTTTATGGTTTTTTTGTTTTCTTTTTCATTTTTTTTTTAAAAAAAATTAATTCTATAGCCCAAACCTGCGTCGTTTTGGGCCAGGGTGGATTCTGTAGTTTTCAAGGCCAAATCGGTGTAGTTTCGAGTGAGGGTATATTGGGGATAAAAATAAATTTAAAGGAAAACTTCAGTTTGCCCCCCCGAACTTTCAACCGAATTAACAAACATCCATTGAACTTTCAAATCTCTCACTTTGGACTCCTGAACTTTCAATTTCTATCACTTTGGACTCCTCTGCTAGTTTTCAATGTTAAACTCAAACGGTTTGACATTTTATGCTCATTATACCCTCACCATTAGAAATACCAAAAAAGACCAAAATATCCCTGATTTTCGTTTTATTTTTAAAATAAAAAACGTTTTGGAATTAAGAGTAAAGTTTAAATTTTATAAAAAAGCTAGGGGTATAAACGTCATTTAACATTTAAAATCTAACGGAAATGTCCAAATTGATTGCAATTGAAAAATAAGGGACTAAATTGAGAGATTTTGAAGTTTAGGAGGGTTTGTCAAATCGGGTGAAAGTTCAGGAATTTTCAGTGAAGTTACTAAAAAAAAAAAAAAAGAGAAAATCGGGGTGGCTCCCGCCACCTTCCTTGGCCAAAATGGGGTGGTCGGAGCACCCCATTTTTGGCCAAGAGGGTGGCTTGGCCACCCCCAAAAGGCTAAAAATAAAATAAAATAAAATAAAATAAAAAACCCTTTCACAAATTGGGTTTTTGGCTTTTGGGGGTGGCCGGACCACCCCTAAGGGCCTGGGGGTGGTTTCGGCCACCCACTACAGTCGGTATGGGGGTGGCCGAAACCACCCCCAGGCCCTTGGGGGTGGTTCGGCTACCCCCAAAAGTCCAAAACCCATTCCGTAAATGGCTTTTTTTTTTTTTTTGGCCTTTTGGAAGTTGCTGGACCACCCCCTTGGTCATGTGGGTGGTTCGACCACCCCTAGAACGGCCATGGGGTGGACCACCCCATTTTTGACCAAGGGGGTGGTTGGAGCAAACCCAATTTTTTTTTGGGTGGGGGAAATTTCACTTTGCCCCCTGAACTTCCATCCGATTTTACAAACCTTATCTGAACTTTCAAATTTCTCACTTTGGACCCATGAACTTTGATTTGCTCTCACTTTGGACCCCTCTGTTAGTTGTCAACGTTAAATTCAAACAGTTTGACTTTTTATACCCATTATACTCCCACCCAGCCCACTTGAAATTTCGAAAATGCCCAAAACTACAGCACCCACTCCAGCCCAAAACGACACCAATTTGAGCATTAAAATTATATATTTTTTTCTTAAAAAAAAAAAAAAGAAAAAGAAAATGCAAAATATTAAAAATATTAAAACTTGAAAAAAAAAAAAAAATACACCCCAGCCCAAAACGGTGTCATTTTGGGCATTAAAATTGTTTTTTTCTTTTTTTAAAAAAGGCAAAAAAAAAAAAAAAAAAAAAAAAAAAGAAAAGAAAAAAAAGGTAAGAAATATCAGGGTGGCTCCAGCCACCCCTTGCCCAAAATGGGGTGGCCAAATCACCCCATTTTTGGCCAAGGGGGTGGCTGGAGCCACCCCCATGGCTGGTCTGGGGGTGGTTCAACCACCCCCATGGCCAAAGGGGTGGTCCGGCCACTCCCAAAAGGCCAAAATAATAATAATAATAATAATAATAATAATAATAAAAACCAACAACAACAACAAAATGGGTTTTGGGATGGGTTTGGGCTTTTGGGGGTGGTCGGACCACCTGTAATGGCCTGGGGTAGTTTCGGCCACCCCCAGGCCCTTGGGGGTGGTCTGGCCACCACCAAAAGCCCCAAAGCCATTCCCCTTTACTTTTCTTTTTCTCTTTTTTTTTTTTTTTTTTTTTTTTTTTTTTGTTTGGCCTTTTGGGGATGGCCGGACCACCCCCAAACCGCCCATGAGGGTGGCTCCAGCCACCCCCTTGGCCAAAATGGGGTGGCTAGACCGGCCATAAGGGTGGCTCTAGCCACCCCGATTTTTTTTTAAAATATTTTGCCTTTTTTTTTAATAATAATAATAATTTTAATTTTAATTTTAATGCCAAAAACGATGTTGTTTTGGGCTGGGTGAGTGTTGTAGTTTTGGGGCCCAAAACAGGGTAGGTTCTGGGTGAGGGTATAATGGGCATAAAAAGTCAAACCGTTTGAGTTTAACGTTGAAAACTAACAAAAGGGTCAAAAGTGATAGAAATTAAAGTTTAGAGGTCCAAAGTGAAAGATTTGAAAGTACAATGAGGGTTTGTAAAATCGGCTGAAAGTTCAGAAAGCCAAATTAAAATTTCCCCTAAATTTAATGATAAAAACTAACAAATGGGGGTAAAGTGAAAGAAATTGAAGGTCCTGGGGGTTAAAGTGAGAGGGTTTGAAGTTTGAGGGGGGTATGCCAAAAATGGTGGTAAGTCGGGAGGGGCAAAGTGAAGTTTCCCAAAATAAATAAATTCTCTACAATTAGACTACAACGTAAAAGATAGAAGAAAAAATAATAACACTAGTTGCTAAGGACTTCTATTGTAAGCATGGTGTTCTATTTGCATGTGGGACTTGTTCTTGGAGACTTCTTTTGTTGTTATACTTTCTTCGAACATTCCAAGTCTAATTAAAACTCTATCACATCTATGTCGTATAGGCAATTATCAAGATATGACGATTTTTTATACGAATTGTGAATTTGATATGAACACAATATCAAATTAGTGAGTTATTATTGATTGATCTGACTCATGTAATTAAATAGATTTGACGGATTCAATAAATTTTGAGGCATACGGCAACAAATTTAAGTGAGATATTTTTATTTTTTATATATTTAAATATTAATTAAATAATATTGATATTAATTTTTAGTTTATATCTTTCTTAGTCCTTCTTGCCTTGTGATGAAAATACTAATTGGTGGAAAATGTCACTAATCAAGGAGACTTTTAATGAAAATGATGTCAAGAGCATTGTTAGGCTCGCTATTAGTCCCAATAGACCAACTGATCAATTAACTTGGATATTGGCACGACAAATGGGAAATTTTCGGTTCAAATTACATATCATAGAAATACGCTGGTGAGATGAGGTGCTTCAAATGCCCCTATATATGTATAAATTGTATAATCTTGTGTGGATGTAACTCCGACAATTAAGGGTCCCAAGAGTGATGAAGAAGCTCATATGGAAAGGCATGCAACAATTTGTTGTCAACTAAGGGAAATATCTTTAGTATGTGTATAAAATAGAGTCATTTTCGGTCGGTTAACTGAAATTGTTAGTTAAATCAGTTAATTCATCAATTTCATTTCGATAACAAAATATTTCATAATTTTCGGTTAATTTCGGTAATCGGTTAATTTGGGTCGGTTAATTGGTTAACTGTGGACTTTTTTAATTGGGCCAAAAATTAGTTATTTTGGGGTCTAAATTGTTTTTTTGGGCTAAAATCTATTATAATCTTGGGGGCCCAAATAACTTTAATCGTCTTGTTCTCATGTCTTGAGTGTAAAGAAATTCTTGGGGGCCCAAAACATGTGCTTAGCTTGTCCATGTAACATACACATAAATTTGTTACTATTATGGTCTTTTTCATCTCCTCCTTTAATGTTTCTAGTTGTTTATTTTAGTTTTTTCATAGGCCAATAATTTCAATGTCATTGATTCAAGTCTGGCGCAAGAAAGAACTGTAAATATAAATGCTTGATGGTTTGTAAATAATAAATAGAGTCAGTTCGGTTATGCATATTTCGGTTTGGTTCGGTTTAGTTAAACGACAAAAAAATTTTATACCGATTAACCAAGCCGAACTGACGTCAATATAAAAAATTCATACCGATTTTCGACTCACATAAGTTGGTTGACGGTTAATTTTGGTTCATTCGTAGTCGGTAAGCGGTCAGTAATCGGTAGGCAGTTAATTTGTCCACCCCTCCTATATTGAGCTATATGTGGGTTGAATGTGAAAACTACCTGTCATATTTTATAGAAATGTCCGTCATCTAATGATATATGGGCAAAATGTTGTAGGAAAATACAAAAATGCTTCAACGAAGAAGATGAAGATTAATAAAGTACACCAAATGGTATATTAACCCTCATTTTGTTCTAATTTCTATATCTCATTATCTCTCACAAATTTTGACTATCATTCATCGATCTTTGAGAAAAGTGGATGGCAATTGAACTCCTTTACATTTTTCTTCTAAAAGGTTCATATAATATTGTTTGTGTTCTCCTTCCTTACATGCATATTTCGTAAACAAAGACAAACAATCCTAACTTGAGTGTTTTAGCTGTTTTCATCTAGAGAGTAAGTTTCTCGAACAACCCGTTTATCAATACAATTTCTATATCTATTTCATCATCTTTCCATTATAATCTTATATTTTTCATATTCCATATACAATATCCATACATCTTATAGATTACGAATCGATTTTAGGGGCCAAACTACAATTTTGCTAAACGCTTAACTGCTTTTTTAAATTTCATATTTTCAAATCGCACATTTAAAAATCACTATTTTTAAATCATATCAAATTCTTTAAATGACATTACTCTTCCATCCCAAACACCCACAATCAATTAGAACACCAGATTATCAATACTATAAAGCATACACATTATTGCAATTTCATACAAACTTAGTGAGACAAAAACCATTTATCAAAATAACCCCTCAATCTTTACTATTTATTGTTCTTCATAGCTAAACAAGAGATATTGAAAGTTGGTCCTTGTCAAAATCTATGTCGAAACATGAAGCCTCAATAGAATAATCATCATGAATTGCAATTCTCAACAGAATAATCATCATCAATTTCAATTCTCCGAGATTGATTTTCAACTTTTTCTACTTGCGATTCTTCCTTCTCATTCTCATTATCAACTTTTTTTCTCTTCATTCTTGAAACCCCATGATCACTTCCTGCAGCCGAAACTCCACTCTCAGCGGATTCTCTTTTTTCTTCATTACAGCCCACAAATCTTTCATCCAAGATGGTTACGCTCTTCTCATTTTCTTCATTCTGGTTCCCTTCAGTAATTGCCATCAAAAATTCCTCAACAAATTTGCTCATAAAATCAGAAAGAAAAGGAGGCACAGTATGATCTTGTATAATAGTTCCATCTTCTTCTTCTCCTGTCTGATGAGCAACTCCGCAGTACTTCTTCTGATTTGCTTCACTCTCTTTCTTCAGCTGATTCACGTTAACCTCCGACGTCGACTCTGTTCTTGATTCTTGCACTTCCTCTGTTTCCCTCCTCGTAACACCAGCAGATATCATCTGGAGATCATCATTTGACGTTGAAGCAACCTGTTCAAGAACAGGATCCAAAGAAGCAGTCTTCTTCTCATTCTCATTATCAGCTTTTTCTTCTTCACGCGGGACCCCAAAATAATCATCAATGATGTTATTCACAATCATCTGATAAAATTCTTCTGTCAGTTGACCGACGTCCGGTGACGAGCCGTCAGTGGAATCCTCACTTGCCATGGAAGGTCTTGTAGAAAGAAGATACTGTGTAAAAATACAAAGAAACCTGAGACACCCAAAAGAAAATCACAAAGAAACTTAATTTGTGAAGAAAGAAGATGGAGATATAATTGGAGTTCCAAAGAGAAAGCCTTACAGTTTGTTATTGCTGATTTTCTTGAGAGAGAGAGAGAGAGAGAGGAATATGAGAGACTTCGTTAATGAGCTCAATGGCCTTTTTATATTCAAATTTTCTTCAAAAATATAACTAAACTCATATAAAAACCTATTTAGAAGCTCTATTCTTTACTTTATTTTTTTGGAGAAACTTCATTTTAAATGACTAAACTATCACGTGTTTTGAGAAGATTCATAAATTTTAAAAACTCTCAATTTTACCTTCTAAACTTTCAACTTGATGCAAAGTATTGTAAGATTTTAAACGTTAACTGTGGTAAAATGACCTCTATACCCCTAACTTTTTATAAAATTTTTAATTTACCCTTAATTTCAAATTATTATTATTTAAAAAAAATTGAAAATCGAAGGGTAATTTGGTCTTTTTACCCATTTCCGTTAGGGTTAACGGCTAAATCTAACGGATGGGGTTCAATTGAATTAAATTAAAAGTTCATAGGCTTAAATTGTGAGTTTTTGAAATTTGGGGGGTCTTCTCAAAACTCGTGGTAGTTCAAGGGTTTAAAGTGAAGTTTCCCCTTATTTTTAATTTGGGGAAAGTCCACGTACCCCTTAAATTACTACCCAATTAACAATATCACTCAAACTTTTAATTGCGATAATGTCTTTCTAAATTACAAAAAAAATTGTCAATGTCCTCCAATAACGAAAAATACCCTTTGTATAATTTTTTTTTTAAAAAAAAATAAATAATAAAACTAAAACTAAAACTTTAAAAATAAAAAAAATAAATAAGTGAAAAAGGAAGTGTTTTTTTTTTTTTTTAATTTTTTTTTAACAAAATCGTTTTGTTAATTTTTTTTTTTTTTTTTCCAATTAATAGTGGTATTTTTGTCTTTTTGCAGACTTTGGAAGAACATTATCAATTACATGGTAGTTTGATGGGGTATGTGACCTTTTTTCTTTTAATTATTATTAGACATACTCCCCACATACAAAGAGTAGAAAAGTGAAAGTTATAAATTTTTAAGATTATTTTTTTACTTTCCCATAGTTAAGAAGTGAAAGTTTTACTTTCTCAAAAAGTGAAAGACCAATTTAAGCTTATTATATAATGATTTAAAATTAATAACAAATAATATTTAATTGAAGTAGAGAAAGATGTAAAGAGTTTGATGTTTAATTCCTTTTAAATGTGACACTTTTTTTTCTTAAATAGGCTGGTTTTTTTTTTTTTAAACAAGCATAAAGCTCAATAACACAGAGTAAAAGCTCTGAAACAATCATAACTGAAGTTACGAGGTTACAAGCGTCAAAGATGGCATATTATATTCCAGACTTATACAAAATTCGCTAACCTATGACTAATTTTCAAATTAAACAGCAGATCAGCACCAAATAGACTCAAACAAATGTATAGGTAGCTTTTATTCCTCGGTACTAAGGGCAGATAACCCCAAGCCAAAACTCATCCTCCTCGACCCTAAAGCCAGGATAACATTCACATCCACAACCCAAAGGTCTGGACCAAAGGAGCAAACCCGAAGGGCATCAGGCTTACAAATCGAGCGAGAGAGAGGAACGAGCATTATTATAAGCAAAAAAAACAAAACCGATTACAGGGAAACAAAACAAGACAAAGAATACACCACAAGGAAAGCTAGACAAAATTACAGGGAAATAAACAACAAAAAAGCACACCAAGAGGGTGACAATAGCAGGAAAGAAGAACCGATCACGTGCTTATCGAAAATCGAAAACAGGAAGGAGTGTTGAAAGCTTATCGCGGTGGGGGAGCAACAAAAGGCCCAGCAGAGGACGGCGGGGAGCATGCGGAGGAGATCGGCGGCACACTCAAATGGAAAGGGAAGTTTGAGTGAAACCTCAAGATTATCACCCACAAAGTGTACCCAACCAATCAAAAGAAACAACAAAAGCAAAAACAGAAACAAACAAACATGGACTCTAACAGAAAACAAGAAAAGAAGAAAAAACAAATAAACAAGAAAACCAAAACGGAGACCACGTTGGGAAGGAAGTTTGTCGGGGGAAAATGGTAGGAACACGAGGAAACAGTTGCGACAGGTAACGATGAACCCGGACGAAACCGAAGAGGACTAGCGGAGGGGCGAATGACGACGTGGGTCCGGCAAGGAAAATAGATTGGGCACAGAACAACCAATCCAAATGCCAAAAGCAAAAATAGGGACCAAAGGAGTGGGAAAGGGCAGAGAGGAAGGGAAAATAAAAAATTGCTCAAAGAGCTAGGGTCATTAGAGGGAAGAAGGTTCTCCCCCTCCAACGGTGCTCTCTGTTAGAGAAGAAACCCTAGCAGAGAAAGGGGGTAAATAGGCTGATTTTGAATCTACCTTTTGGAATTTGAATCATTATCCTTTTAAATGTGACACTTAAAATTTGATAAAGTCAATTTTTTTGATGAGCTCATTGTAAATGCTCACCAATTAAGTAATTATAGGTCAAGATCACAAATTCATTTTCTCAAATTTAACTTTGACCTAATGTAAATACAAACCAACCCCAACAATCTGTCTCACACAAATCTTCATTTTTCCAAAGCTTTGAGACAAGCTAGTTAAAGCATCAAAAGGTTAGTTGTTCCGCATTTATTTTTTTAGAAAATTTCACTTTAGACTTTTGAACTACCATGCGTTTTGAGAAGCTCTCAAATTTTAAAAATTCTCAATTTCAACCCCTGAACTTTCAATTTGATGCAATGTACCTCTCTCCGTCAGTTTTTAAACGTTAAAAGTGACAAAATGACCATTATACCCTTAACTTTTTTATAAAATTTTAAATTTACTCTTAATTTCAAATAAACAAATTTTAAAAAAATAATGTTATTATAAAAAAAAAAAATCAAAATCAAAAGGTGCCCCACGATTGGGTCACCCTCTTTTTTCTTAATTATTTCATTTTTTTTTTCCTTTAAAAAAAAAGGAAAATCGAATGGTAATTTGGTATTTTTAGGGGTTTCTATTAGGGTTTAACAACAAAAAGTGACAGATGGGTATATTGCATCAAATTAAAAGTTCAAGGGATGAAATTGAGAGTTTTTAAAATTTGAGAGGATCTTATCAAAATGCATAGTAATTCATGAGTGCTTTGTGAAGTTTCCACTTTTTTTTTTTTTTTTTTTTAACTTCCTCTCTTAAAATCTTCTTGTTCCAATAGTAAAATAAACCAGACCAGTTAAAGTAAAACTATCATATCTTTTTATTTGATGAAGGCAAGCTTTGTAGGGAAAGCTGATTTAAAGGGATACAAATTTTTATTTGGTGAATTTTTTTTTTTTTTTTTTTTTTTTTTCAATTTCAATGTTTACTATATGTCAAAAAAAAAAAAATGCAGTCAATAGAAGTTTGAAAATCTTGTGCAGGAAATTACTACGGAGAAAATATTTGTTGATTGCTGTCCGGCTGTCCCCCATATTTCAATTTACAAGGAACTTTATTATTATTATTATTATTATTATTAGGGAAAATTACAGTTTACCCCCCCAAAGTTGTCAGCGATTTGCAATTCCGCCTCCAAAGTTTCAATTTTTGCAATCCACCCCCCTAAAGTTTCAATTTTTTGCAATTCAGGCACTCCGTCAGTCAAACCCGCTTTGACTGACGGAACAGTGACCACGTGCGACGCACGTGGTCACTTTATGCGATTTAGTGCCCAAAATACCCCCATCAATTGGTTACACCTTGACCCACGCCCAAACCCATCTTACCCACGCCCCCGACCCTGCTGACCCGACCCGACCCAACCCAACCCAACCCAAACCAGACTTAAAACAACTAATCAAACACGTGAAATCAGGCATTCCGTCATTTTGCTTGGTTCTCCTTGCTGACTCACGAGCGAAAGGGACCCGAGAGAGGTAGAACCCACCTCCGACAGCCACGCGACAAGCTACCCGACACCCACTCGAGATCAACCCAAAGCTCCATCCTTTGCGCCTTTGTGTACGACGAGGTGAGATTTTGCCCTTATTTGATTCGTTAATTTCCACCGAAATGTGTAGTATCGTTCTAGGGTTTTTCGTAAATTGGGGTTTTCTTGAGGGGGTTTTAATTTGGTAATCCCTAACTCTGTGATGTTGATTTATTGTTAACAAATTTTTGTTTTCTATTGTATATTGATTTATTGCGAAGAGAGAGAGAAATGATGGAGTATACCTCAAGTTCTGGAGCTTCATCTTCACCGCAGAGGCTTTGTTACTGTGAGCGGCCGATGGTTGTAAAAACAGCTCAAACAGAGCACAATTTCGGGAGGAGGTTTGTGGGTTGTGAAAATTACAAGGCACGTTTTATGTTTATGATCAGTGTTGCGAAAATTTGGGCAAGTTCTTCAAACACGTGATTTCTTGTTTATGGTTGTAATTTTTGTAGGGTGTTCTTTAGGGTTTAGGGTAAGTATTGATAATTTCTTGTTTGAATTTCTTGTTTATGGTTTTAATTTTCGTTGTTGGTTATGTGTGTTTAAGTTGAGTAGTGATGGTTGTGGGTTCTTTGTTGGGTTATTTTAGGGTTTAGTTATTTGTTATAATTTGTTTAGGTGTGATGCTTGTGTAATGGTTGAAAACCAGGATTTGTGCAAGTTCTTCAAACTCTTTATCCATTTCTTGTTTATGGTTGTAATTTTTGTAGGGTGTTCTTTAGGGTTTAGGGTAAGTATTGATAATTTCTTGTTTAGGGTTTTAATTTTCGTTGTTGGTTATGTGTGTTTAAGTTGAGTAGTGATGGTTGTGGGTTATTTGTTGGGTTATTTTAGGGTTTAGTTATTTGCTATAATTTGTTTAGGTGTGATGCTTGTGTAATGGTTGAAAACCAAGATTTGTGCAAGTTCTTCAAACTCTTTATCCATTTCTTGTTTATGGTTGTAATTTTTGTAGGGTGTTCTTTAGGGTTTAGGGTAAGTATTGATAATTTCTTGTTTAGGGTTTTAATTTTCGTTGTTGGTTATGTGTGTTTAAGTTGAGTAGTGATGGTTGTGGGTTCTTTGTTGGGTTATTTTAGGGTTTAGTTATTTGTTATCATTTGTTTAGGTGTGATGCTTGTGTAATGGTTGAAAACCAAGATTTGTGCAAGTTCTTCAAACTCTTTATCCATTTCTTGTTTGTGGTTGTAATTTTTGTAGGGTGTTCTTTAGGGTTTAGGGTAAGTATTGATAATTTCTTGTTTAGGGTTTTAATTTTCGTTGTTGGTTATGTGTGTTTAAGTTGAGTAGTGATGGTTGTGGGTTCTTTGTTGGGTTATTTTAGGGTTTAGTTATTTGCTATAATTTGTTTAGGTGTGATGCTTGTGTAATGGTTGAAATCCAAGATTTGTGCAAGTTCTTCAAACTCTTTATCCATCTCTTGTTTATGGTTGTAATTTTTGTAGGGTGTTCTTTAGGGTTTAGGGTAAGTATTAATAATTTCTTGTTTAGGGTTTTAATTTTCGTTGTTGGTTATGCGTGTTTAAGTTGAGTAGTGATGGTTGTGGGTTCTTTGTTGGGTTATTTTAGGGTTTAGTTATTTGTTATCATTTGTTTAGGGTTTAGGGTTTGAACATGCCATACTTCTCGCGCATGGCTTCTAGTGTCAATATATAAGAGCATCTAGGGTTAGGCGTGATGCTTGTGTAATGGTTTAGGGTTTAGGTATCGAATTTTATGTGTAATGGTTTTTCAACTACACTATCATATTCAATAGTGTAGCAGAAAAAAAAAAAAAAAAAAAAAGATTGTGAAAAAAACTTTAACCATTTACCTATTTTAAATATAACTATAAAAAAAATGGGTATGTGTAATATTGTATGTGTTTAGATTGGTGATCAATATGTGTTTACTATTTTATAGATCAACCGAGATTGTGGTTACTTTGAATGGGTTGATCCTGAGCTGTGTGCGAAATGTAAAAGGGTTGGAACTTGGTTCTGGCGAAAGCACCAAAAATTGTTGTCAGAAGCAAAGCGGTGTGAAGACATGGTTCAACTTGAAGTCAGTAAGGTGAAGGTAGAAATGGAGAGAGAAAATCTGTGTTTGAAGGTAGAAATGGATAAAGAAATTGCCCGGTATCATAAGGAAGTAGAGATTGGGGAGATCAAACTCCATGCAGTTAAGAAGAATTACCAAACAATTCTTGCGTGTTCCTGGGTAATTTGTTTAAGTGTCATTTTCGTTTTGTTGTCTGGATACACTTCAAGTGGTGCGTATGAATGCAAGCTTGGCCGTTTGAAGTTGAACTGAGGTCTATGTAATTTTGAGATGACATTGTGTTTTTTTTATGTTTGTGTTATTTTGGGAGCACAATGTGGTATTTTGTAACATAAGTAATTGTGGGAGCACAATGCCGTACTTTTTAGAGCCGTGCAATTGTAGAAGCTTATTTGAAATGTAATGTACTTTTTAATGAATTTATTAGTTGCTATGAATGTAATTTCCTGTTTTACGTATACACGAATTGCGTGTATGGCATGTCACTTGGGTATTTTGAGTTTTATTTTTTACCTTTTAAAAATAACATTTATCATTTCAATTAAAAAGTGATTTTTTTTTTTGTTTTTTGTTTTTTAGTAATTTTTGATTCAAACAATATTTTAAAAAAAAATTAATGTGATGTAAAAAGTAAAAATATTAAGAATTAAAAAAAAAAAATTGAGAAATAGTAAGTGGTCAATGCCAAAGGAGCTATTATTATTATCCTATAAGGTGTATGTATCAAAAGATTAAATTAAAAATTAAGAGCATTCCTATTAATCTTTTCAAAGAATTTGAACAGTAATTTTTAAAATGAATCAAATATCAAATTCCTTATATGACAGAGTGATTTTTCTCTTTCGTGGCGTGCCATATCAGCCACTCCACTGAGAATCGGAGCTGATTTCTGAGGGGAGCAGAGTAGCTTCGAGGCATTTCCACCGCTGGATGACAATACTTTTTTAACTATGGCACCGAAGAAGTCAAGGACTCGCCGGACTGGGTTGGTGCCCAACCGGAGGAATGGCCACCGGCCGCCAAGTTGTATGGCGGGTAGGAGACACTTGCACTTCTTCAAGATCATACTCCCCTCTTCCATTGACGGCAAGAAACTGGTAATGCATGCCTTCTCACTACCACATATGCTTGTTGCTTTGTTTCTTTGTCTTTTCGTGTCTTGAAAGGGAGGGATACATTGACTTGAAAATCAAGAATTATATCATATTCAATCGCATGTTGAAACCAATCCCCAACCAGGCCTTTAAAATTGCAATACAAAACAAACAACCTTTGGATGCATATATCTTAAAAAATATGTTTTCCTTTTACTTGTAATTTATCTCAACGTCCCTTTTTATCTTCCTGAGATTATATATGAATTAATCTAAATTCTTTGATGACAAAAAACTCAAAATAATATCATAAGAAATTGGTAAATTAAAACTAAAAGACGAGAAGGGGAGAAAAAAGTGGAAAAAGAAGGCCAAATCAACCTTATGTGTCATATATGTAGCAAAACAAGAATCCGGTTTCTAATACAACGATAGAACTAAAAAATTGCACACCAATCAATCTCAACGGACCCATGATACGGAATCTCAACGGACCCATGATACCACAACTCTTTAGATGGGTTTCTCTTGGAAGGAACCTCTGTTTCATTACTTGCTACAGCATTTCCACCAACTCCTTTCTTGTCTGAATCAAGATTCAGAACAATACCGAGCTTCTGAAGACCTGGTCTATTAAACAAACATTTAACTGCAGAAATACAAACCAATGAACATATAAGAGGTTGGTTCAACCATAGAACAACAAACAACTAATTTGAAACTACAAGGACTGTCAAGGAATTAAAAGAAAAAATATAACAGGCCTCTTTCCAAGAAGAGTGATAAAAATACCTGAGAGAAAGCAATAAATTCTTTCATTTGGAGTACACTACATTCCAAAAAAAATTCAAACTATTAAACCAAAAATATTAAACATAAACTAAATGCAAATACCTAGATGCAAATAGTCCTAATTGTTCCAGCTTAACTCTAAAACCAAATCAGAAATCACTTGAATAGAAATATCATTTCTATCCAGGAGTTAATAAATCTAAACTCCCACAAAAATAATAAATCTTTAGAATTCATTTGCACAGAATTCATTAAAAAAAAACAAACCGTTGAATTGTCTCCCTTTTAATCCATAGGTTTTTCAATGTACTAGATTCCAACAAAACAAACAGAGCTCCTATACAAATGGGTATTTGTCGTACATTATAAACTATTGCTTAAATTTTGAGGAAGACACCAACCGGGATATAATAACCATAGCATCAAAAGTAAACCAAAAAACCCCCTCAAAATCTAATTTGACGGCAGAGCATTGCTGCATCAAATTTTTCCAACGAAGAAAACATGCATTTCCCATGAGTTTAAACCGCCTTGCAGTAGATAAAAATAATGTATTCCTTCGGTAAAATTCCTGAGGAGCTTCATTCCATTGAAAGCTGACTTCCTACCCTGATTTCCTAGGCAAACCTCCTCATAGAGAAATATACAAAACCCACAAATGATCACAGAAGCCCAGAATATTTATAATTCGAACCATACTTCCATATCCTTAAGTGAATGATAAATCCTGGAAACAAATTTTCCAAGAAAATCTTCAAATCCAGGTGAAAAAAGAGGACATTTTTTCCCCAAAACTGTTGAAAATAAAAAAATAAAAAATAAAATAAAATAAACATCCACAATGCCTGGCACAAAATGGTTCAAAAAAATAGAAGTAGTTTTTTAACCCCCCCCACCCTCAACAGTCAAGACCAACTACTAGTATGTAGGTTAACCCCATTCCAATATTGCTTCAGCCAATACTAGCATATAGGTTAAGTCTAACAAAAAAACAAAAACTGGAAGTAACATATGGTCAGCAAAACTGAAATTATCTTATAATAGACGTCTGCCCATAAATCAATCAAAAGAAATCATCCTTTTGAGGAAAATACATGGCCAAAATTTTTTTAAGCAGATTTCAAAATTGGTCAAACAAAAAAATTTTGTGTTTTACACAATCAAAGCCCATACATTGATCTTTAAAACCACAAAGTATTATTACACAATCAAAGCCCATGTGTTTACTATCTCCAATGCATATTGCATTAACCCTTCGAAAAATAGACTTGGTAGAAAATAGAAATACAATCTAAGTCAGAAATAGAACCAAATAGAACCTGATATGCCATATATTAAATAAGCATAAAGAAAAACAACTCCACTCAATGAGATTGAACCAATTACACAATAGATTAATTCAAGTTCCACAGCAAGTAAAAATGCCACTTTACTAATGACTTGTCTGAAAGAAAGTGGAGGTGCAGCAGTAGTAGGTGCAGCTACCCCACCTCTGCCTGCACCACTTCTGCCTACCCCACCTCTGCCTGCCCCACCTCTGCCTGCAACATCAATGCTTGTCCCACCTCTGCCTGCAACATCAATGCCTACACCACCTCTACCTCCACCACCTCGAATTGCAAATCCCCTCCCCATTTTAGCCCGTCTAGGTCCACCACCCATAGTTTTCCGTCCACTTCCACCACCTCTAGTTCTAGGCCCTGTACGTGAAGGTTGAGGTCCAGCGGGGACCGCTTCAGTGAGGTCAATATGTACAGGAGCCCGGGTCGGTGTACTACGGAAAATACCTCTAATCCTATCAGATGTACGAGTCCTTGATGCAGGACCTCCCGTGACCATTACAGGAATTTCAAGGGCATCTTCTGTACCTTCCACCCTGCCCCATGATGCAGGTAAGGTAATTCCTACCCCAGGTTCAAAGGGGGCGAGATCGTCATTTTGGCCTTCAACAGGTGGAGGTGTTGCGCCTCTTTCTGCTCCAAATCCAGGGGGAGGTGTGTGCTCTCTTTCATCAACAAGTCTGGGGATTACAAATTCACGTGGAGCATGTGTAGGCTGACCTTTCCCCTTACCCTTCTGCAAAATCACAACAAATGAATATATATATATATATATATAATACAAAATAAATAAGTACTAGATGGTAGCAAAGATGTTATATGTCATATTAGGGTTTATGTGAATAAATGTACAAAGTAAAGACGGCTATCATATAGTTAAGTACCTTCAGTATGGTTGATGCTTGTGGACCAGCGGTTGACCCAGATGCTGTATTCTTCTTCTTCAAGGCCTCTTTATTCTAAACAATACCATAGAAAGTAAGAACAAATTATGAACTAATAAAAATATACCCATTATGCGTTGGGTATGAGAAAACCGACTACTAAAACAACATAATTTCTAAGTACCTTTACTGCATTTGATGACTGGCTGGGACCACCACTGCCACTACTTTTCACCACCTTAGCTTTCTGATAACATCAAATGTAACAATTGTCAAGTGACTACATTTGCCTACAAACCGTAAAAAAATGGCAGTACAAGCGCCTACAAATGTCTACCTTGCCCACAACACGTGCCTTGCTTTTACCAGTTGATCGAGTATTGGACCCAACACTTTGTGACTGCATAAAAAATTGGAAACAAATATTAGCATGTCATACAAAGTCTAAAACAAGCCAGTTAAAACCAGGTTATCTATTAAGGACGATTTAATAGGGTTGAATAACACTTACACTTGCTGTAGGGGGGTATTAAGCTGACTTCCTGAAGATTGATTAAGTGGACAGCTCCTCTTATTGTGACCCAAACCAGTACACTTGGCACATCTCATCCTTGCTCCAAATTTCCTAATTCGGTTAGGATTTTTGGGGTCCCTACTCTCATTAGGAGCCCTCTTTCTTAACCTCTTTGGTCTCCCGGGGGCTACTCTAATTGTAGGTGGTTCCAAATGATCTTGTCTGGTCTTTATCCATTGTTCCTGACTAGGCATTGGGTAAATTATTGGTGCATATGCCTTCTTGTACGTCTCGATTGTGTAGCATTCATCAACATAGTCCTTCGGATTCCCACAATCATAGAGTACAGCAGCAAATGCATGGGGACAGGGGATTCCAGTGATTTCCCATTGCCTGCAACCACATCGTCTTCTACGTAGGTCTACCACATACTGTTTGTTGCTGGGAGCAGAAACCTCAAACATTCCATCACCAGCATAGGTTGCAATGCAGTTCATTGCATCCAAACCAATTGCCTCCAATTTTTGCACAATCCTAGGGCACAACCTCCCTGTCAACTTCGCAATCCCTTCCCTCTTAGCCTGATATCTCGTCAACAGCTTTTTTCTTATCATTTCCAACATTGTCAAAATAGGCTTGTCACGAGCCTTGAGGATGTATGCGTTGAAACACTCGCAAATATTGTTTACCAGCAACTCACACCTTGGAGCTTCATTAAACCAAGCTCGAGACCACCCACTGGGGTCAAGCTTGTTCAAGTAATCGTATGCATCCTTACTAAGTTTCTTCAATTCTTCCATATGAGTTGTAAACTCATGTTCAGTGTATGCGGTTGCTGCAGCCCATAACTGCTCTTTCAATGCCAATCCTTTATGGCCCTCCAAGTCTCTGAAGTTGGCATACAGATGCCTAACACAAATTCGATGATCCGCCGTTGGAAGCACAGACTCTAAAGCTGGCATCAGACCCTGCACAACAATTTAATAATGCATGAAAAAATGACCAAAATAATACAATTAATTAACAAATTTGTTTAAGTGTGATTTGAAAATTATGAGCAAAAATTAAATGTAACATAACTTACCTTTTGTCTATCCGAAATAAATGTAGGTCTGCAGCCCCTTTCATGCACTCCAAGATCGGACACTAGGGTTTCCAAAAACCATGTCCAAGAGTCCTTGGTCTCAGCTTCGACAACAGCAAATGCGATTGGGTACATATTATTATTCCCATCCCTTCCAACTGCAGCTAACAATTGTCCCTTGAAAGGCCCTTTCAGGAAGCATCCATCCACCCCTATGACAGGCCTACAACCATCAAGAAACCCCTTCTTCATTGCAGCAAGAGAAAAATACAATCTTCCAAACTTTGGAAGCACATTTGGGTTTGGCCTGTCAACCTTCATCATCATACAACTTCCCCTATTCGTTTGTCTCAATGTCTCGCAATAATCCCACAGGTGGCCATATTGGTTTTCAAGCTTCCCGAATATTTTTTTACATGCCTTGGCCCTAGCCCTGTACATCATACTTGGACTCACATCCACTTTCCACTTTTCCTTCACTTCATGTTGTATGACATTCAAGGGCATATTCGGCTGAATTCGGAACTTCTCAATCAACTTGTTCGATATCCAGGTTGAGTTCACAATGGAGTTCTTGTATTGCCTACCACACACATGTTTAGGCTGCATAGATCTTATCTGAAATGTTTGTTCATCAGAAACCTGCCTTGCATATACTCGGTACCGACACTTGTCATCCCTACACACAACAATAGACTTTCTTCTTTCATTCTTTTTGAACCTAATTTCCTTGCCCCTCAAAAGATTGTACTCCTTAACTGCTTCTCTAAATGTTTGTATGTCTGGGAAAGTCATGTAGAGATGCAGCTCTGGGTTAACTAGGTCCATTCGCTGAAATTCGGGCGTTTTTGTAGATGTCCCTTCAGCTTCTTCATCACTACGGGGTGGTGACTCCAATATGTCACTTCTAGCCAATTCTGAGTTTGTGTCATCATCATCTACTTCTTCAAATTTATTATTTTTCTTACGCCCACTTTCGGACCTAATAGAAGCATCAGTTCTGCGGGCCTCACCATGGTTCCCATCTTCTTCATCACCTGTTTCTTCCTCCTCACCCTCATTGTCATAACCACCATCACCATCACCAACGGTTCCAGCTTCACTAGTTCCTGCTCCGGTTGCTCCAGTTCCAGTATCGCCTTCGTCAACATCTACATCAAATAAATCCTCGTCATCACTGAGTTTGCCTTTCCACCAAGGGTCATTGTAATCAACCCTTCCCTCCCCTTCATCGTCATCTTCTCCTTCGTAATCCTGAACATCACCCTGACCCTCCCCAAAACACACGACATACAAATGCACAATATATTGCCCTTTATGGCAACCAACCATGAACAATACGTCGGCATCAGAGCTGATTAAATGCAAACCCCCCATTAACGTCTTATCCGGTTCTCTGAAGTATATTAGATCCCCTGGCTTGTACCCGTAGTCTTTACAAATATCTTCAAGCTCAAAAAAAGACAAGTTGTCAGGATCATACCCTTCACCATGAACAGCAACTTCTCCCCCCACGTAATTGCAACCACAACTTCTGTCGAATCTACCGCCATACCTAACCTCGAACACTAGATTCAAAGACATCCTACAAAAATAATGAATAAAATGTATGAGAAGCAGCTTTAAATAAGTTTACCAATATAATTATTGCTTAAGAATGAAGTTATGCAAATCTAAGCTCAAACCCTAAAAATACATGCAAATATTTTGGAAGCAAGACAACCAGGTGATAATTCAAATATTTGTTAGGGTTAGGATTTAGGGTTTAGGTTTCTTAATATTTGAGAGGAATGTGTAGCGTGGTGTCTTGTGTGCACATAACGTAAGCTGGAGTGTCACATCAATAATATGAGTTATAATACTACATTGACTGTTAGAGTAAATGATTTTCAACATTGCATGGAATCTAATTTGATTATGTAGCTGATTACAAATTAAAGCCAAATCTGTAAAAATATAGACATGCATAATAGAATAGTGAAGCTAGTTAATTACATTAGAAAGAAAAGGAGAAAAAAAAAAAAAGGAGGAAAGACTGTTAGAGTAAATAATTTTAACCAATACCCCTAAATCGCACTTATTGAAACCTCTAGCTCAAAAGACCTAAATGGTATAGATTTTACCTTATTATTTATCACTATTTATTAATGAAATACTAAATATTGTTCAAACTTATCCTTACATAAAACTACCCTAGCTATTATAGAACAATCAATCAATCCAATTACATGAAACTCCCACAAACATGATGGTTATTAAAGGTTCATATGTCATACCTTTTTATTTTTTATGTAATACATAATGAAACCCTAAACCCTAAACCCAAGTAACTGCAGCTCTACCCAACGACTTTCAAATTTGGCATTATCATTATTTTAGGGTGTTAATTAATTCAGCTTATCATCTCATCTCCTCTGCTTGAAGAAAAACATATGCCATCTTACCTAACACTGACATCGTATTGGAAGAAAATATATATACATGTTTATGGAAGAACATTTATATAATATATTGTGATTCTCCTTTTCTTTTCTTGTAATTAAGTCTTAGCGTAATTGCTGACATTTATGCTTCGTGGAAAAAAAAAATTAACGTAAATTTGGAGCAACAAAGTCATAATCATATAATTACTAATAGATTTTACTTTCAATCTTCAAAAGGAGAAAAAGAGTTGTATAGTAAGAAGATGAAATAAAATTAATGATATATTCTTCACGTGCACATATAACATATTTCATACTGGTTGATGTAACGTGTTTTAAACGTGATATGAGAAACCACTTAAAACACGTTATATGATGTTCTCAATGGCTAACTAAATCGACTGGAGACATTTAGTGAATTAAGATAATAAAATTAGTTTTTTCAACTTTTTAGTCGATTTTATGCTTCTTGAAATGGTGGATAATTGGTGATTAAGTTTTATCAATCCTGGGTAAGTTTTATCCAAAAGAATATTTCAATGACCATTAATCAATTAATAAATAATCAGGCTGATCTTGAAATGAGAAAATTACTGTTTGGCGTGGACCCAACTTCTTTGTCTCTAACATGATATATATATAGGGGTATTAAATTGGGCAGCTAGTGTGAACTGAGTGATGCTGATAATTAAGAATGCTCATAAATTGGGTTATTTCTTTTTAATTGGTGAATTAATTATTGTATGATTGTTGAATGTTACAATCAATGATGCAACTTCTATATAATCAATTTAAAGGATGTAAAACCGTACGAGGTGAGAACTAAAAGCTTGTGAAATAACTTTTATAAAATCTAAAAAAGTACTAATAGATTTGTTTTGTTTTTTACAAGATAAGAAAATGAACTACAACAACAAACAAACCGGAAATAAAAATCAGAAAATATAGAAGCAATTTAATGATAAAACTCAATTTAGACAAACAGTTAGCTAGCATCTCACTGCTTCGGAGGGAGATCTCCAAAGTGGAAGAAAATTGGGAGTGCAAACTAGAGGACCACTTTTGATATACATGCAAATCAGAAAAGAGGACCACTTTTGATATACATGCAAATCAGAAAAAAACATTGGGACCACTTTTGTTCACACGACAACATTATACAATTTGGGGACCACTTTTGTTCAAACACAAACAACCAAGTTTACTCTCTCTCTTCGCAATAAATCAATATACAATAGAAAACAAAAATTTGTTAACAATAAATCAACATCACAGAGTTAGGGATTACCAAATTAAAACCCCCTCAAGAAAACCCCAATTTACGAAAAACCCTAGAACGATACTACACATTTCGGTGGAAATTAACGAATCAAATAAGGGCAAAATCTCACCTCGTCGTACACAAAGGCGCAAAGGATGGAGCTTTGGGTTGATCTCGAGTGGCTGTCGGGTACCTTGTCGCGTGGCTGTCGGAGGTGGGTTCTACCAGCAGAGGGTCCCTTTCGCTCGTGAGTCAGCAAGGAGAAAGGGGGCAAAATGTCGCGTGGCTGTCGTGTTTGATTAGTTGTTTTAAGTCTGGTTTGGGTTGGGTTGGGTTGGGTCGGGTCGGGTCAGCAGGGTCGGGGGCGTGGGTAAGATGGGTTTGGGCGTGGGTCAAGGTGTAACCAATTGATGGGGGTATTTTGGGCACTAAATCGCATAAAGTGACCACGTGCGTCGCACGTGGTCACTGTTCCGTCAGTCAAAGCGGGTTTGACTGACGGAGTGCCTGAATTGCAAAAAATTGAAACTTTAGGGGGGTGGATTGCAAAAATTGAAACTTTGGAGGCGGAATTGCAAATCGCTGACAACTTTGGGGGGGTAAACTGTAATTTTCCCTTATTATTATTATTATTATTTTTGGTAAATTTTTATTTATTTGTTAAAAATCTAAAAAAAAAAGGAAATTAATTAATTAATTAAATTTTCAATTGATTCTCAAAATTTTAAAATGTGGTAGAACCTTTGGCTGCAGCTTCACCTCACTTTTATTTTAAATATTTTTTTAGACTATTAGATTCTGTGGACTCGCATATGGATCTAGAAATTTAGTGGTAGAATCACCAATCCACGATAAAGAAATGAGTGAAAAATGATATGAAGAAAGATTTTTTTTTTTTTTTTTTTTTCAGTTTTCAAATTTCATATTTTAAATCTTCAAATTCCCCACTAAGTTGCAAAAAACAAAAAAACAAAAAGAGAAAATAGAAAAAGAGTTTAGAAAATTTTGAAACTTATAGAACATTCTCCTATAAACTAGGGTGAAAAGGCAGTTACGATTAGTGGTTATTGGCTAAAACCGCTAACCATAACCACCGAGGCGGTTAGCGGTTCTACAAAAACCTAAAATCGCTAACCGTAATCGCCTAAGCGGTTTGCGGTTTTTCCTAACCGTCTTCAAAAGCATTTAACAATTAGTGCGGTTAATAACCGCCCGCCTTTTCACCCCTATATAAACCCAAATATAGCTACAACCCCCCTCAATCTAATTCACATCATATTCCACTATAAATTGCACTTTATAGCTTTCAATTTTTCTGAACACTTTTTTTTTTTTTTCTTCTGGCTCAAGTGATAAGTCATTCTATATCTAATAAGTAATAAAAAATAAAAAAATAAAAAAGTTTTAAAAGAAATTTTACAAATAAAAGAAAGTGTTCTGATTGACATATTAAATTATATAAAAACATTTGATTTCTAAAAAAATGTATCGCATATAAAATTTGATTGACAATACACATGCATGTTACAGTTGCTTATGAAGAATAATTTAAGATCGACAATGTCACAAGAAAAATTAAATAGAATATCCATATTATCAATTGAAAATGAGATGTTAGAAAACTTGATTGAAAAAACTTAATTAGTAATTTTGCATCTTAAAAAGTAAGAATAATAATTTTTAAATAAAAAAATATAATATAAATGTTAAAATAAATATAAAATAAATAATATTTAAATATAAGAAAAAGGCATCACTTAAATTTTTTGTCTTAGGCCCCAAAATTTATAGAGCCAGCGTGCCCAATAGTCCTATTCTTATGTCTTAATACGATTCAAATCGGACACACGAATACGAATTGCTCAATACGCGAATACAAATTGCGTGTTGAGCAATTTGGATCAAATCTTTACAATACGAGGTGCTCCTGCTGGACTTTTCCTTCTCTGCGACATTTTTTTTTTTTTTTTGGTCCTCTAATTCTTCAAAGATCATGACCACGATTTGACAAAGATCAATATCATTTATTTGTTTACAAAGATCACAAAAATATCCTCCACTAAACACAGATTTAACAGCCCAATTAATCCTCGATCAATATAGCTCACGTGAGTGCAGTTTAAGCTTGGTTTCAAGTTCATCTGCATCTATTCCAACAACCTTGTCCACCTGCTTGCCATTTTTCAGAAAGAAAAAGTAGGGAGCCCTACGAATTTTCCATTCTTTAGTCACGTCCTCCGCCTCCGCCTCCTCAATGTCAACTTTCAAGAAAACAACTTTCGGGTACTTCCGAGCTAAGCTTGCATAAAAAGGAGATATGAAACGGCAAGGACGAGCTTTATAGAAGTACAGGATTGCCAGGCGACATGTCGTTGAAGCAGCATTTAACTGCGTTTCCAGCTCGCTAACAGAGTGAATACCAATAACTTGATCCCCTGTTTTCATAAACCAACCAAAATTATGTTAATTTCATAAATCAGTTAAATTAAATTAATCTCCTTTAAATGTAATTAATTCCTTCACCTCTATCCTTTTTATACTCCCTGACAACCAACACGGAGAAGTTATCTTCAAGAGGGGGGAATCTACTCCAACGCGCCAAGGTTTGATAGATTTTAGTCTCGCCTCCTCCATTCTTGGCCTCAAAGGTTACATAATACCTCAGCAAATCGTGATACTGATGCATTGCTTTCAATATCTTCACAAACTTCAGTGGAGTTTGAGGCTACACACAAAAGTCACCATGAAAATATATATAATTGAATATTTCTGCATGTATATTAAGAGAACAAATATTCGTAAAAAAAAAAAAAAAAAAAAAGGGAAAAACCAACCTTGACAGTTCTTCGTTCTCGGCACTTGTGGATTTGGTCGATTGCGCGCTGCGAAATTTTTTCGCACCTTCTGAAACACACCGCATTGCTTAGATCCAGTGGTTGAATTATACCAAAACCCCTGACCTCAGGAAAGGGTTCAACATCAAAGCCCTGTAACAACGAACGAGTGTTAAAGCTGCAGGCAATGGCGTAGTAGATCGACTAGACTAATGGAATTAATTTTGCTTACATCACTCTTACAAACTTGTTCTCGGTAGCGGACCATTTCGGCGTCGGTCATGCTTCCAGTTCTTCCCCTGGGATTGTCGGCGTCGCTCTCGTCGGAGTTGCTCTCGGTCGGAGTCGGGGATAGGATTCAGGCGCGGGGATTGCCGCATAGGAGCAGAACCCGAGGCCGGGACAGGAACAGTGACGGTTGGGTAATTAGAAGCGGAATGAGGGATAGATTTGTGGTTTCGCTTCTGTTGCTGTTTACCTTTGAGAGTGCGTTTTCGGACATCTGAAAGAGACGGTCGTCCTCTCTTCTCCTTCGGGGGGGGGGGGGGGGGGGGGGGGGGGGGAGGGGGGGTGTGTGTGGTTGGGGGTGGGGGTGGTGTGGTTGGGGGTGGGGGTGGTGTTTGGAAGGGCAAAGGAGATGGTCCCAATTTTTTTATGAATTTATTTATTTTTACATGTTCACACAAAATGAGAAGGTAAAGGAGACGATCCCAATTTTTTTGTTTTTTTACATGTCCACATAAGAGGGCAATAAAAGATTTAAACTAATAATCTCTGCTTCATAAAACATGATTTTCAGCCTATTGAACTAGTAACAGGATCCTCTCCAGTCCATTATGGACTAGAGAATATTCAGTTCATGGCTAGGATTTCATGTAAGAAATCATATGGCCACAAATAAAACACATATCCCATTAATAAAAAAAAAATAAAAAATTATTTTAAATTAAAAAAAATTAATAAAAAAGTTAAAAAAAAAAAAAAAAAAAGATGAAGGGGGTGGCTGGCCACCATAGGGGGTGGCCGGCCACCCCCATTTTGGGTAGGGGGTGGCTCAAGCCACCCCAATGGCCGGCTAGGGGGTGGCCGAACCACCCCCATGGCCTATGGGGGTGGTTCGGCCACCCCCTTTTTGCAAGATGGGGGTGGCCGAACCACCCCCACAGCCATTGTTGAGCCACCCCCTACCCAAAATGGGGGTGGGGTGGCTAGCCACCCCCTTCATTTTTATTTTTTTTTCTTAATTTTTTTATTAATTTTTTTAATTTAAAATTATATTTTATTATTTTTTTTATTAATGGGATATGTGTTTTATTTGTGGCCATAAGATTTCTCAGATGAAATCTTAACCATGAACTAAATATTCTCCAATCCATAATGGACTGGAGAGGATCCTATTCCATTGAACTACCCATTAAAAAGAAGACGTTCCTAATCATAAATGTAAATTTAAAGACTAAAAGAAATTATTTAAAATGACGGCGAGGTGAAAGCTGCCAAAATAGAATTTAAAGATAAGATATATTATTTTATTTTCATTTTTTAGAATTTTGACAAATAAATAAAAATTTCTGGATTGCTTAAAGGCGGTGGAGTGGGCTATAAATACAATCTAAAAAAAAAAAAAAAAAAAAAAAAAAAGGTTTCATCATTTTTAACGCGACTGCGGTTGTTAGGGTTTCTGCCTAGAGAGAGAGAGAGATGGGTAAGGTGGTGGAGAGGAAGAAGGAGAAGAGAGGACGACCGTCTCTTTCATACAGGGCCGGCTCAGGCCCTAGGCGAGTTAGGCCCTCGCCTAGGGCCCCCAATTTAATAAGGCCAAAAAAAAAAAAAAATGGGTTAAAAAAAAAAAAAAAAATTATTTTGGACCAAAAAAAAAAGTGAAGGCCTAAATTTTTTTTAATAGGGCTAAAAAATTTTTTTTATCAAAATTTAAGGCCTCAATTTAATAAGAGCCCAATTAATAAGCACACTATAAATTTTAAAAATAATTCAAAAAATAAATTAAAAAAGGACAAAGCATTAAAGCCTTATACATCATTACGCCAATTCCCTAGAGCTCCTGACGCTACAGTACACGCCTGACGCTACAGTATACGCCTACATCATTCACTCATCCTCTTGGCCTCTTTCTAGAAATTTTTTGTTTTTGATGAGAAAATATAAACATTAGAAATAAAATATTACCATTTATTTTCTATTTATTATTTAGCCATCTAGGGAAAGCCAAGAGCCAAAAATATAAACTGCTGTCAACCATGGGCATTTTAAATATCAGTCTCTATATTTGCCACTTTACCTCTCCTATTTGCTTGCTCTTTTCTGAATTTTTCTTCTCTGCCTATCTCATCATTTTCTCTTCCTCTCCGACTCCGAGTGACTAAGTCTCTTGTCATATCTCCAAGAATTGCTTCATAATTCCTTTGCCAAATCATGTTTTATTGTTCTATTTTTGTCATTTATTTTATTATAGTCGTAATTTTTTTTTGATAAATCGTGTTTGTTTAATTTGTTAGTATTTTTAATTAAACATGTCTACTAGAAAATATGCATCTGGATATGAAAAACTTAAAAAAAAAAAAAAAAAAAAAAAAAAAAAGTAGACAAATTGATTGAATCTCAAAGAGGAGCTCTTAATAAATTTGTTATTAGCAATAAACAAAATATTGAGGATAATTTAGGTGAAAAACTCATAAATGAACAAGAAACTCATCAAAAAGAATTAGAAGATAATGAAAATGTTATTGATGTATCTAAATCTATTATATATATATATATATATATATATATATGTTACTTAAAAAAAAAATTGAATTTAAAAAAGAAAAAATTTTGTTACTTAAAAAAAAAAAAAAATTTAGGCCAAATTTCAAAGTTTTGCCTAAGGCCCCAAAATATGTTGAGCCAGCCCTGCTTTCATATGTCCGTAAACGCACTCTTAAAGGAAAACGACAACAAAAGCGAACTCATTCCGCTTCTACTTGCCCAACTGTCACTGTTCCCGTCTCCGCCTCGGGTCCCTGCTCCTATGGGGCTATCCACGCGCCTGAACCCTAACCCCGACGCCAACGAGAGCGAGACTGACGAGGCCGAGACCGACACTGAAGATATCGAGAGTGACCAGAGCGACAGCGATGAGAGCGAGATAGACGCCGACAAGAGCAAGAGGAGAATTGGATATACGAGTGACAAAGATCGGGTCCGGTATAGGGAACAAGTTTATAAGAGTGGTGTAAGTAAAATTAATTTGCTAATTCGTCTACTCTACGCTTATATATATACATATGCTTTTAACACACTGTTCATTCGTTGTTATAGGGCTTTGATGTTGACCCCATGCCTGAGGTCAGGGCTTTTGGTTTAATTCAACCACTCGATATAAGCAAAAAGAGTACTGGATCTGAATACCGCAGATGCAAAATAATTTCGCAGCGCGCAATCGACCAAATCCACAAGCGCAGAGAACGAAGAACTGTCAAGGTTGGTTTTTTTTTTTTTGTTTTTTTTCTTACGAATATTTGTTCTCTTATTATATATACTGAAATATTCAGTTATTGCTGTACGTGACAATAATTATATATATATTTTCATGGTGACTTTTGTACGTGTGTAGCCTCAAACTCCACTGAAGTTTGTGAAGGAATTGAAAGCAATGCATCAGTGTTGTGATTTCTTTTGGTATTACGTAACTTTTGAGGCCAAGGATATATGTTGGTGATGGAGGCCAGACTAAGATATTTCAAGCCTTGGGTCGTTGGAGGAGACCCCCACCACCCCCCCCCCCCCCCCGTAGATTATCTTAGTTTCTCCTTGTTGTCTATCAGGGAGCTAGTATAAGGGTGAGAAAGGTAAAAGGAATTTGTGTATTAATTGATTCTTATTTGCTGGAGTTATTTATTGCAGAAAAGTGTTGATTTATGAAACAAGTGAATAGGGGGCCGGGTCGTACGAGAAGATTTTTCGGCAGCAGCAACATGTATATATATATATATATATATATATATATATATATATATATATATGGAGAGTTTAAGGAGTTTTTTGAAATATGTAATAGCCCTAAGATCAAGTTAGCTGCTACTCATCAGGAAAATAGGAAATATGTAATTATTTACTATACAAAATTAATGCTAAAACATTGACATATTTTGCAATATTTACTGGCGGTATAATTAAATTAATATATGCCATGACCATTTTAAGGTCGCTTCTTTAGTTATTCACCGGCACTGTGTTAGACGTCTACAAAGTCTTTCTTGTGATCAGTTAACAAAGAGCCAATAAAAATTAAAATGTATGCATTGATTGATAAATTGTTAATTGTGTTCGGCTCCCTTTATTTTTTTAGTGAAATTCTTAATATTAGTGATCAATTAATAATATGTTGTGGATGATCTTCTTGATCAATTTCTATACTCTTCAACAAGGTAATTTGTGTGTGATTGATTATGCGAAAAAATAAAAAAGAAGAAGAAGAATAAATTGTTAATTGTCACTCTCGTCGGCATCAGGGTTAGGATTTAGGCGCGAGGATTGCCGT